>NC_089274.1:11902298-12502298 GCF_963678975.1 Dysidea avara
ACACCTTTATTCCAAATGTCTGCTTCCCGGCCATTGGCTGCTCTGCACTAACAATCCTTGAACCTGTTAATTGAATGTAACATTACACATTCTAATTATAAAACAAGCAGTGTACATACATCCGAACGTTTAAGCCAACATTGTATTTGTGACATAAAGCAACACCAGTATGAAATTGTTACACTATAATTTGCACTATTATTGTATTCAATAAGCTAAGTCTGTTTTTGTGCTGGAATTTTGTATGCATGCAAAAGCACTCTAATCCTTGGAAAAACACTCGGGTCTGAATATGCATAATCACACCAGTATATAACCAAGCCCAAAAGTGCCTTCCTTCCAATAGGTAGTTACAATTTATATATATATTCAATGGAATTTTCTACTGACTGACTGACTGCCTGCCTGCCTGCCTGCCTGCCTGCCTGCCTGCCTGCCTGCCTGCCTGCCTGCCTGCCTGCCTGCCTGCCTGCCTGCCTGCCTGCCTGCCTGCCTGCCTGCCTGCCTGCCTGCCTGCCTGCCTGCCTGCCTGCCTGCCTGCCTGCCTGCCTGCCTGCCTGCCTGCCTGCCTGCCTGCCTGCCTGCCTGCCTGCCTGCCTGCCTGCCTGCCTGCCTGCCTGCCTGCCTGCCTGCCTGCCTGCCTGCCTGCCTGCCTGCCTGCCTGCCTGCCTGCCTGCCTGCCTGCCTGCCTGCCTGCCTGCCTGCCTGCCTGCCTGCCTGCCTGCCTGCCTGCCTGCCTGCCTGCCTGCCTGCCTGCCTGCCTGCCTGCCTGCCTGCCTGCCTGCCTGCCTGCCTGCCTGCCTGCCTGCCTGCCTGCCTGCCTGCCTGCCTGCCTGCCTGCCTGCCTGCCTGCCTGCCTGCCTGCCTGCCTGCCTGCCTGCCTGCCTGCCTGCCTGCCTGCCTGCCTGCCTGCCTGCCTGCCTGCCTGCCTGCCTGCCTGCCTGCCTGCCTGCCTGCCTGCCTGCCTGCCTGCCTGCCTGCCTGCCTGCCTGCCTGCCTGCCTGCCTGCCTGCCTGCCTGCCTGCCTGCCTGCCTGCCTGCCTGCCTGCCTGCCTGCCTGCCTGCCTGCCTGCCTGCCTGCCTGCCTGCCTGCCTGCCTGCCTGCCTGCCTGCCTGCCTGCCTGCCTGCCTGCCTGCCTGCCTGCCTGCCTGCCTGCCTGCCTGCCTGCCTGCCTGCCTGCCTGCCTGCCTGCCTGCCTGCCTGCCTGCCTGCCTGCCTGCCTGCCTGCCTGCCTGCCTGCCTGCCTGCCTGCCTGCCTGCCTGCCTGCCTGCCTGCCTGCCTGCCTGCCTGCCTGCCTGCCTGCCTGCCTGCCTGCCTGCCTGCCTGCCTGCCTGCCTGCCTACCTGCTTGATGTCTTCAGACAAGTGTAACTCAATAACAGCTAAGGCTACGGGCTTGATTTTTTCACTGTTCGACGTTGCTTCATCCATAAATGTGCCTTTCGGCCTACTGCAGTATGTAAAATGCACGCATCATAGACTTACCTTGTCCTCCTTTGTGTCCCATTTCTTTTTGTTGACAATCCCAAGATGTTGATTCATGGTAGTGCGATACATGGCTCCCATTTGTAAACGATGAGAATTGTCCATATTCCGTGGTGACTGGTGTAACGTGCTGAAAATAGGTGAAAGCAAAGCATAAGACCACTTCATTTTTAAGTCAGTAATTGGTAGTTGGGGCATGTAAATCATTCGTATTTTTGGTGGTGGCTGGATTGATTGCAGAGGCACTTCTCCTGCTGTTCTTCATTTGTAACGAGCTGACCATAGCTGAAAGCAAAGCGTAATGGCTACTTCACGTTCAAGTCAGTAATTGATAGATGGGGTGTGCGTTTAAACAAAAACAAACTCTAGTGCCATCCTTTCTTTTGATGTGGTATGCGCGGGTTCAACAATCATAAAAATGTTACAAAAAAAGTAAACAAACAGGTACAAGGAAAAATCAGGAATTTTAAGTTTGTGATTAATGTTCACTAGTATATCTGGAAGAGTAGGTGACTGCCCTGTTTTCCTACTTTTTTTACTACGATCCCTAATCAAACTTAAAATTGCTATATTTTTCTTATATTGCATGATTTACTTCAATATTTGGTAAATGATATTATTGTAATACTCTAATAGAGTGCACATTGATTACTTTTGTAATGCTCTAATAGAGCACACATTTTTTTCAGGATTTCTAATAACACACATAGCAATGTTCTAGAACAATCTAGATTTTCCATTGGTAGATCTATGAAATTATGAACTTTTACTATTGAGTTGATTTAAGCTAGAATTATCTTTTATTAGAAATTATCAGCCGTGATGGCAGCGGCTCGGTGGTTAAGGATTTGGGTGCTCAGTACAGAGGTACCTGGTTCGAACACTGGTAGTTCCCCCCCCCCCCCCCCGACATTTTCATGCACCTTTTTTTACCCCACAGTAACTGTTCTATTAGTGTATTTTGACCCCACAATATACAGTTGTGTGGTTTTTCCCTTGTAGCTCTATAGCTGTCAATGTGATTTCTTTTAAACCTATATGGGTAACCTACACGCACACTGATTTTAAGATATTCCCAAAAGCAGTTTACCCTGTAGGCATGACAAGTCAGCCTTTTTAATGCAAATAATCGTCCATAGCTCTATGACTAATAATCAGATTTGCACCATACTTGGTACATGATTGTGCCACAATATGTTCTTAAAGTGTACCGAAGCTCAAGAAAATCAAGCTACACATTTGCATTTTATAATGGTTCTCGTAGTATAGTGCATGGGGAGATCACAGGCTGCCACCAGTGTTACAAATCAGCTGTAAACTGGTTTGTAACATGGCTAAGTACCTCTTTTTGGCCACACAGTCTGGCCACTAATTAGTTCAAAGACATCAAACAAAACCAAACACCAGACCAACACAGGAAGTCACAATGAATTTGGCTAATACATCAAGGAGATAAATAACATATACAGCAGTAAATGAAAGCATATCAGACAGACTCATGCTCTTGATTAATATAATGTGTTAGTGAAGACAGATTGAATTAATTGCATATATAGTGCCAACTCATATGATTCCACTGAATGTTCTATTAGTACTAGTAATAGCATGGGTAGCAGTGAAATTTGGGATAAATATCACGAGTGTTGTATTGGAAATGGGGATAAATTTCACGAGGCGAAGCCGAGTGAAATTTACCATTTCCAATACAACAAGAGTGGTATTTATCCCAAATTTCACTGCTACCCATGCTATTCCCAGTTAATACCATACTCGCTGCATATACGCATGCTGTGCATTAGCGTTGCCATGTACGCAATTTGTCACTATGTACTAAACACGTGTCAACACTAATTGTTAACATAAATTCTAGCCAATGAAATTGCAATTACAACTTTTTCACTGCTACCAGTGAAATACGGGATAAATTTCACTGCTACTATTGAGACTTTTGTATGGGCACTGAAACAGGTATGGTATTAGAGTAGTTAGGTGACTGTTCTATTAGAGTATTTCGATCTTGTGCACTTTCAGCACTGATTCATGCAGTATTCCATTCTTGCATAACCTTTAGCACAAATTCTAGTAAATCAAGGCAAAGTAAGTTGGCTAATGACTACAGCAGTTGCTTTACTTTAGCAACTGGGCATTGGAAAAAGTTATTTCTCCACCCCTGATATGAGCATGTAGTCTTGCGTAGCCAGACCTTTTCTTTCTTTTGTGTGGGGGTGGGGAAAGAACAGGGTCTGGTGAACATAGTATAGCATCACCGTTGGCCTGTATCCCGAGATTGTGGGGATTCTACTGCACAGTTTCTGGATTGTTTGTGGATGTGAATGACGTGTTTTGCTAACCACTGCATCATTTGCGTCCTGTTGCCGTTGATGTAAAGCATGATCTGCTGATCTTTGCATCATTTGCGTTCTATTACCATAGCTACTGCTTTTATATCTATGGCAACAGGACACAAATGACGCAACGGTTATCAAAACGCATCGGTTAGCAAAACACATCATTTGCACCCACAAACAATCCGGAAGCTGCACAGTAGAATCCCCACAATCTTGGGATAGACCAACGATGATGCTACCATAATTTTCCGGTTTGTTGTCAAAAATAAACTCCACACATGCTCATCAGCAACGTTGCACGTGATGTAAATATGTTCTAAACATTGTAGCAGACACTTATAATCGAAAGGTGAATGGTTCACTATCGTTAATCAACTGATTGTGTTGGTTTACTGGTACTGTTATTTGCTAAATATTCACGCATATCAAAACTACTCTGTACATTTTGTCAAATCACAGCCAAAACCTCAATGGTCAATTTTTTTTTTCACAGAATTCTAAGTTTTACCTTTAATTCTAAAGAATTAGTCATTAAAATGATGTAATATCTACTTTATAACCCTTTCACCACCTCAGATTTGTCAAACAAGCTGATTAAAAAAACCTTGTCATTCCTTGTAATTTCCTTGTCCAATACAAAATACATACAAAAGCCTGTTGGAGACATTGATTACGTGGGTGGACAAATCCCATAATACAGACTGTTATCCTCCACCGAATCCCCAAAACTTGGTGTCATTGTATGTGTTGAAACGTACTGATTAAGAATTCACCTGCATTGAGTGTTTAACTGGTAATTTTACAGAGGAGTACTTGAAAAACCTTCATTTTCAAACTTACCTGATGATGCGTAATTCACCAGAACAAGGCTCTTTCTGCCCTTTCCGTTCATCTCAGAGCCAAATCTAATATACCACGGGACTCGCCTGACATTAACGAATTCGATAAACCAAACAGTGTTTCCGTAAACTGAAGTATGCAGAAGTTATAGTGGTTTGTTTACAAGGTGGTATAATTTTTACCGGAAACAGACAAAACTTTGCGGAATCCGGTAAATTTGACATTAGTTTTGATATGTGAAGTACCGGTATGCCATGTTCACTAGACAAGCTGCGCAGTAGAATCCCCACAATCTCAGGATAGACCAACGACGATGCTATACTACCTTCATCAGACCCCTTTTCTTTCCCCACCCCCACACAAAAGAAAGAAAAGGGTCCTGCTACACAAGACTAACGAACATGTCTCCTGAAACAGCCAAGATAGATATTGTAAATTATTGATAAACGTTTGGCTCATGTATCTGAGCTTTTGATAGGGTGATTCTCCGGAATTTGCAGGAATGGAACACTATTCTACCGGAGGCAACATACATTCAAGTAAGGTAAGTGCAGGGAATTCCGGACAGCGGCTAATTCCGGACACTTATATCGTTCTCAACAATAGTAGAATCCCTGCGTCTATAATTTGGCATGCTAATGCAGTGCCCTATTAGTCTTGTGCCCAGACCGCTTTTTTTCTTTTTGTGTGGGGGCGGCAAAAAAAAGGGTCTGGTGGATTTCCAACACATTTTTTGTGCAGCCGGATCTACAACTTTTGGGGATCGTTGATTAGTGATGATGAGTAGCAAAGGCTTGTTAACACAGCAACAATAGGAAATACAGCACATGTTTGCTTAGCAAGGCTGCAAGGCTGCATCCTTGGGCAAGCGCCATATTTCCTATTGTTGCTTCGTTAACAAGCCTTTGCTACTCATCATCACTAATCAACAATCCCCAAAAGTTGTAGATCTGCTGCACGAAAAATGTATTGGAGATCCACCAAACCCTTTTTTTCTCCACCCCCACACAAAATGAAGAAAAGAAAAAAAAGCGGTCTGGGCACGAGATTAGTGTCCTATGGCCTATTTACAAACCAAAATTGAAGCGAACCGGTTATTCCATCATGAAGTTTGACACGAATTTGTAGTGTAATCACGTGTATTTTGTTTTAAAACTTTGAAAATATTAATCTAACCAGACAGCCCAAGCTCATAATTTAAAGATTTATAAGAAGATCATACCCTCGGGTAATTGCATACCAAAATCATAAGAATCCATGCAGCACAGACTGAGTGGCAGTCGATTTTTCAGCAGCTGTTCTATTGAAATACAAAGAAAATGTTCACGAATCACATAAACTTTTTAAAATACGCACTGCTGCTCCCTACCAAAGGGTTAGTCTCGTGCGCCCGATGCACGGGACCGTACGGGCGCACAATTCTAGAGAGTACCCCGAAACACATCACAGTTTTACACACCACTTTTGATGCAGAGTCCAAGTAATCTGCCACATCATCACTGCTGTGGCTAATTTCCAGTAATTCTACAATAAGCCCCTTACTTTGTGCATTTCATCGCTATTGCCATGCACGTTTCTCCTAAACTTTGAATCTAGAATAGGTGATCCGCACAATAAACAATCAATATTACAGACTGTGAGCTTCGTGAGCATTGCTGCTGAAACTCCAGCCGTCTCGTGTCAACTAGCTATCAATTATTATCAACTCATATCGGCAAGCAAAAACATGATCGATAAATGAATACGTCATTAATTAGCACACGCCACTCGCCAACTTTTTGAACGGAGTTTCCCCAGACTCTTTATTTTTAAGAGTAGAGATTTCCAACTAAATTAAATAATTAACATTTCATGCATTCATTGGTGTGACAAATATTGTGCTATCTTTCGGGGTCATTTTAGTGAAAACCCCACCCCAATTGGTAGTTCCTATCAAAAGATATAAGCAAAAGAAGTTGACAGTGTGATTTACATATATCGCATGGCACCAAACACAATATTCTACGTAAGTGTCATAAATCTAGATAGGAAACTAATAATGACATGAAATTTTCACCACATAACTATTTTATGGAGAACAGCATATGAGCTAGGTAAAACCTCTCAAGAGTGACCACTTCTTTGTAGACTGACCACTCAGATTATTACATGAATAAAGCAAGTGATTCACAAATAAAATTGTGTGTACTATGTAATGCTAAGTATGCACAGGTACCTAATGCATTTTCAAGGATAACTAACCAGAAAAATCAGTGATATTATATAACATGGTAAGTAATGGCATCACAAGTCACAATTAACAAATACTTCGAAAACATGACAATCAGATAACAAAATGTAAGACCAATATTATATTAAAGTAGATTTATTTGGACACTGTTCAGCTTTATTTGTCACATTGTAAGCACTAAGGATAATAATTATTATATAACACAATGACATCACTATACTACAAAGAGATAGTTTCTGACCAAAATTACAATCACTGAAGCTGCTATAGAATATAACATCAGGTAAGTGTGAAGCCATGTAAGGTTGGTATCACATGCCAGTCTCCACTTTTGAAAAGATTATGCTCAACCTTGAACCTTACATTGCAATTCCACGTAAGACAACAAACTACTCACCTTCAAACTATACTTGCATCGATGCAGAGGGATGCCTTGAAGCCCAGGGCGATTGTAATGCTGAATTCTGAACAGTGTTAGATGGCGATTTACCTTTAAAAGGGCCATATTTTCGTCGTAATCCAACGTCAATCATCCTCCAATCAAAAAACACATGGCAAAATCGAAATCAGCATATACAGTTTGCCCAGGAACACTTTATTCGTCCTCATCTGCCACAGATTCACGCAGAAACACTCGGAAACTTTGGCTATCACCGGTGCTGTATTCTTCCAATTAGAATTACGTACGCAATTATTTGTATGGGATTCCTATGGGGATTTTTATTTCTCAAACTTTGATTTGACGTATTTCAATAAATACCACATGGATTTTAATCCAGTAAAGTGCATTACGAAGTACGAAGCACTGACTATCAGTAACTGGAACGGTAGCTTGTGAAACATTTATTGAAGGTGTGTAATTTAAGTAGCAAAAATATGTGTGAAAAATTGGTTGGTTGGAAATCGCTATTAAGGAGTCGGGCGCACGAGACTACCAAAGGGTATGAACTTTCTACTTGATTTATAAGCTCCAGATGAGTGGTACTTTAGTCTCTATACTTTTAAAGAGGATTGGTAACCTGTAGAAGGTGCTACTTGTTTGTTATTCGAAGTGTCCGGAATTAGCCGCATGTTGTATTTTTACACGCTGTTAAATTTCCACTCAGCAGTTGATTGTATCGAAACGAAATTTGTAGTGCAGGTGCACCATAAGATAGGCATTAAAACGATCCTAAGAGTTTGTGCTAACTCGTTGTGAGTGCAGTGTTAGAGTGATTTTATCAGAGTGTCCCTTACATTCAACGCCGTCGTACGTGTTTCGTGGCCTAACTGCAACACAAGCAATACTGATCATTGTATACATACACAGGTCAGTCTTACCAACTCGATACGAATAACCGGCGAGACCACTTTTCCCGGCTGCCAGCACCAGCTTTCTCTGAGACGGTCCTGTAACCCTCTCTCCTAAATCTGATAGCAACTTTACAACAAATGAAACCACGCGTTGTTGATGCAACTGTTATATAGTGGGGAGACGTGGACGGACGACAACACGTAGATTCTAGGAATCCGTACGTGGGCGTAAGCCCATCAGTGGAGCAACCGCACAAAAATCAAGTTTTAATTCTACGTAATTTCAAATTCTCTGAGACAACAGTTTCCTTGATCGTGTTATTGATCATGAGTTTGAGGATGCACTACATGGAAAAGAGCGATAATAATATTCTATAACGCTGTTACAGAATATTATCACCACCAATGCAATCTTCACACCTTAATGATCAAGTAAATATCTTGTCTATAGCTACCCACCGATGATCATGATTTACTTTGACTGTCTCTTTCCAGCACACGATCGTGTAACCTACCACCCATAACGCTACTTAACTAAATTCTAAAAGTAAGTTCCAAAGAGATAAACTAAGCCAATGGCATATAGTTATTTGTTTGATTTCAGGCGGCAGAATGTGTGTTCGGGCAAATTAAATTAAGGTCAATTATACAATAATTGGTGCACTTAGCTATGTACAATATAACAGTACTAGTAGTGGTTTGGAGCCAAAGCACAACTGATTTTGAAATTATCATATAATACATAAAATTCACTACCAGCTATACCTACTTCAGCCACCCATGCATATCCCATCAGGCAGTTCATGTTCAAACAAGCTTTTGACATCCAATTTGAGATATATCTACAATGCTTCCAACTACACAAAATCAGTAAATCCGAAAAACAATGGCAATCCCATACTACAATGTAATTAACCTCAATATACTTAGTATCTATAGCAACAGTAATTCCTACATTTTATCTATATGAAATGGATATGCTTTGTCATTGGAGTATGCTATGAACACTTGACTTTCATTTGTGTGTCCAGTCACTGTATCATATCTCACAACACCTTTTGAAGAATCCTTAACAGGAGGCATCCGTAAAGTGCTATTAGACTTAAGTTGGATGCTATCTCCAGTCAACACTTTGGCAAGAAACATCTGCTTTGTGCCATCTGATAACTGGTGGAGGTGTTTCTTGTAATGTTTTTCATTTGTAATGCTGTACATGTGCAATGGGCTGAATATAGTTGAAAACAAAGCATAATGACTACTCACTTCTCTATAATAATGGATACTTGATAGTTGGGGTGCACATTCAGACACCAGAAAATATTAAGTATATTATGGTGCCATTCCTTCTTTAGATGTGGTGTTCACTGGTTTACTCAGTCACAATTGTGTTACAAAAATGTTGACAAATAAGAAGGAAAAATTAAGTTCTATTAGGGATCATAGCCAAATATGTTATCACTGAACAATGTGGAAAGATCTTCGTGGCTTTAAAAATCACAAAGATCCTCATGGTTGGTCTCTATATAGATAATAATAATATGTCAAACAAATATATAGCTATATATAGCTAGCTAGTAAAAAAGCTGTATCACTGACAGCTCATGTACATCACCTGACCATTCCTTGTTTTGTTGTAACTAGCTATGGCTATAATGATATTAAAAATACAATGTATAGGGATTTCCTGAAACAAAGAAAAAAATCATAGTACTGTATAGTAGGAACCACAAAGGAGTAGGCGTGGCCCACAAAATAACATCACCCAAAAACCAGCCTCAATTTTTCCTGACGACAGTATTGGTTACGTAAAACTAAGCCCAAACAAGCTTTCAGATCAACCTGAAACACTTTCAACAAGTTGTTATGGATTTTTTTTTTATTATTATTTAACGGAATTTTCTACTGACTGAGTAACTGACTGTTGCCTTCAGACAAGTGTAACTCGATAACGGCTAAGGTTACGGGCTTGATTTTTTCACTGTTCGACATCGCTTAGACCTTTTGGCATACCGCAGTACGTATAATACATTCTTCATGGACTTACCAGTGTCCTCCTTTGTGTCCCATTCATCTTTGCTGACAGCGAAAAGTGTCGATTTGGCAGTAGCATGTGATGGCTTCCCATTGTAACAGAAATTGTCCATATTTTTCATAGTGGCTATTTGATTGTAGAGGTGCTTTTTGAATGGTTCTTGATTCACACTGCTGCGTAACAGGTTGAACATAGCTGACAACAAAGCATAATGGATACTTCACTTTTCAGACAATAATTGATATAGCTGGGGTGCGCGGTGCCATTTCAGATGCAGTATGCATGCATTCATCAGTCATAATAATTATTTACAAACAAGGCAAACAAACAAGTACACAGAAAAATTTAGAATTTTCAACTAGAATAGGGACCATAGCACATCAATAAAAAGTACTGAAACAAGCTGGAGTAGTGCACGATATTAAATCACAGTAAAGCAATAAGTGTTATATCCCTACTGTGCTCAAGATACCATAATGGAAATGCACAGTAGGGATATAACACTTCTTATTGTTTTACTGTGATTTAATATTGTGCACTATTCCAGTTTTCAGTACTTTTTATCGATGTGCTATATGGTCCTTACTCTATTTTGAAAATTCCAAATTTTTCTGTGTACTCATATTAGACCATCATTTCAAGGTGATGGTATAAGTGTAAAAGCATGCATAATGCATGTGTACTAGCTACAGTAGCTGTAGTAAATTGTCAACACTTTGACCAGTACAAAAATAAAGATCACATGTACAGATTACTGATGCTCATTTATTATATTAGTGGGGGAAATTACTATACATTTGGCATGTTCATACATATAGCTATGTTGTAATACCATCATCCATACCTTCTAGTTTTTATTACATGGATCATTACTTCATTTCTTAATTATTAGTTTTGATAGCTGTGTTATAACACAGCTACATTATACTGTATTATTAGAATATTGTGTATTAGGGTTACTGCTTTCTTAGAATATATCTCATTATTTTTGCAAACTACTTGAGTTACAACATGCTAGGACACTATACTAGCTATGGTACTAGCAAGAGTTAAGTAGAGCGGAGAGTGTCCAAGACAATACTGATCAGAGCTTCTACAAATGATGATTTAGCAATTTCTAATATATTCTGTTGTGTGAAAATTGTTCATTTCTTAGGTAGGTGGTAGTTACTATATACAATGATACATTTTGATATATATATACATAATCACTTCAGCTTCTAAACCCTACCAATCATGCGTGTAACCTTATCGATAAGATTGCTATTCCATGTCCTAACACTGGTAACACATTATGTTCTTGTAAAAGCTCACTATTTTGTTTCACAGGCTTGCTAGCTTATTAAATGCATTGCATAATTATGCAATATACCACAGTTGCTTTTATACATGCACTGCGCTGCGTCCATGCAACCTCTTTTTTTTATCCAAGTTGACATAAACTGTTCAACATTCTGTAAATTGTGACCAGTTGACATAACCAACACAGGTGGCACCACTCCAGCAGTTCACAATTAACAGTAACAGTAACTGTGGTATCAATACAAAATTTACCATCCTTCAAATACATCAGTTATTCATGTTATATAGGCTTTATGTTACAATGATGCTAGTGGCACTCAACAAGAAACGCGCACTCAACATGAAACAATAACTGCCATAGTGACATCTCTATCAGGATGAATGTATTGTCATATTCTAGTTACTAACAAGTGAAGTGCATTCATTAGCAGCAAAAATGGCAACTTTACAATCAATGCATGAATAATACAAAGACAGTTAACACCCCTTAACAAATACAATGTGCCTCATATTAATTCATCTTAAAATAATAACTTAAGCCTAATAATACTCAGCTAGTTGCTACTCCTGTGCAGTTTATTTATAGGAAATAAGGTAAAATGGATATGCTTTATCATTGGAGTATGCTATGAACACTTGACTTCCACCAGTGTCCCCAGTCACTGTATCGTATCTCACAACACCTTTGGAGGAATCCTTCACAGGAGGCATTCGTAAAGTGTTATTGGGCTGAAGTGGGATGCTATCCCCAGTCAGCACTTTAGCAAGAAACATCTGCTTAGTGCCATCTGGTAACTGGTGGGCATAGTTATTGGAATAACTTGCATTAACTGCAAAATAGTTACCAGTGCCCCACATTCCAGCATTACTAAACCTCATGTCAAATCCTTCTTCATCTTGGTAAATAGAACTTGGTGGAGTGTTACGAGTTCCATGGAACAACATTTTCTCATTAATCACACCTCCATTTTTCTTTTTCATTCTTTTGGAGTGGTGAAAGTACTTCTCCCATAGCCATTTATTTTGAACTCTTTCAATTTTAACAACCGTTGCTGAGGACAATGTTGTTTGAAACTGTTGAGAAACCTTGGACCATTCTGGATTACCACTTTCAAGTTGTTTTAGCTCAAGCTCATCATTCTGTGGTTCCCATTCAACAGGATAAATCTCTTTGTCAGCTTTAGTGTAATCCTGCAATGACATCAACTTGATTTCCATTGCAGCCTTCATGACAGTGCTGTTTAAACCTTTAAGCATCACCTTGCTTTGTGTTAGATCACTCACTGCCACATTGTATTTTTTGCCAATTTCATGTGCTACACTAGACAACTGACCTGCTGTTAATGAAATTTCTTTAGTATCCAAGTTTCCCTTCAGAAACTCCTGAACTGTCTGCTCAGCTTTGTCTAAACTTTCCTTAGGTCCACCCAACAGTAAGGATGTCTGTTCAGTGGCAGTGAGGTTGATATTTTGAGCAGCCTTGCTATCCACCCGGCAAATAGTACGACTTCTATTGGTAGTTATATTAATTTGTGTCATGGGAGTACTATCAAAGCTGAAAGTATATTTCCATTTTCCTATCTGAAGAATAGTTGGTTGTTTAGTCTGCCACATAGTTTCAATTACCTGTGATTGCTCCTCTGTGTATAGATCCCACTGGTCTTTGTCATTTTGATATTTCCAAAATGGCTGTAGCTTCCTTTTCTCTATCCGCCTAGACTTTGACGTTTGGTCATTCACTTGCAACATTTTTGCAAAGTCAAACATATACGTGATTCCCTTGATCGCTATTTTGCAGTTAGCTACTGAAGAAAACTGCTGCGACAAAGTAATTGAGACTTCATCAGCATACGGTTCTAAGCACCCAAAATCATTCTCCCAAAGCCACATGAAAGACTGTGTTGGTGTCAACAGCTTGTCTGAATTAATCATAACCAAACCAAGAGTTGTACCTTGAAGCTCTAGTAGCTTCTGCCTGTATGTGTTTGCAATCTCCTTAGTTGTTAAAACGAACCTTACTATTTCTAGACACTTCAGTGTGCCACTAGTGGATAGACTCAATGTAGCTTGCAACAAAGCTTTAGCGCATTCAGAAAGAGCAGATGAATCAGTATGAAATGATGGAATTGAAATACTACAAATTGAATGCTTTTCTGCAACCACCAAACTGTTCTGAATGGATTCACTGATTTTTGCTAATTCACTCTCAGATCCATTCACCCACACAGGCAATTCAACATGGATCACCTTGCTGCATTTAAGGTCACCGGATCCTAAGCATATAGCTTTGCACAAACTAACTGCTCCATGTTTTGCAATGTAATTATCATACTCTTTTTGGATTGTGGGCCCACCAACATCAGTCAGTTCCCTAGTTGTACTGTTTTGCGCATTAAAGCTGCTTACATTCACAATTGCATCAGACATTTCATCAAAAATGCTGCCTATACATATTTCAATGGTAAGTATAGAGCCATCAGGCTTTTTTACTTGTATGCTTTGTATAGCTTTACACTTTGTAAGGATGCAGCCATGGTCCTGTTTAACCTTAGCAACGATACCTTCAAAACCTGGCGTGTCTAATATAGGTAAAAGCATATCATCAATTTTAATTTTCCTTTCTGCAAACAGCTCCAAAAGCTTTTGTAACTTATCCTCTATGGATTTCTTAGCATTTCCAGTATTACCAAGCTTACCACGTATAGTGATGCCATTACGTACAAGCTTGACTGTTACTGAATTTTGTTTAGCTATAGTGACAATTTGTTGCCACTGTTTATGCTGCTGTAGGAATAGACCAATCACATTTCTGAAATACACTTTTTCTGTATTAACAGCCACTCCCTCAGTGTAAGCCATGAGGAGATTGTAAGCAGCATCCAATTCTTCAGATGACCCATTGGGAGTAATTAGATCAATGGTGAGTTTTTCTTGATTCCACACCACCTCTGTGTTGTGATTCTCTCTAAGTGAAAGTTTTTTAGATCTAAGGCCTTCTTTCACTGCTGCAAGCTGCGCTTTACTAATGCTTTCTGTTTTACGTAAAAGTTTGGTTCCAATGTCTGTTATAGTGCTTTCAATTTCACTGATGGAATTACTATCTTTTCCTATAATTGCCAACTTCACATTCAAACTCACATCTGCTGGATTTTTACTGGTCTTTTCACCAAGTATTGCATGCACATTCACAACAATATTGTGAGCTGCCTCTTCCTGTTTCTTTAACTCAAACCATTTTCTTTTCCACATCTCACCATAGCTATCATGCTGAAAACTCACTGATTTTTCCTGTAGTTCATTTAGGGCTTCATTGACTTTTTGTCTAGCTAAATCTACTTTGGTCTTACTACCTTCCAAAACCAAGCTAGCACTTGTAGAATCTGACTGAAAGTCTGAACCAGTTGGGAAACGTACCTTACAAAGTTCATATAAGTCGCTTTTGTGTTTTTTTCGTAAAAATAAACTTTCATACCGAGACACTGAAATTTGTGATTCAATCACCATATTTGATTCCACAGAATTTTTAAGATAATACTGTGATGCGGAAACCTCAGCATTTGTTAGACCATAGATACCCACTGAACTGTTTTTCTCGTGAAGTATGATGCGGACACGATTAATCTTCTCAAAATCCTTCAGCTGCTTCTTCACTTTCTTTGATAAAACCTCATACTCCTTCTTTGACAAGGTAGTATACATACACTGTGGCTTTATCTCCTACAAACAGAAATATGGCAAAAATAGTAAACTCCTCTTATATTTTTTACTGCACTTATGTACACATGCATATGAACAGTAGGTACATACCTTCAGTTTTCTACATGCGTCCAAAAAATCCTCTTCAAAATTGCTTTGGAGCAATAGCGTGATTACAACTTTCTTTGCCTTGCCTCCACTTTCAAAAGCAGGTTTAGTTGGAGAAGATTGGGTCATAACATCTGAATCAAAGAATGAAATGGTCACCCTCAGCTGCTGTTGCAATGTGTCAACAACATGTTCCTGTATTTGAGACTTGAAGTTTGGATGACAATGGTACTGAAACTTCTCAGTATGAGTGAAGCTTGGCAGCACTGGGACAACTGTATTTACAGAGGCAGCAACACTTGTAGCCGCTCCTGATAAAATTGAGAAAACTGCCATGACCTCTTCTTGCACATAGCCTTGAACAACAAGACTGGGTCGGTATACATTTTCCTGAATATACACACCATAGCGATGCAATAATTGAACAAAATTGCATTGAGGTAAGCCTTTTATAACTTGTATGGCATTAGCATTGGCAAGAATAACTTCTTTCTGCTCAGGAGAATTAATAATTGTGCTGACTTTCTGTGGCACATCATCCGGTCCACAAATCAATAAAGTAATCTGACTAAGACTGTTGGAATAAACTTCAGCATAGCAAAAATCTCCTTTATTTTGACCATGTGTACACAGAACAGCTGGTAACTTTTCCAGGCTAATCCGCTTCTGAGCAGACTGAATTAACAATCCAATGCATGTGCACGTCAAAATATTCTGATGGTTGAGAATACCTGTTATCTTGAGATATGGCTCACAGAAACTTGGTCTGTTTCCAGAAAGAATCAATTCTGAAGATCCAGGGTAAAACCCTTGAACTGTTATACCAAATTCCTTTAAAAGATCAGCTTGTAAGTTAGGGAACATCTTCAAAGTGTACAGCAACTTTACTCTGCAATGAAATATAAAATTTAAATCACATATTTCGCCATTATACACTGATGGTATAAATATGCCAAAAAGCCAGAAATTAAGTAGGTGAATTAGCTTTTCTATATAAATTTCCATTTTACAAGTCATTTTCCGAACTATATTCTTTCTTCCCAAACCCCTATTACAGCAAATTTCCTTACTGCCCCACATTTCAGCTATGTATACATTTACAGTAAAGCAGTTAGCTCTACACATGCATCCATTGTGCACTCACCCATCAATAGGTATGTTATTATACAATGCAGAGGCTACAGCTTGCATGGCATCTTGTACTGCAACTTTGAACCCCAAAAGTATCACTTTTAGTGCTACCATGTCTGTGTGTATCTCCACATTAGGATTAGAGCGAAAAGGTTGTGTCAATTGCTGAAACAAGCTACCTCCATTAGGATGTGTTGTCATCAACTTATTCCAAGTCTCAGCAGAAAGCTGTAGACTGTCCTCAAACAAACAATCCACTGCATTGTTCTTAAACCTCATCAAAGTTTCTGAATTGGGTGCAGTGTAATATAGGAAACCACTATCCCAATTTACTGACCCTCCTTTTGTTTCCAACTCATTTATATTACCTGCCATTTTTGACAGAAAAAACCTATGCAGGCTGACTGACATTTGTGATTTTTCTTTTGTCACATTGTCACTTTGTGATGAGGATCTATAAAAACAACCAATGATTCAAAATGTACATATTAAAACACAATGTAAATGTTGTGTACACAAGTATTTAATCATCATGTAACGCTATTAAACAAGGGTCAAGTATAATTTGACACTTGATCTCATACCATGGTGAACAATCAACCCTGCTGTCATGGGCTGACTCTCCCACAAATTAGTTGTTTTTTTTGCTAGGAAAAATGGCATAACATTGTGTGAGTAGTACCCAGAACTTTGACACATCACTACATAGGGAATACATGAAAATTTAGTACGACCATTGGTAAGCTACAACACTCTAAATACTTAAAGCCACCATCTCTCAATACTGGTAAATAAGTAGTTTTCCCAGAGACAGTGACAATTGTTATCATAAAAGAATCAACACTCCATGAACAAAGTATTATTATAAATCATACTAAGTACATACCTGGATGAAGTAGCCTCCTTTACAGATATCTGTAAACCATCAAGTGATGTACCATGGAGTTTTAATGCGTCCTGCATTTCTTCTTGTTTCTCATAATTAGCATATGCAAAACTTTTTTTACCAGGAACTTCCTTAAGAATGACTCTGGTTTTAAACAACCCGGACAATATTTCTTGTGTAGTACTGGGATTGATATTAGAGATTTTAATACTGAACTGGTTTGTAACAGCATTTGTAACAGTTCCCTTTGGTTGCACACTTTCAGGGATTGTGGACTTGTGTCTTCCACTGCCAGTATTTTGTGATACTACTTTTATAGTACCACCAGAAACAGAGTATCCATTCATAGCTTCAGCTGCTGCTACTACGCTATGCTGAGAATCATAATTAATATATGCGTGATTTAGTGGTTTAGAATTTTTTAAATGCACACTTGAAATATTTCCAAATTTAGAAAACAATGATTGCAGATCAACTTCAGTAACACCATCAGGTATTTCTGACACCTTTATTCCAAATGTCTGCTTCCCAGCCATTGGCTGCTCTGCACTAACAATCCTTGAACCTGTTAATTGAAATGTAACATTACACATTCTAATTATAAAACAAGCAGTGTACATACATCCGAACTTTTAAGCCAACATTGTATTTGTGACATAAAGCAACACCAGTATGAAATTGTTACACTATAATTTGCACTATTATTGTATTCAATAAGCTAAGTCTGTTTTTGTGCTGGAATTTTGTATGCATGCAAAAGCACTCTAATCCTTGGAAAAACACTCGGGTCTGAATATGCATAATCACACCAGTATATAACCAAGCCCAAAAGTGCCTTCCTTCCAATAGGTAGCTACAATTTATATATATATATATTCAATGGAATTTTTGACTGACTGACTAACTGCTTGCCTGCCTACCTGCTTGATGTCTTCAGACAAGTGTAACTCAATAACAGCTAAGGCTACGGGCTTGATTTTTTCACTGTTCGACGTTGCTTCATCCATAGATGTGCGTTTCGGCCTACTGCAGTATGTAAAATTCATAGACTTACCTTGTCCTCCTTTGTGCTCATTTCTTTTTGTTGACAATCCCAAGGTGTTGATTCATGGTAGTGCGATGCATGGCTCCCATTTGTAAACGATGAGAATTGTCCATATTCCGTGGTGACTGGTGTAACGTGCTGAAAATAGGTGAAAGCAAAGCATAAGACCACTTCATTTTTAAGTCAGTAATTGGTAGTTGGGGCATGTAAATCATCCGTATTTTTGGTGGTGGCTGGATTGATTGCAGAGGCGCTTCTCCTGCTGTTCTTCATTTGTAACGAGCTTACCATAGCTGAAAGCAAAGCGTAATGGCTACTTCACGTTCAAGTCAGTAATTGATAGATGGGGTGTGTGTTTAAACAAAAACAAACTCTAGTGCCATCCTTTCTTTTGATGTGGTATGTGCGGGTTCAACAATCATAAAAATTTTACAAAAAAAGTAAACAAACAGGTACAAGGAAAATCAGGAATTTTAAGTTTGTGATTATGTTCACTAGTATATCTGGAAGAGTAGGTGACTGCCCTGTTTTCCTACTTTTTTACTACGATCCCTAATCAAACTTAAAATTCCTATATTTTTCTTATATTGCATGATTTACTTCAATATTTGGTAAATGATATTATTGTAATACTCTAATAGAGTGCACATTGATTACTTTTGTAATGCTCTAATAGAGCACACATTTTTTTCAGGATTTCTAATAACACACATAGCAATGTTCTAGAACAATCTAGATTTTCCATTGGTAGATCTATGAAATTATGAACTTTTACTATTGAGTTGATTTTAGCTAGAATTGTCTTTTATTAGAAATTATCAGCCATGATGGCAGCGGCTCGGTGGTTAAGGATTTGGGTGCTCAGTACAGAGGTACCTGGTTCGAACACTGGTAGTTCCCCCCCCCCCCCCCCCCCCCCCGACATTTTCATGCACCTTTTTTTACCCCACAGTAACTGTTCTATTAGTGTATTTTGACCCCACAATATACAGTTGTGTGGTTTTTCCCTTGTAGCTCTATAGCTGTCAATGTGATTTCTTTTAAACCTATATGGGTAACCTACACGCACACTGATTTTAAGATATTCCCAAAAGCAGTTTACCCTGTAGGCATGACAAGTCAGCCTTTTTAACGCAAATAATCGTCCATAGCTCTATGACTAATAATCAGATTTGCACCATACTTGGTACATGATTGTGCCGCAATATGTTCTTAAAGTGTACCAAAGCTCAAGAAAATCAAGCTACACATTTGCATTTTATAATGGTTCTTGTAGTATAGTGCATGGGGAGATCACAGGCTGCCACCAGTGTTACAAATCAGCTGTAAACTGGTTTGTAACATGGCTAAGTACCTCTTTTTGGCCACACAGTCTGGCCACTAATTAGTTCAAAGACATCAAACAAAACCAAACACCAGACCAACACAGGAAGTCACAATGAATTTGGCTAATACATCAAGGAGATAAATAACATATACAGCAGTAAATGAAAGCATATCAGACAGACTCATGTTCTTGATTAATATAATGTGTTAGTGAAGACAGATTGAATTAATTGCATATATAGTGCCAACTCATATGATTCCACTGAATGTTCTATTAGAGTAGTTAGGTGACTGTTCTATTAGAGTATTTCGATCTTGTGCACTTTCAACACTGATTCATGCAGTATTCCATTCTTGCATAACCTTTAGCACAAATTCTAGTAAATCAAGGCAAAGTAAGTTGGCTAATGACTACAGCAGTTGCTTTACTTTAGCAACTGGGCATTGGAAAAAGTTATTTCTCCACCCCTGATATGAGCATGTAGTCTCGCGTAGCCAGACCTTTTCTTTCTTTTGTGTGGGAGTGGGGAAAGAACAGGGTCTGGTGAACATAGTATAGCATCACCGTTGGCCTGTATCCCGAGATTGTGGGGATTCTACTGCACAGTTTCTGGATTGTTTGTGGGTGTGAATGACGTGTTTTGCTAACCACTGCATCATTTGCGTCCTGTTGCCGTTGATGTAAAGCATGATCTGCTGATCTTTGCATCATTTGCGTTCTATTACCATAGCTACTGCTTTTATATCTATGGCAACAGGACACAAATGACGCAACGGTTAGCAAAACACATCGGTTAGCAAAACACATCATTTGCACCCACAAACAATCCGGAAGCTGCACAGTAGAATCCCCACAATCTTGGGATAGACCAACGATGATGCTACCATAATTTTCCGGTTTGTTGTCAAAAATAAACTCCACACATGCTCATCAGCAACGTTGCATGTGATGTAAAATTTACTATGTTCTAAACATCGTAGCAGACACTTATAATCGAAAGGTGAATGGTTCACTATCGTTAATCAACTGATTGTGTTGGTTTACTGGTACTGTTATTTGCTAAATATTCACGCATATCAAAACTACTCTGTACATTTTGTCAAATCACAGCCAAAACCTCAATGGTCAATTTTTTTTTTCACAGAATTCTAAGTTTTACCTTTAATTCTAAAGAATTAGTCATTAAAATGATGTAATATCTACTTTATAACCCTTTCACCATCTCAGATTTGTCAAACAAGCTGATTAAAAAAACCTTGTCATTCCTTGTAATTTCCTTGTCCAATACAAAATACATACAAAAGCCTGTTGGAGACATTGATTACGTGGGTGGACAAATCCCATAATACAGACTGTTATCCTCCACCAAATTCCCAAAACCTGGTATCATTGTATGTGTTGAAACGTACTGATTAAGAATTCCCCTGTACTGAGTGCTTAACTGGTAATTTTACAGAGGAGTACTTGAAAAACCTTCATTTTCAAACTTACCTGATGATGCGTAATTCACCAGAACAAGGCTCTTTCTGCCCTTTCCGTTCATCTCAGAGCCAAATCTAATATACCACGGGACTCGCCTGACATTAACGAATTCGATAAACCAAACAATGTTTCCGTAAACTGAAGTATGCAGAAGTTATAGTGGTTTGTTTACAAGGTGGTATAATTTTTACCGGAAACGGACAAAACTTTGCGGAATCCAGTAAATTTGACATTAGTTTTGATATGTGAAGTACCGGTATGCCATGTTCACTAGACAAGCTGTGCAGTAGAATCCCCACAATCTCAGGATAGGCCAACGACGATGCTATACTACCTTCATCAGACCCCTTTTCTTTCCCCGCCCCCACACAAAAGAAAGAAAAGGGTCCTGCTACACAAGACTAACGAACATGTCTCCTGAAACAGCCGAGATAGATATTGTAAATTATTGATAAATGTTTGGCTCATGTATCTGAGCTTTTGATAGGGTGATTCTCCGGAATTTGCAGGAATGGAACACTATTCTACCGGAGGCAACATACATTCAAGTAAGGTAAGTGCAGGGAATTCCGGACAGCGGCTAATTCCGGACACTTATATCGTTCTCAACAATAGTAGAATCCCTGCGTCTATAATTTGGTATGCTAATGCAGTGCCCTATCAGTCTTGTGCCCAGACCGCTTTTTTTCTTTTTGTGTGGGGGCGGCGAAAAAAAGGGTCTGGTGGATTTCCAACACATTTTTTGTGCAGCCGGATCTACAACTTTTGAGGATCGTTGATTAGTGATGATGAGTAGCAAAGGCTTGTTAACAAAGCAACAATAGGAAATACAGCACACGTTTGCTTAGCAAGGCTGCAAGGCTGCATCCTTGGGCACGAGCGCCATATTTCCTATTGTTGCTTCGTTAACAAGCCTTTGCTACTCATCATCACTAATCAACAATCCCCAAAAGTTGTAGATCTGCTGCACGAAAAATGTATTGGAGATCCACCAAACCCTTTTTTTCTCCACCCCCACACAAAAAGAAGAAAAAAAAAAGCGGTCTGGGCACGAGATTAGTGTCCTATGGCCTATTTACAAACCAAAATTGAAGCGAACCGGTTATTCCATCGTGAAGTTTGACACGAATTTGTAGTGTAATCACGTGTATTTTGTTTTAAAACTTTGAAAATATTAATCTAACCAGACAGCCCAAGCTCATAATTTAAAGATTTATAAGATCATACCCTCGGGTAATTGCATACCAAAAATCATAAGAATCCATGCACAGACTGAGTGGCAGTCGATTTTTCAGCAGCTGTTCTATTGAAATACAAAGAAAATATTCACGAATCACATAAACTTTTTAAAATACACACTGCTGCTCCCTACCAAAGGGCTAGTCTCGTGCACCCGATGCATGGGACCGTACGAGCGCACAATTCTAGAGAGTACCCCGAAACACATCGCAGTTTTACACACCACTTTTGATGCAGAGTCCAAGTAATCTGCCACATCATCACTGCTGTGGCTAATTTCCAGTAATTCTACAATAAGCCCCTTACTTTGTGCATTTCATCGCTATTGCCATGCACGTTTCTCCTAAACTTTGAATCTAGAATAGGTGATCCGCACAATAAACAATCAATATTACAGGCTGTGGGCTTCGTGAGCATTGCTGCTGAAACTCCAGCCGTCTCGTGTCAACTAGCTATCGATTATTATCAACTCATATCAGCAAGCAAAAACATGATCGATAAATGAATACGTCATTAATTAGCACACGCCACTCGCCAACTTTTTGAACGGAGTTTCCCCAGACTCTTTATTTTTAAGAGTAGAGATTTCCAACTAAATTAAATAATTAACATTTCATACATTCATTGGTGTGACAAATATTGTGCTATCTTTCGGGGTCATTTTAGTGAAAACCCCACCCCAATTGGTAGTTCCTATCAAGATATAAGCAAAAGAAGTTGACAGTGTGATTTACATATATCACATGGCACCAAACACAATATTCTACGTAAGTGTCGTAAATCTAGATAGGAAACTAATAATGACATGAAATTTTCACCACATAACTATTTTATGGAGAACAGCATATGAGCTAGGTAAAACCTCTCAAGAGTGACCACTTCTTTGTAGACTGACCACTCAGATTATTACATGAATAAAGCAAGTGATTCACAAATAAAATTGTGTGTACTATGTAATGCTAAGTATACACAGGTACCTAATGCATTTTCAAGGATAACTAACCAGAAAAATCAGTGATATTATATAACATGGTAAGTAATGGTATCACAAGTCACAATTAACAAATACTTCGAAAACATGACAATCAGATAACAAAACGTAAGATTATATTAAAGTAGATCTATTTGGACACTGCTCAGCTTTATTTGTCACATTGTAAGCAGTAAGGATAATAATTATTATATAACACAATGACATCACTATACTACAAAGAGAAAGTATAAATAGTTTCTAACCAAAATTACAATCACTGAAGCTGCTATAAAATGGATCAAAACAAGCAGTAAATACACCAGAATATAACATCAGGTAAGTGTGAAGCCATGTAAGGTTGGTATCACATGCCAGTCTCCACTTTTGAAAAGATTATGCTCAACCTTGAACCTTACATTGCAATTCCACGCAAGACAACAAACTACTCACCTTCAAACTATACTTGCATCAATGCAGAGGGATGCCTTGAAGCCCAGGGTGAATGTAATGCTGAATTCTGAACAGTGTTAGATGGCGATTTACCTTTAAAAGGGCCATATTTTCGTCGTAATCCAACATCAATCATCCTCCAATCAAAAAACACATGGCAAAATCGAAATCAGCATATACGGTTTGCCCAGGAACACTTTATTCGTCCTCATCTGCCACAGATTCACACAGAAACACTCGGAAACTTTGGCTATCACCGGTGCTGTATTCTTCCAATTAGAATTACGTACGCAATTATTTGTATGGGATTCCTATGGGGATTTTTATTTCTCAAACTTTGATTTGACGTATTTCAATAAATACCACATGGATTTTAATCCAGTAAAGTGCATTACGAAGTACGAAGCACTGACTATCAGTAACTGGAACGGCAACTTGTGAAACATTTACTGAAGGTGTGTAATTTAAGTAGCAAAAATATGTGTGAAAAATTGGTTGGTTGGAAATCGCTATTAAGGAGTCGGGCGCACGAGACTACCAAAGGGTATGAACTTTCTACTTGATTTATAAGCTGCAGATGAGTGGTACTTTAGTCTCTATACTTTTAAAGAGGATTGGTAACCTGTAGAAGGTGCTACTTGTTTGTTATTCGAAGTGTCCGGAATTAGCCGCATGTTGTATTTTTACACGCTGTTAAATTTCCACTCAGCAGTTGATTGTATCGAAACGAAATTTGTAGTGCAGGTGCACCATAAGATAGGCATTAAAACGATCCTAAGAGTTTGTGCTAACTCGTTGTGAGTGCAGTGTTAGAGTGATTTTATCAGAGTGTCCGGAATTACCCTCATTTACCTTACACTCAACGCCGTCGTACGTGTTTCGTGGCCTAACTGCAACACAAGTAATAATGATCATTGTATACATACACAGGTCAGTCTTACCAACTCGATACGAATAACCGGCGAGACCACTTTTCCCGGCTGCCAGCACCAGCTTTCTCTGAGACGGTCCTGTAACCCTCTCTCCTAAATCTGATAGCAACTTTACAGCAAATGAAACCACGCGTTGTTGATGCAACTGTTATATAGTGGAGAGACGTGGACGGACGACAACACGTAGATTCTAGGAATCCGTACGTGGGCGTAAGCCCATCAGTGGAGCAACCGCACAAAAATCAAGTTTTAATTCTACGTAATTTCAAATTCTCTGAGACAACAGTTTCCTTGATCGTGTTATTGATCATGAGTTTGAGGATGCACTACATGGAAAAGAGCGATAATAATATTCTATAACGCTGTTACAGAATATTATCACCACCAATGCAATCTTCACACCTTAATGATCAAGTAAATATCTTGTCTATAGCTACCCACCGATGATCATGATTTACTTTGACTGTCTCTTTCCAGCACACGATCGTGTAACCTACCACCCATAACGCTACTTAACTAAATTCTAAAAGTAAGTTCCAAAGAGATAAACTAAGCCAATGGCATATAGTTATTTGTTTGATTTCAGGCGGCAGAATGTGTGTCCTGGCAAATTAAATTAAGGTCAATTATACAATAATTGGTGCACTTAGCTATGTACAATATAACAGTACTAGTAGTGGTTTGTAGCCAAAGCACAACTGATTTTGAAATTATCATATAATACATATAATTCACTAATACACTACCGGCTATACCTACTTCAGCCACCCATGCTTAGCTACATATCCCATCAGACAGCTCTTGTTCAAACAAGCTTAGCTGCCTGATGGATGACATCCGATTTGAGATCATTATATCCTCAATGCTTCCAACTATACAAAATCAGTAAATCATCTGAAAAACAATGGCAACCCCATACTACAGTGTAATAAACCTTAATATAGTTAGTATCTATGGCAACAGCAGTTCCTACATTTTATCTGTACGAAATAAGGTAAAATGGATATGCTTTGTCATTTGAGTATGCTATGAACACTTGACTTCCATTTGTGTGTCCAGTCACTGTATCATATCTCACAACACCTTTTGAAGAATCCTTAACAGGAGGCATTCGTAAAGTGCTATTAGATTTAAGTTGAATGCTATCACCAGTCAACACTTTGGCAAGAAACATCTGCTTTGTACCATCTGATAAGTGGGCATATCCATCAGAATAACTTGCGTTAACCGCAAAATAGTTACCAGTACCCCACATTCCAGCATTGCTAAATCTCATGTCAAATCCTTCTTCATCTTGGTAAATAGAACTTGGTGGATTGTTACGAGTTCCATGGAACAACATTTTCTCATTAATCACACCTCCATTCTTTTTCTTCATTCTTTTAGAATGCTGACCGTATTTCTCCCATAGCCATTTGTTTTGAACTCTTTCAATCTTGATAATTTCTGCTGACGACAGTGTTGTATGAAGCTGCTGAGAAACCTTGGACCACTCTGGAGTACCACTACTGAGTAGTTTTAGCTCAATCTCATCATTCTGTGGCTCCCACTCAACAGGGTACAATGTTTTTTCACCCTTAGTATAATCTCGTAATAACAATTCCTTCACCTCCATTGTGGCTCTCATAACATTACTACTTAAACCTTTGAGCACTACCTTGCTTGGTGTAAGACTGCTCACTTCTACATCATACTTCTTACTGATATCATGCATTAGATCACATGGTAAGGCTGCAGATAACGATATGTCTTCAACAACCAAGTTGCTTTCTAGGAATTTGCCGATTTCCTTCTCTGCTTTGTCCAAATTTTGTTTTGGCCCTACCAACAATAAAGATTTATCGACCTTATAGTTGAAGTGTTGGATGGTTTCACAACCTATTCGGTTTATTGGACGACTTCTATTGGTAGACACATTAATCTGTGTCATGGGAGTACTATCAAAATTGAATGTGTACTCCCACTTTCCTATCTGAAGAACTGATGGTGTTTTAGATTTCCACATAGTTTCAATTGCCTGTGATTGTTGCTCTGTATACAGATCCCACTGGCCTCCGTCATTCTCATATTTCCATGTTGTTTGTAGTTTCCTTTTCTCTATTCGTCTAGAAGTCAAAGTTTGTTCATTAACCTGTACCATTTTGACAAAGTCTATCATGTATGCATTTCCTTTAATTGTCAGCTTGCCTACTTTTGAATTCAAAGAATACTGTTGTGACAGAGATACTGAGTCTTTAGCGGAATAAGGTTCTAGGCTACCAACATCATTCTCCCAAAACCAGCTAAAGCCTTGGTTTATTGATACATCACCTGAGCCGATTACACCAGGTATTGTGGATTGCAGTTCTGATAACTCCTGTTGGAATTCATTAGCAATTTCAGTAGTCGGTAAAATAAACTTTACTAGCTTTAAAGATTTTAGTGTACCATTACTACAAAGGCTTAGTGTAACTAGTATTGATGTCTTAGCACATTCAGAAAGAGCCGGTGGATCATCATAAAATGATGGAATTGAAACTGTACTACCAGAATGGTTTTCTACAAGCAAAAGACTGTTACTGATTGCTTTGTTAATTCCAGCTGATTCTCCATGTTTTCCATCTCCCCAAAGAGGTGGTACAACATGGATAAGATTCTTACACTTCAAAGCACCAGACCCTAAACATATAGCCTCACAAAGCCTTATCGCACCGTGCTGTTTGATATGGTCATCATATTCTTGTTGAATTGTGGGTCCACCAGCATCAACAATTTCCTTAGCCAAACCAGCAGAATCTTGAAAATTGCAGTTAACAATATTGACAATAGCATCAGAAGGTTCATCTAAAATGTTACCTATACAAACTTCTATAGTAAGTAAAGAATCATCAGGCCTTTTCACTTGCACTCTTTGTACAACTTTACATTTTGGATCTGAAAGAATAACACCATGATCTTGTCTAACTTTAGCAATGACACCTTCAAACATAGGTGTGTCTAGTATAGGTATTAGCAAAGCATCTACTATAATCTTTTTTTCTTCAAATAGCTTAAGACATTCTTGTAGCTTATCCCCAATGGACTTTTTAGCACTATCAATATCATCAAGCTTGCCACGTACTTCAATACCATTATCAATCAATTTAACAATGACTGAATGCTGTTTTGCAACAGTTACAATTTGCTGCCAGTGTTGTTTGTTGTGCTGCAAAAAAATTGTCAGTGAGGAGTTATTTAATGTTATCACCTCACTGTTGATAGCTACACCTTCTACATAGGCCATCACAGTACTGTAGGCTGCCTCCAAGTCCTCAGGTGAACCATTAGGAGTGATCAACTCAATAGTGAATTTATCCCAATCTAACAGTGCCTCTGTGTTGTAATCTTCTCTAAGTCTAAGTTTTTTAGATTTAAGGCCACCTAATATTGCTACTAATTGTGATTTCTCAAGGGTTTTGGTTTTACGCAAAAGTTCTACTCCAATTGTTTTGATGGCACTTTCTGTTTTGTTAACTGCATCAAGATCTGTACCGATGACTGCTAACTCCACTGTCAACACTACATCTGCTGGAGTTTGTGCAGTCTTTGAATCAACAATGGTGTATACATTTACAACAACACTATGAGCTTCCTCTTCTTGTTTCTTTACCTCAACCCATCGCCTTTTCCACATCTCACCATAACTGTCATGCCTGAACTTCAATGTTCTTACTTGCAACCCATCAATGGCTTCACAAATCTTCTGTTTTGCCATCTCCACTTTGGCCTTGCCACCTTTCAAAACTAAGCCAGCCGAGTCCAACTGAAAATCTGAACTAGTGGGAAAACTCATATTACAAAACTCATCTAAGGAACTTTTATATTTATTTTTCAAAAACATACTCTCATAGCGAGTAACTTTGATATATGATTCCGTCTCCAATTTAGACTCAACACAGTCTCTGAGGTAATATTCTGTTTTGGAAACCTGCATAGTGTTAAGACCATAGATAGTTACTGAATTACTTTCATCTTGAAATTTAATATGCACATGATTAGATAATTCTACATTTTTCAATTCTTTATTCACTTTTGTAGACAAAAAATCATACTGCTTTTTAGGCCAAGTGCAGTACTTTAACTGTGGATCCATTTCCTGTAGATGCAAATAAATAAGTACAATTTGTGCAAATAATGAAATTACACACATACGCACACACAACGCACACGCACACACGCGCACAACACATAAACACAGACACACAGACACACACACACACACAGACACACACACAGACACACACACAGACACACACACACACACACACACACACACACACACACACACACACACACACACACACACACACACACAACACACACACACACCTTTAAAGTCCTACAAGCAATCGAGAAATCCTTAACAGCGTCACTTTGAACTGTTATCGTTAGTGTAGCTGGCTTTGAGTTGCTCTTTTTCCTACGACTCCTTTTAGCAGATGAATTTGAAAGCACAGCATCTGGATCAACAAACAAAACAGTTACGCTTAATTTCCTTTGTAGTGGTTCAGTGACAAATTCCTGGATCAGAGGCTTGAAATTGAGATCACAATTGTACTGAAATTTCTCAATGTGGGCCATCCTTGGTAAACTTCGAGGATGGGACTTAACAAATCTTTCAATAGAGTTTGATAAAATTGAATAAACTTCCATGACATCTTCCTTTACATAGCCCTGAACTACTAAGCTGGGGCCATGCACATTTTCAAATACATACACTCCATAATGATGCAATAACTGGACAAAGTTACAATCAGCAGAAGCTTTTAAATTTTGTAGCACATTAGTGCTGAATAGAGCAACTTCCATTTGCTCAGGAGAACTGAGGATTTTGCTAATGTTTTGTGGTACATCTCCTGGACCACAGATCGACAACGAAATCTGATTTTTACTTTTTGAAAATGTCTCAGCATAACAAAAGCCACTATCACTTTCAGCTTGAGTGCATAAAACTGCTGGCAGTTTCTCCAAACTAATCCATTTCTGAACAGAAGGTATCAGTAAACCAAAGCAACTCGCTGTCATAATATTGTGCCTGTCAAGAATGCCTACTATTTTAAGGTAGGGCTCATAAAACACACGACCATCACCAGAAAGAGTCAGTTCAGTAGATCCTACTTGAAATCCTTGAATAGTTATGCCAAAATCTTTTAAAATTTCACTTGATAAGTTAGGAAACATCTTCAAAATGTATAACAACTTTACCCTGTAAAAAAATCATCCATAACAATTGATATGGTCTACAAAGCAAGCAGATTTTGCACTAATAACTTACCAGCTACTAGGGATCATTACAATAAAAAGTGCTTAAACAAGAGAAATCATCACCTGAAGTACAAATTTCAAATTTAATATCTACTTTAGCCCATATAATTAATAACAAACCGACACAGCTAAAATAGAGGATGTAATTCACACTTCAGGTGATGATCCACTTTGTTCAAGCAGTTTTATGATTCCTACTAGCTTGTACACAAATTTCCTAAATATTAACACTTGCTTGTTGACAGTTTTTGTTACATTAGCGTAACTCATCGGTTATCGACCACTACCTACTATCGACCATTCAGTATACGAATAAATACGCAATTATACGGGAAGGTTATCTAGAGACCAACTTTGAGACCTTTGTTGCTGTCTGGTCTGGCGTAATCCAATGCCTAAACGGAAGCAAACATCTACCGTTAAGAAAGGATGGAAGACAAGAAATAAAATATCGGAAGTACAGCATCTTGGCGCTGTTAAATGCTGCAAACTGTGGGACCCTGAATCTATGACTAGAGCAATGAACGCGGTTATTTCAAAGGAGATGGGGGTGAATAAAGTTGCAGAACAATTTGACGTGCCACGAACTACACTAAAGGACAGAATTTCTGGACGAGTGAAGCATGGAGCGAAGCCAGGTCCACCAGGCTTCCTAACACCAGAGGAAGACCAAGAATTGGTTGATTTCCTAGTAGAGTGCTGCAAAATGGGGAATGGAAAAACAAAGAGGGAAGTAATAGACTGTGTGAAGAGGTTGATGGAGAAGAAAAGAGCAAAAGAGGGTTTGCAAATGATAAAATTTAATGGAGAAGGATGGTGGTATAAATTTATGAAAAGACATTCCGAATTGTCCCTACGAACCTCAGATCCACTATTACATTGCAGGTTCAATGCAGTAAGCCAGTCAGCGCTAGACCACTATTTTGTATTGCTAAGGAATACCTTGGAGGTGAATGGCTTGATGGATAAACCCAGTTACATTTATAATATGGATGAGTCGGGCATGCCACTTGACCATAAGCAGCTGAAATGTGTTGCACTTAAAGGGATCAAAAAAGTTCATGGACCATCTTCGGGGAACAAGGCACAAATAACAATCTTAGCCTGTGCTAATGCTGTGGGCACTATGATACCACCAATGGTGATTTTTAAGGGGGAACGCTTGAACTATGAATGGACTAGAGGTGAGGTACCAGATACAAAATACACAATGTCACCTCAAGGGTGGACAGACCACGAGCTGTTTTTTGAGTGGCTGAATAAACAGTTCACAAAAAGTATTCCACCTTCTCGACCTGTGTTGTTACTTTTAGATGGCCATTCCTCCCATTTTACTTTGGAGGCTATAAAGTTTGCAGCTGAAAATGAAATTATTCTTTTTTGCTTGCCACCCCATACCACTCATGTCGCTCAGCCTCTTGATGTGAGCTTTTTTGGCCCTTTAAAAAGCATTGGTCTAGAGTTTGTCATGAGTACATGGCCGACAACCCTGGTAAAGTGGTCACCAGATTTCAGTTCTCATCACTTTTCAACAAGGCTTGGTTTTTGTCTATACAACCACATACAATTGTATCCGGATTTCGAAAGGTGGGTGTTTATCCATTCAATTCCACTGCCATCAAGCCATATGATAATTCTTCAATATCTAATAAGATACCAGAAACAACACCAGTAATGATGCCAGCAGTGACACAGCCCAATGAACGTTCAAGTGTTTCACAAGATGGGTTTAGTGAACACAATCTAGAAGAAAGTGGTCCGGGACTATCACCTGTTTCATATAGTGAGGAGCAAATTGAATTGTTTCAAAGAAGGTATGATAATGGCTACAACATTTATGACAATCAAATGTATGTGTCATGGCTACAGCAACAACATCCAGATGACCTTCCAGAGAATTTGTCATCGAGCACCACCATAGAGACACAGGTAAATGGGGAGCAAGTTGAACCACTGAACTGTAATACTAGTACCGAAGATGACAGTACTGTAGACAAGGAAAATGTAGTGCCATCACCAGAACAGCCTACGTACAGTCTTTCAGCTAGTCTAGCAAATACCAGAGTGTTTGTGTCAGAGCTTCGGGAAATTTTGGGTGAAAGAAGAGTAGTATCGAAAGCATCCACCAAATCTAAATCAACTGCTAGAGTGCTCACAAGTGCTGAGTCTTTAACACTTCTAATTGAAAAGGAAAAGAAGAAAAAGGAAGAAGAGGAACAGAAAGCAAAGAGAAAAGAGGAGCGAGATAGAAAACGACAAGAGAAAGAAGAAGAAAAGAAAAGTTGAATCGAGAAGAAAGAAGGATGAAGAGAGAGCAAAGCAAAGAGGACAGAAACACAAGAGGTCTGCAAACAAGACACAGAAGGCACCAGTGGTAGCTGAGCTATCTTCTGACTCAGAAGTAGAAGACGAAGATCAATATGGTGTACAAGACAAAGAAATTTCTAGTAATGAATGTGCCGTATGCTTTGGATTATACCAGGATGATTTGTCAAGTGCTGGGAAGCTGATGAGGGAGTGGGTTGAGTGTACTAATGAACGGTGCAAGAAGTGGATGCACAGCCAGTGCTTACAAGTTAACAATGACTTGTATCTACGTGGAATCTGTAAATATAAATTTAGCTAATTTGTGTGTGCATAACTCTTGAACTATAGGTTCAAATGGATTCATTTTTTAGGTGTAGACCCTTCTCGGAATAGTGGTTAGACTGTTTGCATAGTTGTATTGCTTCATGAAATTCATAGCGATCTATTACCAGTTTCTTGGAAAAAGTCGATAATAGCTAATTGGAATATACACGTAAGTCGATAATAGATAGAGACGGTCGATAATAGATGAACGTACACCCTTAGCTATAATCACCACTGTATTTGCGTAGTTTTAATTGTGGGAATGATATTTAGCAGATGTATTAGGCGTTACTTTATCTAGTTGTGTTGAAATTTTCACTGTTCTACGACGTTGTATGGCTGATTTATGACGCGAGAAACGTTAACTGGTCGATAACCGGTGAGTTATGCTAGTATATTATTAATTTAAAAATGAAGTAGGGATTCAAGTGATAAAAAGTAGTGAAACAAGAGATGAATGATGGTATTACAGCATGTTCTGTGAGAAAATCCCTAACAATTATTTTGTTCAATGCCAAGGTAGGGATTTTACCACTGAACTATGCTGTGATACCATCATTCATCTCTTGTTTCACTCCTTTTTATTGCTTGGATCCCTACTTCATTTTTAAATTAATGATTTTTAAAAATATACTGTTTTTGTTATAGCAATACAGCCAAGAAGCCGAGAGTAACACAAAGGATGTGTTAAAAAGTGCACACTGGCAGAAAAAGAAATATGATGATTAAAACAATCTTCACATATTTTACAAAACTAATCCAAATCACACATCAGGCAAAATCAAACTAACACCACCAGTGGATAGCTACACTATCATACTAGTAGTTTTGACCATCAGTACTACTCAAACAGACATCTTTTCTGGGTGGTGTGAAGAGCTCAAGTGGTGGTTTCTGGCCTTGTGAAGGGCCTGGCTTGGCAAGAATTAGTGGTTTACTGGTGGATGGCCTGATAATGTTGACCAAATGTTTTTTTCTGTTGATTTTGCTGCATATCAGCCACTAAGAAGCCAGCACAGCCCTGTAATCTTGTGTCTGGACTTCAATCGTGGTCTGCCTCCATTTTGAAGTCTATCTCTGGCCCACCTCACCATCCCCCACCCTCCTCCCCTTTGTGAGCACTTATGATACTACTTTGCTCATCTAACTGCTCAGATTCTCTATCTTATTTGGCAGGAAACTCTACAAGCAGCTGTAAGTACTGGAAGTGGCCTGAAAGTTAGTAGATTGGTGCATCTGTTGTGTAAATTTCATAAGCATGCTTGCTATCCTTGGAAAGTTATGCTGACTTGAATTCTTTACAACCATTTATCTCGAAACTTCTAATGTGCAATTTGGAACGTTTTCCAAAATCCAGTCACATATAGAATATACTAAGTTTTACAGAAGAATCCCTTTGATCACTCAAAATCATTTGTTATGGTTCTGTATCGTGTTAGACACTCCTCTCTACTTATATTAACTCTTGATACAGCCATACATTCTATTAGGGTGACTGCTGTATTAGCTAGAGTACTTCAAGTCAGCCTCTAGCCTACCAAGACTGAGGCATGGTCACTATTCCTTAATTTTACTGTGCTATTATTATAAATACAGCTAAACCAATAAGGGGTGTGGTCATCATTTTTAAGAGGTGCAGTCTCTGTGCTTGATTGTTATTAATTAGCCAAGATAGTTAATGAGCATGGCCTTGAGCCTATCATGAAGTTACAACATCTACAGGTGTACAGAATCTTTTACAGTAGCGTTTAAATAATTTTGTGGCATCTGAATGCAGAAAATTGCCACCTGGACATGGCTTCTTTGTATGAAGATACCGACAACCAGGCTGATTGAAGATAGTGGAGCCCCATAAGGCACATGCCACTGGAGTTGAAAATTTGAGTTTGGCAATTATTTCTATTTTAAAGTTCTATATCCAGCCGCCTGTGAGTATTTTGTTGCTTTTAATGTTGTGATTGATGTTAGATGGACTCACTTTATTCCACAATTATAGTGATTTTCATCGCATAAGTGGAATGCCTGTCATTTTTCATTTTAGGGGCGATCTCTACTTAAACAGTACTACGTATACCAATATTCATCATTAGTGAACTTTTATAACACCACATTAAAATGAGAATGGCGCCAGATGGATGAGACTACTGTATAGCTGGAAACTTTCACGAATTACTGAAGATACCATGGTGGCATACATCACAACATTATTTTACCTTACTTCGTGAGCACTCATAAGAAGTTGCAGTTGTCCGAGACCTCTCCTGCTCTTGTGTTGTTTGATCACTTCAAAGCACAACTTGCTGACCAAGTCTTTGATATTTTATAGATTACTACAATAATTATTATTGTGGTGGATGTGCCTGCCAATTCCACAGACCACTTACAGCCATTGGATGTAAGTGCCAACAAGTCGTGCCATATATTCTAAGGAAGCGCAAAAACAACAGGGTCATCCCAAACTGATAGAACTGAAACTCTCAGTACTAAAGCCACAGGGTGTACAGTGGTTCATAGATGCAGTTCAACAAGTGCAATAGAATAAGCATCAATGGCTTTGATAAAGTAGACATTACTGATAAACTAAATTAACACTGTGGTGTTTACATAGAACTAAATCAACTAATTACACACTGTCAATGTAACTACCCCACCCAAATCTGATGCTGTGTACTGTTTAGCTAAAACTTATACATATAGTCAAGAGACAGTTTTAACTGGGTAATTGCTTTTTAGAAGTAACAAAATTGTGAGTATGCAGGTCTGCGTGTGTCTATGTCTATCTGTCTATCTGCACCCACACGAGCAAATGATATTCTAATTGTGTAGTCAAACATTCTTATAGAACAGTCAACTTTCTTGTTTTATGGATACTGCTGCTACGATCATTGGTTAAAGATACCTCTACAATTACACGTACTCATGTGATTTTCATTAAACACTGCAGCAATTTCTTGTTGACTGCATGGCCCTAAATGTTCATTTCCTGAAAAGTGGTGTATAGCAAGCTCTAAAACAAAGTTTATTGTAGCTCTAGATAAGAGATAAGAAGCAAAACTGCTGTAGTGATCTTGTAAAGCAAGTGTCTAGAGTTTTTCAATGTCTATAATTAATGGAGATAATTTTTCACAGTGACATGCGCCTAAAAAATACTGTACGACAGAAAATTTTGATCTCATTCCAATCCATTGAGTAACACCTAGCCAGAACGAAGAAACGAAGCCCACCTCAAATTAATGAATGAACCTTATTGACCAGTTTCTTTCTCTTGAATACAATTATAACCAAGAGTTACACATTGTCCCATGTCATAAGGTGGTAGTTGCACACATGACTGCTTAAGGCTGTGGACACAAAGTAATATAATATGTAATATTATAGTTACTTTTTATTATGGGTAATATGTAACAGTGAGTTACTTTAATTGCCCCAACACTATTAACAACTATTGTTACATGGGCCAGCTGCCCAAACATTTAGTATGGCTGTGAAGCCCTTTAAATGCTGGAACTGTTTATCAAAAATAAAAAGAGCTTCAATACAGGCAAGAACAAGTGAATTACGAGAGTTTAAAAATATCCCCGTACATTTAGTATAGATGATTCAGATGAACACATGTTAATTTCTTTGATATTACTATATTTGGTGGGGCTCAGATGAACGCATACTGACTATAGATGTTGATGAAAATCAAAAAAATCTAAACATGTACTTTTAAAGGTGCATGGACGTTTGACTAATTAAGTCAAATTGTAACTTTCTTTTGTCGAAATTTCTTGTATGATGTTCACAACAGTACAACTTCCAATGTACGTTACTTATGAAGAGATACAAAATCCGATATCTTTTAATTAGAACGGTGCGTGAGTACCATAGCAGTGGATACATTTCTATCATCATTACTATTCAAGTAGTATTAATAGCACTTCATCAATGACATCAACACCATTGTTGTTGGATGCAACTGCCACCATCTAATTGTGACACAAATGTACGTAAAAAAAATGGGAACTTTCCTTATGTTTTTTATCAACCATTTTGTAACATGACTGATCATTAGTCAACTATAACTTGAAATAATGACAGGAACATATTAAGCTATAAATCACACAATGAGAAATGATACGTTTATCCAATTACTATAGGTTTTTGGGTATGTTCTACTTGATACATACACTTACACATGCAAAGTGCGACTGCATTTAACCTACAAAATAATTATATACTCAATTCAACTGTAGTTGGCATGATACCAAAATTAGGACAAGTACAATTAGTAGTACACGATAGCATAATTGAAGCCATTCATGTGAAAATTGACAGCTTTGCACTAGTCATCTTGGATGTGTAATTGCAAAAAGTCAGGTCTGTATGGTTTTCACTTGTCTAAAAGTAATAGACAGTTAGTCAATCAATTTTTAGAACCTGGTTGAAAGCAGCATATATATTCATACACAAAAACTTTGGAATTTTCAACTAGAGTAGGGACCATAGCACATCGATAAAAAGTACTGAAACAGTGCACGATATTAAATCACAGTAAAACAATAAGAAGTGTTATATCCCTACTGTGCATTTCCATTATGGTATCTTGAGCACAGTAGGGATATAACACTTCTTATTGCTTTACTGTGATTTAATATTGTGCACTACTCCAGCTTGTTTCAGTACTTTTTATTGATGTGCTATGGTCCCTACTCTAGTTGAAAATTCCAATTTTTTTGCGTACTTGTTTGTTAATTTTTTTTGTAAGTAATTATTATGACTGGTGAACCCGCATCTGAAATGGCGCCACGCACCCCAGCTATATCAATTATTGTCTGAAAAGTGAAGTATCCATTACACTTCATTGTCAGCTATGTTCAACCTGTTATGCAGCATTTTGAATCAAGAACTGCTCAAAAAGCACCTCTGCAATCCACGCATACCAAAAGAAATATCAATTATTGTCTGAAAGTGAAGTATCCATTACGCTTCATTGTTGCCTATGTTCAACCCGTTACACAGCAGTAGGAATCAAGAACTATTTGAAATGCACCTTTGCAAACAAAATAGCCACTATGAAAAATACAGACAGTTTCTGTTACGAAGGGAAGCCATCACGTGCTATCGCCAAATCGACACTTTTCACTGTCAGCAAAGATGAATGGGACACAAAGGAGGACACTGGTAAGTCTATGAAGAATGCATTGTACATACTGTGGTATGTCAAAAGGCACCTCTCGGGCCAAAGCAACTTCGAAAAGTGGAAAAATCAAGCTCATAACATTAGCTGTTATAGAGTTACGTTTGTATGAAGGCATCAGTCAGTTACTCAGTCAGTCAGTAGAAAATTCCATTAAATAATTTTTCTTTTAAATTCTGTAGCAACTTGTTGAAAGCGTTTCAGGTCAATCTGAAAGCTTGTATGGGCTTAGTTTTACCTAACCAATACTACCTCATCGTCGTCAGGGAAAATTGAGGCTGGTTTTTGGATGATGTCATTTTGTGGGCCACGCCTACTCCTTTGTGGTCCCTACTATACAGTACTATCGTACTGTATGATAACTTGCTTTGAATACATGTTTGAGCACATCACATGCCACCAATGTGCAATGAGATTGTTTTCAGGCTGGTATATTGGGAGGGAAACACCCTGAAACTTCATGATCCCTATTACATGTAGCACTACTCACCCATTAACAGGTATAACTCTACACACTTCAGATGCTATGGCTTGCTTGGTATCTTGTACTGCAACTTTGAAGCCCACAAGTATCACTTCTGAAGCTGCCATATCAGTGTGTATCTCCACATTAGGATTAGAGCGAAATGGTTGTATCAACTGCTGAAACAAACTGCTTCCATCAGGACGAAGAGACATAAATTTATTCCAGCTGTCTACAGAAAGCTGTAGTGTATCTTCAAATAAGCAATAGATTGTTTTGTTTTTGAAATGTGCAAGTAATCCAGTGTTGGGTGCTGTAAACAGTAGAAAATCATTTTTCCAATTCACTGTCCCTCCTTTTGCTTCCAGCTCCTTAATATGCTCTCCCATTTTTGACAAAAAGAACTTGTGTAAAAAGGAAGACATTTTGGCTTTGTCTTCAATTGAATTCTGACTTTGTGTCACAGACCTGTGATGAAATACAACAGAAAAGTATTGCGTGAAGTGCTTTTATCACAGCTTAGCTGTTTTTGTGAGGATTTCATTTCTTTCTAGTACACACCAAATTCAAAGTATTCCCATACTCAGTAGCCATGACAAAAGTTTGCTCTCTATGCAAGTTAATGTCCATAATTCATAGCAAATGTAGTATGAGAATTTATCTTTATAGGCTGTTTATCTGTGCTACCTTTCAAGGCAATCGAGTTACACATTTGTGTTTTATAACAGTTTTTGTGAAGTTTGTGAAAGGAGGAAATTCTTGACCCCACAGACCCCTATTAAGAATGAAGGGAAAACTTTGATGCCCATATCTCAGGAATGGCAATAGCAAATTCGATCATATTGCGTGTGGCCTGCTCTACCTAGGCAGGCAACTATAATGCAAAAATGGTGCACTTTTGAGGAAGGATTGTAGAGCTATTCATGCATGAAAAATCATGTTATTTTTCTTCCCGTCAATATAGGCACAGTGTGGTGCACTGGCTTTCTTGGTCGCACGGCACACTCTTGAACTTTTACTATTAAGTAGATGTAAATAAGAACTTTCATTTATAAGACACAAATTAAATGAGATCAGTAGTTGTGATAGCAGTGGTTAAGAATTTTGGTGTTAGGTGTGAATTCAAACCTAATTTTCTAAACATTTTCAAGTACTTTTCACCTCTCTTACTGGAGTATCTTGGCTTGCGATTTTACACTTATTTCGTTTTTGCCTTGCAACTCTGTAGCTGTCCTCCAATTATTTTTTTTTTAAGTTATAGTTAGAGATCAATCATTGTGATTAAAAGTTGAGGGTTTTTTAAGCAATGAAGATCTGCGTGGGGATTTACACTAGTACAGGAGCTTATACGGTGCTTATAACCTCCTGCTAGCTATTACGTAGGATGTATTTTTTTTTTTTTTATTCAGCATTATTTTTGCCAGGATTTTGTAAAATCCAACAAGACCACCATAGTTGGTTGTTCAAGTGACCTGGATGTGGCTTCTTATTGTACCCATGTACACACACTGTAAATGCTGCATAATACAAACAATTTGTGGTAAAATTTCTTTTCTTTTTTTTGTCAATTCATGACAGCAGCTCACTAAACTACCCACACATGTATTCCAATATGTTGGTGCAATAACATTATGAAACGTGTATGCCCAGAGATCAAACCCATATTCACAGTAGTACACGTATTGTATGGCTATCAATATACCAAAGGTTTCTTCTTAAGTGATATTACAGCGTTCTGTGAAAGTAGGGCTGTAGCTATAGTCACTTTTCCACTACTGCATCAGGCAGGCAGGCAGACAGGCAGGCATCCAGGCAGGCATCCAGGCAGGCGGGTGGGCGGGCAGGCAAGCAGGCAGGCAGTCAGTCAGTGTAGAAAATTCCATTAAATAAATTCTCTGTAGCAACTTGACAAAAACATTTCAAGTCAATCTGAAGGCATTTTTGGGCTAGATTTTACCCAATCAATACTGTCATGTCATCATGAGGGGAAATCGAGGCAGGTTTTTGGGTGATGTTTTATTGCGGGCCACACCTTCATTGTCCCTACTATACTATCGTACTATATGATACAAATGCAAATATACATAGAAACATACTTTGAAGAAGAAGCAATCTTCACTTGTATCTTCAAACCATTAATGGTCACATTGTGATTTATTAGAGCATACTCCATCTCTTGTTGAGAATTATAATTAGCATATGCATAACTCTTGTTTCCAGGGACTCTTTTAAGAATTACCGTAGTTTTGAATAACCTAGTTAATTCCACTTGTGTGGTATTGGGGTGAATGTTAGAGATCTTAACACTAAACTGATTTACATCAGGTTCCACATTTGAATGAAGACTTAAGTCCGAGGTTACAGGATGTGTGAGACTTCTAAAGAATAGGTCAGGAGATTGTGCGGAATGTATAAAACTCCTTGAACTTTGTGACATTGCTATTCCAGAGTAGTCATCATTTTGCACTTTAACTTTTAATGTACCTCCACGGACAACTTTCTGATTCATCTGCTTAGCTGCCCTTCTAGCATCACGTAAAGAATCATAGTTGACATATGCATGTTTTAGTGGCAAAGAATCCTTGACATGTATACTTGTTATATTCCCAAATCTGGCAAACATTTTCCTTATCGTGTATTCATCAATGCAGTCAGGAATCTCTGAAATTTTTATACCAAATGTTGGCCTTCTTCTTTCATACCTTCCAGCCATAATTAACCTGTAAGTTCAAAAGGCAACATTTAATTTAGCACACAAATTCAATCCTAAAATTTAAAGTATTATTGAATATTGACAGCTAGCTACTATTATTAAAATCATTTCATATAAAAAAAAACATCAACCTTGTTAGTAACTTCCATAGTGCCAGTATATGATAACTACTGTATGAAGCAGAGAAGAAACAAACATGAAAGCCAGTGAAAGAAAGTTGGCCATTACGCCACACAAGCAATGACATGCTCTCCAATAAATTATGCAGTCTCCACGCCTAAGCAGTAATACAGTACATAATTCCATCCTACTCATACAACTCTTATCTACTGAGATAATCTTGTTAGTATATGGCTAACAACATAAAACACTGGCACCAATTATGAAAGCATCACTTCAAGTTCTTCAGTAACTTGAGATGAGTTGTAAACATTGTCATTGTTTCTATGGTACCTCATTTAAGCAATATAAAATGTAGGCAGCTTATGGTTGCCACACTAAATTTAGTAAACGTGGGAACAGTGATAAAGTGGATACACAACGTATTGATGTAGCAGGTAATTATAGACTTGTGCATTATAGTGCACAAAGAATGCAGAACATACTACAGTATAAACAAGTGCTGATAGAAACATGACTGACTAGTTAGAATATGAATGACTAGAATACATAGTTTCTTTATAAAGTGTATTGTAGTAGGGATCATGTAAGAAACTCTCAAATACCAATATGTACCTGTTTGATATGATCACTGCAGTACAGTGTACTTATACAACATTATCCATCATGACTGTTGCCTACCCAGAGATGTTGCATTCACAACACTCAACAATATATCCATGCATTGTATGATTACAACTATAACAATTGAAGGTAATATGTAACAATATTGTTACTAGTTACAGCATGACTCCTGATCATGAGTAATACTGTATGTAACGTGTTACTTTTCGCAGAGTTATACTAACTATAAATAATCAGTAATGTGTATGAGTGCATGACTTCTGTAGAAATGACCCCAATGACAGTACTACTATATATAGAGATTATGAAGGTTTGGGCTTTCCTGTCCAAAATTATCACCCCACAACCAGTCTCACCTTTCCTTCATGACAGCTTGGCAATATTGGTCAGGTACAAATAGCCTTCACACCAACCACAAACTCTTCCAACAAGTTTCTAAAAATCCTATAATTTATTTCCTTACAGTTTCTCTTTGTGTGCACACCTACTCAAATATCTGAACACTAGTCTTGGAGACAATCACTTCAACTGTCAACAGGTTAGCGATGTTTATTGTGTTATAAATAGTACTAGACTGTTAAGTGCAAAGTTTTAAATTTAGGTCTTTGGGAGCTCAACTAGTGTGTTAAGTACACACGTAGCTATACGGAACTAAACAGGTAAGTTTTATAACTAATTGTCATCAGTCAGTGGGGGCAGTTCTATGTAAGGTTACAGACAGCAAGACACATTTCCTAAAAGTAGGTATAGAACTTCAACACATCACACTGATAATTAGCGTGGTGCCTACAAACAGTATCACACATTCCCAAAATTTAAGTGAGCATGGCTCACAAAAGAAGCTGACCTACCACAAGACTAGACACGACTTGTATAGGCCAGGCAAACTTGATTACTTGTTTCTCATCCACACAATTCAGATTTCCAAGCGGGCAGAGGTCATTTTTCATTATTCATTATTACAGAAAATACTCCAAATCAAGCTGTCTGTTACTATAAAGGTTAGTTAAAGCCTAGTACTTATGTTTTACCACTGTCTCTAGGTGCAAGTGACATTTGCTGTGCTGTAAAATGATAGCCAGCCTTCCTAGCATCAAAATACATGTGCATGTGATTGATATAAACAGCAATAATGAAAGTAGAGGCAAGGGATGAGGGCAGGGATGAGAAACAATTAATCAAGTTTGCTTGGCCATAATAACAATTGAGCATAGCTCAACATAAACCTGCAGACAGCAATGGTACATACCTACAGACTGAAATGCTATTGATAAATGGGTGTGGCTGCACGTATGTGCCTACAGATAGTAACCCTGATAAGCGGGCATGGCTCACAAAAGAAGCTAGGCTACAGCAAGAATAGACTATGAGCTGTTATACATTTCCACATCATCACTTTATTTCCAATCTGGGATAATCTGTAAAGTGGGTAATATAAGTGGGTCAGACCCAGATGACCCAGACAAAATGTGACCCGCTTCAATGCTGACCTTATGTACCTCAAAGGACCGACTAACCCATGCCCAACTGTGCTGTACATTCCACCTTTGAATACTTACATCTGTATTATAATTATTTGATTTCATTTTTACGCATGTATAAAGAGCATATAAAATGGCTAGAATGTGAGGCAAAAGCCTATAGTACCACAATACATTAACGGTATAATTTTACATTCTTTTAGTAAATTGGAGTAATTGCCTATTGGTAGTTAACCGCTCTGGTATTATGGAATGTCCTATAAGATAACATGTAGAACATTGCCATCCTTCTAGAAAACAGTTCCTATGATAGGCAATCACTATACTACATGAGCTTTGGCTGTCTGAATGTCTACAGAAGCAAATACACTGCAACAAATGAAACACGCACATTACCTTGTACAAATAATACACACATTTCAGTTTATACCAACCCTGTATTGGCTATTTGTTTATAATGTCCTCTTGGATGGTGAAAAGCATTGGTCTCGCCAGCTAGCTCATTTGGCCAGGAAATGACAAAAGAAAATACAGGGTGGTTGGCTGGCAAGACTAGGATGAAATGTTTGTGCACATGGTTCTAGGAAGGTTTCACCAGTTTCTGAAAACCAGTCAGCTTTTTAATAGTTGAAAAAACAATCAACAAAGTTTAAGTCTAAAACCAAGTTTATTGCTAGTGATCAAATTAGATTAATTATTGCTTCCACATACAATAATAAATGCTCCTGCTGCGCCTTAGCATGCAAAGTGCCTCTACTAAACCAATAATTATCAATTTTAGTTGTTACCTACTCAATAAAGGCAACAAATCTTTTCTGTATAGGTCTGGAATGGTAACTGTACAACCCGTGATTATATCCTTATAGTTAGTTATTAATGTCTATTACCATTCTCAGTATGGACCCCGCCCCTAATGGCTTTTCTAGTGGAAACCAGTCAGCAGATGCAGAGCTCTCAACTCTCACGCATTGCACATGAGACACACACATTTGACTCCAATCTCACTCTTGATTTTGCAACTCACGCATAGTTTTGCAAACATCTCACGCATTTTTCAGAAACAGACTGTCTAGCTTTACAATATAGTCTCTATTAACTTACAATCCGAGCCCGTTACAATCTTTGTACCCCACGACAATGAGCCGTATACTTTCGTACTTGAGATTTCGTAGTGAACGGCACCAGCTCACTTGTATCACATGCAAATACACGTGCAGCTGCACTGTGATGCTGTTCATATGGAGCAGCAAATTTAATTTTTATCTGTAAGGCTTCCTATAGTGAACAGCACCCAATATTATTCACAGTGGTTGTTTACTTGTAATATCTGGTTAGCTCAGTACAAGTTACTCCCCTTTCACGGTGGCCTTTGCGCACTGCTATGGTGTTTTCTTTGTGTGTTGAATACAATAACTCCAACTTTTCAAACACGCCTTAAGTAGCTAAAGTCTTTGAGCAGGCTGTAGGACCAGGTGTCCTACAGACCTTCAGCACTTGTGCTGTAAAGCATTAATAAATAAAAAGCTCACAGTAGCAAACAATAAGTCTATAGACTATGTTACATACTGTAACTAAATAGTATAGTTGTACCATGCAAGTGAGTTGTTTTTACTGCTTTATCACTTACATTAATAATACTATTTTAAGATGCACTCAAATCTGTATAGTCTATTTTTCAAAATTTCCCAGGGTACATGGCCACCAGACATCTTAGCTAAGTATGTTTTGCACACTGTCGGATGTCCACCAGCATGTCTCACTCCTACATACTTATTTCTCATTTTAAACTCAGTCATCACTCTAAGGTATGACAGGTTGAGAGCTCTGCAGGCGATTTTCTAGAACCATCTCAGATAATATATACCATACTATGCTTCTGTGTACAGCTCTCTATGCAGATAAAAGACTGAGGAAGACAATCTATTCTCCACAAACCAACTGTACAAATAGTTGCTCATTGGGTAGTCCCACACAAAAATAAAATGACGACCAAGGCGATGACGACCTAGTGATCATGACACACTGACCAGACTTTGGAAATGATACATAGCTACATGTGAGCTATTACATCATACAAAATAAGTCATACCCTTGCCAGCGTTAAGAAATGCCACGGGTGAATCTTCACTGATGGCACTCGATCACCACCCGGCGGTCAGGATTATTAGGTCAACTGGTTGCTTTACAGGAATGAACAACGGTCAGTAGAGAGGGGGGGAAAGCTACAGCTAGTGACTATACAGGGCCACAACCATCCGTGGCAAGAATTGTAACACACGCGGAAAAATATTCTGAGAAGTGTACGGATCTTTGTCCGTATACTTCTAGGTATAGTGTGGTTCTAGTGAAATTTACGGAACATCTGCCAACTGTTTGTGCCAGGGCCGGCCAAGGCACACGTATAACCAGTCGTACTGTTCCTGGTCCAGGCTCAGTTGGCTCAGTTCTTAGTATTCGGATTTTAAGCAACGAATATAAAATCATTATATCCAGAATTACAAATGCTCAAAAATCTTTCCCCAACTGGTGCTATTTTCAAAGCACTGTACACACAATCCTGTAATTACTATATGGTACTTGCATTATTTTAAAATTGCAAATTAACTATTAAATTATTAAAAAAATACAGTACTTTAAATTACTGTATGCTGAAAAACCCCATTATTAAATATTCTATACTAATCAATGATACAATACATTACTTGTCACACCTGCTACACCTTGTGCAGTAGTGTCTAAAGCATCCGTGATCATCTCACCCAGACATCCCGAGCTGGGTGGTTTGGAATAGTGCATGAGAGGTATTACAAAACAAGTAATGTCATCGCCACTTGCAATCTGGTCCTTCTGTGTTCGCCATCCCTTCTGTGTCAGTGAGCCGCGTGCACTCAGAACAAGTTCACGAGCCAAATTTATGTAAAAAGAGGGGTCGGTTCGATCAAACTTCTTTAATGCTTCTTTGACACATTCCTGAGCTTCTTCGTTTGTGAGTCTCTCCCATAAGCCATCGGAAGCTAGGATTAATATGTCATCAGGAACAAACTCTTTGTGGGCAGATAAATCAAAGACTTTAATTTGAGGCACAGGTGTTAGAAACGGCTTAACAAACAAGCTACCCGGGGCCTCCAAATCATGGTCACCCAGTCCCCTGGTTGTACCAATAGTAGCTAGGAGCCTGGCTCTCTTACCATGCCCACTAATCATTGGTACCTTGTTGACATCATCTTCACTAACTACACAGTAGGCCCAGCCAGTCATGCCGCGATCTCGGTACAAAACTCTTTGTCCTATGTCTTTCTTCCTTAGTCGACGTTGGAATTCTATGCGGCCAAAATATTTTCCCAATAATTGTGGCTGTAGGTATGCTAGTGTTTGCAACCTCTGACGATCTGTCTCTGGGGTGAAATCCATCGATACCTCCTCAATTCGATCACAGTTGTCAAGTAAAAGGATGGCACGACAATCCCCTGCATTTGCAACATAAATCTTGCTCTGAAGAAACAATGCAACTATGGCAGTACAACCACCCTTGATTTGGTATGTCTGTCGCTCTCTTCTAATCTGATCATCCATCTCAATGAACGCTTGTTCCAGAGCACCAGAAACTAGTAAATCAGTAGGAATTGGCTCAGTGATGCAGCCCAAGCCAGGATCATCTTCGGCAATCACCTCAGCTTTTTCTTGAGCTAAAAACTGCTTGATGGCTTCAAACTTTTCTCTGACATGAACATGTAGTTGATTAGCAGCAAACAGTGCTGCCCCAGTACCAGCATGTCCGTCGAATATGCTGAACATCACGTATGGGATAGTGATACTTTTCTTCTCAGGATTCTCATACAAGAGCTTGCTAACAAGAATTGATGCTTGATCTTCATTTTGATACAATGTTTTGCCAGAATTGATCACTTCCGCATAACCAGCTTGCCATGGCATCCGACTTGGGTTGTTGGGAATGAGTACATTTCTGAGTCCATGATCCTTAGCTTCTTTCTCAACATCTGCATTCAGCTCTAAGAACTGTGGACGTCCATAGTCATATCGCACAGGAAGCTTATCTTGTTGAGTTCTTTCTGATGCATGTGGAATGGAATTCTTTCCTTCCATAGCCCTGAAATAAAAAAACATTCTAAAAGCAAACAACAAAAACTGAACAAGCCGCTCAACAGTGTGCAACATAGTTTAGTTCATCAGGCCCAACCATTTTTCCACATAGCACCAGCACACAAGCTAAGTCAAGACCACAAATGTGCATCAGAGTTTTCAAAACTGTGGGGGTAGGCCACCTCAATGATTGAATTACACAATTACATAACTAATTTATATGTTCATTTCTGGCATGAGACTTGGTCCATCTGATCCCCATTGGTCTTACATTACAAGTGATAAGCACCACTGTGTGCCTATATTTTAAGTACACAGAAAGAAGCCGCAGCCTTTGGTTTGCATGGCCAAAGGCTGGTTGTTCCAATACTCTATAGTCAGACTACAACATTAGTACTCAATCACACATCATACTACAAGGTAATAACACACACACACATACATTCAGAGAGGTCATGCAAACACTACAGTAAACATGCAGCGACAAAAAGCTGATTCATTCAAAACTCTATGAACACATTGAAAGTGAATCTACAAACAAAGTCAGTAATATATCTGATTCCAATGACATTCCAATTCTTTGAAACAGATGACCATTCATCAATTGCGAACATTCACAAGAAGTTACACAATGGGCACTAACGGGAAACCAGGAAATATCAATTTTAAAGGGCTGTATTAGCAGAACTGGTGATATAGTCTCGTGCCCACCACATTTAAACGCAGCGATTTATTCACTACACTAACAAGCGATTTCTGATGCGTCTTAGCCTAAACACACAACACACCCTCTTACGTACAGCCAATGACACGATTATTTTTCACCCTTTTTAAGCACGTACACAATTTTACCCGTACTGGTCACAACAGAACGATTCTGCTTGATTTCTAGCGACTTCCAAAAAGTAACGTTACGCGAAACTATTAAAATACAAAATCACGTGAGTTTAATTTGTCACGTGATTATTTGAGAGCTGCTTTTTAGCGCAGAAATTGAACCTAATCGGGTGCAGCATCATCCGTACTATGTCAGCATATGCTTCCCGAGATGCTTGCTTCAGTATTACCATAGATACCTGTAATACTTTTATATCAAGCCTCACACGGTGATGCCACATGCTCCTGAGCATGTGAAGTCCTCGGGCAACATGCGACCACTACAATTGCTGTATATAATAGTGGGAATGGCAAGTGAAAAAAATGTGTTTGCGAGAAACTAAGTAATCGATATAAAATCCAGCTGATTGGCAGCTGGAGTATCAGTTTCTTCTTCTAGAAGAATCTTCGCAAAGGTGTCAACAACAGACACATACGGTTTGGCTCCATTACAAGTTCGGGAAAGGGCTCTAATGGACACTGTACTTATATGGCTTCTCCATAGGAAATGTATTGTGAAAATTTTGATTGGCCGTAAATATTATGTCAAACATTTGAACAACAAGATTTTGAAATATTTTTAGCGGATCAAGCAGTACTACAAATGAGCCAAATTTCAAGATTGTGTGTAATTGCATCCATGAGTTATTAGATGTTTTTGAGGATTCAGCTCAACACGAACATACTAATGTATTGTATGTAGTCAAGTTTTTTTTTAAACTGTATTTCCTTGCCACACCCACTTGTGGGATAATTAGCTACACCCATCTGTGCATGGCTGTGTGTGCATGAAGACTCACTCACCTTACTTATGTAAAAGTATTACATTTTATAATGTTGGTTTTCTCTCTTTCAACTAACTCTAATAAAACAGTCAGGTGAATGTTAGATTGTATTTTTTACCAAAAGGTGAGGTATTAAAGTACAGAAGACATCAAAGCCTATAGGGATACCACCTACAAACACAGGTATACAGAAAACAAGTTGATGTTGTGCTACTTCCAGCACTTTAACACCTAGTGCTAGGGTTGGTGGCAAGGGCAGTCCGTCTAGCCCGGGAAGAAAAACCAGGCGCCATGCAGCTAGCTAACTCATCTGGAATTAACTATAGACAGTATATGCTACTATGAATTAACCAACTATGTATTACTACTTTACAATAGGGTAGTTTTGGGTTGTGCAATAATATTATTAGCTAATTCTCGTATTTCGTAATTCATGAAATATTCGTAATTCGTTCAATTACGTTGCTATGCATTGCTAAGGAAGCGTTTGTTAAACAAACCGCTTTTACCAACACATTACGCACAGAACTATCTTCTAAACTGTTTTATAGTGTGACTAATGTGTTTTTTCCCACAAATTATCTCGACAAAGCCTCAAAGCTGCTCTTCATTTTCGTTCGCGTACGCCCCCTTTCAACTTAGTCTCGCGTAGCCAGACCCTATTTCTCCGCACGGCGCTTATCGATTGGAAATTATAAGCGCCTGCTCCGGCGCTTATAATTTCCAATCGATAAGCGCCGTGCGGAGAAATAGGGTCTGGCTACGCGAGACTACTTTCAACTCGAGGCGATAGGCTATTCCTGGTAGTGTACGAGGCCTGCACCGTTGTTTTTCAGTTGCTAAATGCCTGAAAACCTCTAAGTTTAAGGCTACCAACTACAGACCAATCAGTCTGACATCTACTGTGGTTAAAATTTTAGAATCTATTATTCGTACGGAGTTATTTGACTTTCTTTTAGAAAATAACATTCTTAACCATCAGCAACATGGTTTTGTGTGCAACAAGTCATGTTTAACTAATTTGTTGAAAACCTTTGAAGACTGGACAAGTGCGGTGGACCAGGGTTATGGGGTTGATGTGGTATACCTGGATTACAGTAAGGCATTTGACTCTGTATCACATCGTAGATTGATTTCTAAACTTGAAGCATACGGTGTGCGTGGAAACTTGTCCCTGTGGTTATCCAATTTTCTCACAAATCGTTTTCAGAGAGTAGTGGTTAATGGGTCTCAGTCAGATTGGGTTAATGTTCAGAGTGGAGTACCTCAAGGTTCAGTCTTGGGTCCCTTGTTATTTATACTGTATGTCAACGATGTGCCTGACCTCATTGAAAGTAATTTGAAGATGTTTGCAGATGACACCAAGATATACTCGGTCATTAAATCTTTTCATGACAGCCTTAAACTACAACATGATATCAACAAGTTAATGCAATGGTCAAGTGTTTGGTTGCTTAGATTTAACGCAGCCAAATGCAAAGTAATGCAGATTGGTAACTCTCTTCCTGCATCATACACCATGTACGATGGCACTACAAATGTATCTACTGACCTAGAACTAGTGAACGAGGAGAAGGACCTTGGAGTGTGGTGCACAAGTGATCTCAAGCCATCTCTACACTGCCAAAAAGCTGCAGTCAAGGCTACACAGGTTCTTGGGTTTATTAGGCGATCTTTTAGAATTGACTCTACTGATATGTTTATATTTCTGTATAAGATGTATGTTCGACCGCATTTGGAATATTGTGTGCAATCTTGGAGTCCGTACTTGGCCAGAGACATCGACACCCTTGAAAAGGTTCAGAGACGTGCAACTAAACACCTTCGCGGATTAGCCCACTTGACTTATGAAAGCCGTCTTGAAATTCTGGATCTCTATTCTCTGTATTGCAGACGTCAAAGGGGTGATATGATTGAAACATATAAGATACTTAAACGACATTATGACTTGGACCCATCTACATTTTTTACTTTAAATACTGCTACCACCAGGGGCCACTCTCTTAAGCTTTTTAAAGAAAGATCAAGATTACTTGTTAGGCAGAACTTTTTTACAAATAGAATAGTCAATCTATGGAACTCCTTACCTGACTTTATCATTTCAGCACCAACAGTTGCAACCTTCAAGCTGCGCTTGGATAATTTTTGGAAGCAATCTAGATAGCCTTGGCATCTACAAGCCCATTAAATAATAATAATAATAATAAAAGTCTGAGGAAAGTCACCACACCCGTATTTCAGTCCGCTGAAAAGAAACCACCTCAGAGCAAAGTTCACCTGTGCAGAAGTTTAATACAGACTTCATTTCACTTTACTTCTTTACGTAAAAGCTGCTTTTATCATTATTAAACGATTTAGCTCACGTGGGTGCGTACGGACAAACATAGGTAGATAGGTACACACACACACACACACACACACACACACACACACACACACACACACACACACACACACACACACACACACACACACACACACACACACTTTTACGAAAACAATAAATTTTCAGTAAACCTGGCGCGTGCCCACAGCCGGCTGAGGCGCGCGCCCGGTTAAAAATGTTACGAGAACAAAAATACACGACACACAAAGTTACATAAGACTATAACATCTACTTAGTTAGACTACACAACAACTGCCTAAAAAAGGCACGACGAGAAGTAGATAAAATATTACAACTCCAAAAAAAACTATTTAATTTAAGATTCAGATTTAAGATTAGGTACTGGGCAGTCAGCTCAGCTGGTTTGCCCAGGGGGTGAAAACCCCAAATGGTACAATCAAATACATACATACATACATGCAATTTGATAATTAATTTTACAGTAGTGAAGGTTAAGTACGTAAATAAATTCATCCAAATTTCTTGATTCTATTATATTAATTGGCAACTCATTCCAGTCTTTAACAGTTCTAGGATAATAACTATATTTATAGGTGTTGAGGGTTGCTTGTGGCATTTAATCCACCCGCCCACATAGGCTAAGTTTCTGATCTGAAGCATAAAATTAACAATGAGTGCCAACCTAACTGTCCATTCCTCCTAAAGAAATTTCTTTCCCAACTTGCCATGTCATTTAGCTAAAAGGCTTTTAACAGTGGCTGTAAAAAGTAATCAATCATTCCAGTCCATGAAAGGTAAAATGACTTGATTTCTACCTACTAATACTGAGTTAGTGCATGGTAGAATGCTGTATGTATATGGCAGCTACTACTGTAAGACCATAAATATACTATATAGACCATGCTCACCGAGACGCTTGCCTAGTTTAGCCTAAAGCCGTGTTGCATTCCTCCTGATCACTAGGTGAGCCTACATGAAGAGGCAGTGAGTCAGTGAGCACAGTAGTACCAGGGCCGCCCACGGGGGGGGGCAACTGGGGCATTTTGCCCCGGGCCCCAGGAGGCCCCATGAAGGGCCCCCTGAATACCTGTTTAAAAGATTGATATACTCTAATAGAACAGTCAGATCTAAATACTCTAATAGAGCAGTCACAGTATTCTTCAGAGGAGCAGTGTAGCAGGCTTATAGATAAGGAGATATGGTTGGTGATGGGTAGTTATTGTTATTGTCAGCAGGTTGTGACCTTTTTTTTTTTTGGTCTTCAACTTACAGCTTGGGTGAAGGGCCCCACTTTAACTCTTTGCCCTGGGCCTCTTAATTTCTCTGGGCGGCCCTGACAGGGCCGCCCACAGGGTGGGGGCAACTGGGGCATTTTGCCCCGGGCCCCAGCCTGAAAGGGGCCTCAGAAGGCCCCATGAAGGGCCCCCTGAATACCTGTTTAAAAGATCGATATACTCTAATAGAGCAGTCAGATCTAAATACTCTAATAGAGCAGTCACAGTATTCTTCAGAGGAGCAGTGTAGCAAGCTTATAGATAAGGAGATATGGTTGGTGATGGGTAGTTATTGTCATTGTCAGCAGGTTGTGACCTTTTTTTTTTTTTTTTTTTTTGGTCTTCAACTTACAGCTTGGGTGAAGGGCCCCACTTTAACTCTTTGCCCTGGGCCTCTTAATTTCTCTGGGCGGCCCTGTCAGTATTAATGTACATATTCTCATCACTCTCATAATAATAGTGGCTGGGATTGTTTTGGTAGTGTTACTGTACTGCAGTACGTGTCAGTAAAGCATAATAAGCATTTATAATTGTAAATTGAATAGTTATATCATAATTCAATAAATTTCCTTTGTATTGGTAGTTTCAATATTACTGTCGCTGTAATGGTATTGCGACTGGATTTTCTACTATATACAGTACAAGCAAATTTCTATAGCAACCTATCCACCTATATGAAGGAACTGAAAGTGCAAAACATTTGTGGGGATAATGTACCATATGAAAGGAACATGACTATATAATATATCATTAAACAGCACATCCATGCATAGATGTTAGAGCATGCAGCATGAAGTGGTTTGCTTTTCTGGCAGTATATATTTTCTCTTGTACACATGGAAGCAGCATATTCTATGTATTGCCTGATAATTCAACTAGCTCTAGCTGTCCATTTCAGCCTTGTGCTAAGTTAAGTGAATACCTGAACGATGATTTCGATTTAATGTTTGCTTTATCAGATCTTGAATTTCATTTTCTACCTGATGAATATCAAGTCACTGAAATATTCATTGAATATGTGTACAACTTCTCATTTCATGGAATTGTTTACCTCCAGTTGTACTGAAGTTCCATTCCAATGTGTCAGAGCCTATCATTATTGTTGGAAGTAAAAATGTAACTATAGCAAATATTATATTTAAGAAACATGATCACAGAGCAAATGAAGCCAATGTAAGATTGATACTGTGCGTATCTTGTAAAATACAAAATGTAACATTTCACGAAGTTGGATTGCAACTAATTAATTTTGTGGGGAAATCTTGCCTTGAAAATGTTATATACCATGAATGGTAATAATAAACTATCACATTCAAATGATGGTGATTTGCATGGAGTTATAATATCATACATGGAATTTGACATTTCATATTTCAAAATAACATAGTTACAATAAATGGTCTTACTGTTAAAGGTGCCAGTGGTTATAGTAGAGAGATTCCTAGCAGCACCAATGGTGGATTTGATGGTGTTGCTCTTGATGTATCAATGGAACAAATCCACTTTGCAGTTTCTGTAGTTGTGAACAGTTTTCACTGGTGTAAAGTCCTATGTAAAACCAATAGTAAGTGCAGCGCTTCTCTCAAATACTCACTTAAACAAGGTGTATTTTACACACTGCACCTTTGAAAGAAACATGTATGTATATGATATTCAACTTTCGAGAGCTTCTGTTCACACTGCAATGTAACACTAATGCATCAATTAATTGTGAACTGCCATTTCTATTCCAACCAGATTTTATCCCATCAAATAACTACTTAGGCCGTACCTCATTATTATCAGTTGAAACAAAGGATGGTAATGTATCAATGATCAGTGATCCATTCAGCGTTATGACCATACAGAACACAACATTTGATAAAAATTATGGTAAGGTACTCAGTGTGAGTAACAGTGGTGATCGTAAACCTGTGCTTATAATGAATGGAACAGTTGCTATTATAAATACAATTTGCAAATAAAGTATGACAATATATTCTATGCGCTAAACTTTGATGTTACTCTCAATGGAACTATTGTCATCAGGAATAACAGTGTCTACTTAGGAAGTGTTTTAGTGTTTGAATATGCTAGAGTGTATTTCCATAGAGTGGTGAATTTCTCAGAAAACAACTGCACACAAATTATTAGTTTAAAATCCCAACCAACTTACATCACAGTGGAAGAATTTACAAATATTACATTTACACAAAACACTTTTGCACAACCAATTTCAGTTGAACCTGATAATGATTATTACAAACTATATCCATTGTGTTTCTTCCAATATGTAACCTTAAGAAACACATCTAATATGCCTACAAATCATTATACTATTGTATTCAATAATAACAGTGGTTCACAAACGATTACTCACATACAATTATCGATCAGTTATTACACTTCTCACAGTAGATGGCTTCCAAATACCGCTTTCTATGGCTACCACCCCAAAATTATAAATCAGCAAATTATTCATACGTATAATGAAGCAACACAGTTAAACCATCACACAGAGATATGTTATTGTTCTCAAATAAGTGTATACAATTGTAGTATTGATACATTGGGGCCTGTGTATCCTGGCCAGAGGCTACAGGTAGGCCTTTCCGTGCCTTACAATGAGGAGACCACTATAGTATATGCAGAAACACATGCAACTTCCTTACCAAAGTCAGCTTGTAGGATTGCTCATCAAAATGAGCTTGTAAACATCTTAACTAACTACTGTAGAACTCTAAATTTCACTGTTGTTTCTAAAGCTAGTACAGAGTGTGAACTGTTCTTAACAGCTCATCCTGATAGATATAAACATAATGAGGCATTTTATGTAAGACTCTTACCATGCCCATTAGGCTTTGTGTTACTAGATGGATCATGTGACTATGACCCACAGCTTACTAATCATACTTTGCCTGTCCATGTTCAAAGTTGCAACATTGATGAAGCAAAACTGTCCAACGTCCTGCTAACAGCTGGATATCTAGCCACACATTGTTGAATAAAACAAAATATTTCTTATCTACTTGTACCATGGATTATTGTTTACCACACTCATCAGATATCAGTTTGACTAACCCCAACTTACAGTGACAGTTCAAGAGGAGTGGTATCTTGTGTTCACAATGTCAACATGGACTTAGCATGGTATTTGGATCATCAAGGTGTATGAAGTGTACTAATGTACATATTCTCATCACTCTCATAATAATAGTGGCTGGGATTGTTTTGATAGTATTACTGTACCTTCTCAACCTCACAGTTACTAATGAAATTATCAATTTATGTTAACATTGTTAGTATTAATGACTCTGTTTTCCTGGTAAATGATAATGTATTTAAACCACTGAAAGTGTTTATCTCTTTCATTAACTTAGACTTGGGTATTGAGACGTGTTTCTACAATGGAATGGAAAGTTATGCTAAGATGTGGTTACAATTGTTCTTTCCTTTATATCTGATATTGATAGCTACTTTCATTATCATAGCTAGTCGCTACTCCTACAGAATACAACAACTAACATATACTAGATCTCTTCCCGTACTAGCTACATTGTTCCTACTATCCTACACAGGTATCCTCAGAGCTGTATCAACAGTGTTGTTCTCTTATTCTACCATAACTGAACTACCAAATGGTCATCAACAGTTAGTGTGGTCTATTGATGCCAGTGTTCCATTGTTTGGTGTAAAGTTTACCATACTGTTCATCACATGTCTTGTGTTATTTCTGTTGCTCATTCCTTTCAACATCATCCTGTTGTTCACAAGGTATCTGTTACAATTTAAAATAATAAATCATTTTATTCCTATACTGGATGTTTTTCAAGGATCATACAAAATCCAGTACTACTATTGGGTAGCCATATACATTATTGTACGTAATGTTTTATTCGCTGCTACTGCACTATCTATGCAGTTCACACTAATAATCACCACCTTTGTTCTCTTAATACTTGTTGCATTCCATGGGTAAATCTGTCCCAATAAAATGAAACCAATAAATGTACAAGAACTGATCTTGTTTGTAAATCTTACAATGTTGTATACAGCAGCAGCTTAAAACAATTCTCTGTTATCTCTCACTGCAAATGTCATGATCAGTTTTGCTTTTCTCCAAGTTTTCATCACTGTACTGTATCATCTTCTCACCTTCACATGTCATTGTGATATTATCAGTGTATTTAAAATGATGAAAGAAAAGTTGACAAAAATATGTTGCAGAAACTCAGCATCTCGTCAACATGCAAATAATGAATATTCCTGATTGTGCTGATAATTACAATGAGTATCGTGAAGGACTTGTCAGTGATGACTTCCATAATTAAAAGTATTGTTTACAGAAACTTTCAAATGCAAGTATGCATGCAAGGATTGCATAATGTGCAGTGTGCCAAACAATACACAATTATGATAACAAGCAAGTGAACAAGTATCTTTAAATGCTATATATATACTCCATCACATAGATATAAAATATTATTGTTATTTAACCATGCATGCAATATCACAAATTACTGTTACATGTATAAATGTTAGCAAAAACTGTAGCAATGAGCTCAGTAGAGTGTAAAGTTGTCATTAAAAGATGTGTTCCCATAAGTGTCCTCATCAACAAGAGTTGTAACATCCAAATATGTTGGATTGTCAAACATTTGTTTTCTATGATAAAAAGGAACGCATGCACAGTAAATCCAAGACATGTATATTTACGGGCTATGTGAAATGCCATGAGAATTTATGAAATTTATTGGGAAATATTAGTTACATGTTAGGTCTTTGGGTAGGTAGAAGGAATTGGTACAACTTTAGTAATGTCTGTTAGAGACTGTTTAAAGACAAACTCTATATGTAAGAACATTTTTCAATAGAAGTTTTAGGCCAAATGTATGATTTTTATACAAGCCAGAATTTGAAAGCTGCAGCCTCCATACTTGCTATACACAACACTAATATAAACTGTTAAACACTATGTCTGCTTTTTAGCCAATTGCAATCGTGCTGGTAGTTTTCAAGATCCTAATAAAATACCCAATGTTTCACACCCAGTAATCCATAAAAATTAATATCATGCCCATTCATGTGATGTGACAGTAATCCATAAATATACGAGTTTTCAAATTTTTGAAAGACTTCTATAGGTTTCCTTTTAGAACAGTTACATTTCATATTAGCTAAATACTTTGCTAAATAATATTATGATTAGAGAAACTGTAGTGTGATTTATAAATTAGAGTATATACTGATACCAGTTGTAAAATACTCAGTATCCACATTCCACATCAGGTGATGATTACTAAGTCAGATTACAGCATTTGGAGATCACCAATGTTAAATTTTAAAGGAGGATTTGTATGCAAAATGTGAGCCCAGTTCAAGTTATTTAAGACAATATTAGCTATAAAGTTGAATCTACATATATATATTAAAAGAAACATTTTAGCTAGCAGCTCTCATAACAGCCCATTATGCTGGTATGAATAATTCTACGATAGTACGCAAAGTATTTCTGTTGTGTTGTGATTTAAATTGATCAAACAGAAAAGTTATCTAAATGATTGTCACAACATTTAACAATAATTATAGTTGTAACATGAAAGGAATTAATGGTTGAATCATACACACTAGAAATACCCTATGCAAGCAAGGTCGAGTCAGCAACTTCTACTTATTTTTAGCATGGTTCTGTTTACCAACAACTATCCCTTTAAACTAACTTCTTTTTGCAAAATTGTTACATACTGCTGTAACTCTTGACTCTTGATATTTGAAACTTTTGTCTAAAACATATGTCCTCAGCTCTGAGTCCTCAACGTTTGGGTATATCTAAATTTATTCTTCCTATGTTGCAACTGTTACCAAGATAGTTAGTATAGCTACATGTACAACTATATACTTACCCCATTCTATACATGGTAACATCATCAACATGTCCAGTTTTGACTTTCTCCTTCCTCTTAAGCCACACTCTGTGAGATGCTTTCCATACACAGGTGATTAGGATGCCCACCAAGATGGCACCAGCTGATCCACACACAATGCCAACAAACAGACCTATAAATTGTATAAACAAATCATGTTATTGTACTTATATACTACAAGTACAAGTATGAGGGGAAAGTAGAGATTATAGAAATAAGACATGTACAAGTATCATTAGCTACTTATATCGCATCATTATACATGTCTCTGACTGAATAAAGTCCACAAGGGACTTTATGACATGGCCCTGTGAAGACCATGCTTATTTATACAACTAGCAGAGTGAAGCCAATGACGGCACCTAATCCAGCCCATTACAGCAGCATAACTTATGGTTCATTCCAGTAAACTAGCTAGTCTCTTATTAAAATACAGTAGCCTCATGAGCGGTTACTGAGAACACCAATGGAGTAAGAGTAGTGTGTTCCACTTCCTGGATTTGTGACTTGTAAGTCCACTTCTTCACCAATTCATGTTTCTGGTAACAAGACTGAAGGATAGATCTACTGTAGGAAGGGGTAAGAACTCGAATATCACACCATGACCATACCATGCCCCTTAGCTGGAATAAGTTGCACTTTTGCTGCAGATGGCAAACCATGTCCCTGTATAACTCACTCAAGACAATCAGGAAGATCGAGATACTCTAATAAAGTAGTCACAACCATACGTAGTTATGCTGTAATAGCTACCATCATATACCTTGTTTCACTACTTTTTATTGCTGAAACCCTACTTCATTATTAAATAATAATTTTTAATTGTACTAGTGATCAATTGTGGTAATGATACTCCCTTTGTAGCAAATCAGATTGCTTTATCTATATGTAAGGAAAGCATAACGACAAGTAAGATTGGAGGTGAATGAGGACTAGAAAGTGCAAAGAACAGATATTAATTGGAACTAAAACAGCACAGGCTACAGCTTACATAAACTTGTTATTGTGGGGCATAAAATGGTGGCTGTGCACTACACAGTTTAGCCTCTATTAGCCGTGTAAATATGGTGCTGGCAAGAAAGAAGGCAGACTAAAAGTCATATTAAATTACTTCTTTAAATAATAGCTAGACACCAAGACCAAAGGAACTAAGTGGGTTAGTAAACTTTAGTTATCCCAAAGGCCTGTCCCAAATGCAGTAAGGGTGCATGTTACTAGGGGTTAAGGGTTATAATCACTTAGTTCTGTTAGTCAAGGTGACTAACTTATTTAGACTATACTAATGTTATAGTACTTTTACAGCTGCTTGCAAGCCAGGGAAAATATAATTAGTGTGACATCCAGGGGTGTAGCCAGCAATTTTGAATAGGTGTTGCAATGCTAATGATACATGCGCTCTAATGGTGAAGCACACTCAGCACGCATGCATAGCATGCTCCACCCCATGAAAGTGTTGAAAATTAGGTTTACAAGTTTGAATCTGGAGGTAATTCTAGTCATATGGATATATGTAGCTGGCAGCTAGCAGCAGTAGCACAGTGAGTAGGACTCTGATGGCTTGTAATAGTAGTGAGATCAAGCTCAGAATACACAAGTTTTTTTATAAAAATGTACAAAATAGCATACCAGTAGTGTAATCACACTATAGTATGCAAAACATGTCAATCTAGGGGACCTGGCAGTATGCTCTCCCCAGGGTAGTTAGGTTGAATAGGAGAGTACATTTCAACGGTTCACAAAAATCCATCCGTAAATAAAAATACTGTTGTATTAAAGTGAGCATTCTATTAGGGTGTCTCAATCTTGCTTGACCAGTTTCTGGAAGCCTCAGAAACTCTCCTGCTGGATGAGCTTTTAGACCTACTATTGTATATGGTAAGTTGCACTAAACAGCATATAAAGTTTGTTAATGCAAGCTTTCACAATGCATCTAAAAAGGTCCAATGTTAACTTCTCAGTTCAATCACTAATATTTGGTAAGGCAACTACCTCACCTGCCTACATTCTAGCTATGCCCCTGACATCATCCATTTCTTGAACACACTGCTAATTTGTTACCATGTGTATGTATGTATGTATGTATGTATGTATGTATGTATGTATGTATGTATGTATGTATGTACGTATGTATGTATGTATGTACGTATGTATGTATGTATGTACGTATGTATGTATGTATGTACGTACGTATGTATGTATGTACGTACGTACACGTACGTATGTACGTACGTACACGTACGTATGTACGTACGTACACGTACGTATGTACGTACGTACACGTACGTACGTACACGTACACGTACGTACGTACACGTACACGTACGTACGTACACGTACGTACGTACGTATGTATGTATGTATGTATGTATATACATATACACGCATGCACTAGTAATCTAGTATAAATTACCTGGTAAAAATTCTTGATCACAGTGTGTTGAAGGTGTACCTATGTAAATAACAATAATAAGCATTGGCACACTGGATTTAATTAGGGCTTACTTTTAATCTGACAATCTTTTCCAGTATAACCAGGCTCACAGGAACATGTGTAATTATTAACATCATCATTAATGCAGCTTCCATTATTCTGACATGGGTTATGTCTACAAGGACTTAAATCATTGAATATATTGCTACAGTTCTTGCCAGTAAAGCCTATGGTACAGTTACATACATAGTCATTAATAAGATCAGTACAGGTTCCATTATTTAAACAAGGATTTGTGGCACAATTGTCTTCTGCATCAATGTCACAAATAATTCCAGTAAATTTTTCATTGCAGACACACCTAAACCCATCAGCTAGGCTTATGCATACTCCATTTATACATGGAGTAGACAAGCACTGATCAACTATGCTAGTGTTACAATTGTCACCACTAAATCCCTCAGTACAATTACATACATATCCCCCAATAAGATCTGTACAGTTCCCATCATTTTCACATGGAAGAGAAGAGCATTCATCAACTTCAATATCACAATTATTACCAATAAACCCTTCTGTACAATTGCATGCATAGCCACCAATAAGGCTGATACAGGTTCCATTATTTTCACATAAATTATAATAGCATTCATCAATGTCACTTTCACAGTTAGCACCAGTGAATCCCTCAGTACAATTGCATGCATAGCCACCAATAAAGTTGATACAGGTTCTGTTATTTTCACATGGATTAGTGGTACACTCATCAATGTCTATGTTACAATTGTCACCACTAAATCCTTCTGCACAGCTGCACACATATCCCCCAATAAGATCTGTACAGTTCCCATCATTTTCACATGGAAGAGAAGAGCATTCATCTATTTCAATATCACAACTACTACCAATAAACCCTTCTGTACAATTGCATGCATAGCCACCAATAAGGTCGATACAGGTTCCATTATTCTCACATGAATTATGAGAGCATTCATCAATATCACTTTCACAGTTATCACCGGTAAACCCTTCTACACAGCTGCAAATAAAGCCATCAACAATATCTGTACAATTTCCATAATTTTCACATGGACTAGAGGAACATTCATTAATATCGCTTTCACAGTTATCACCAGTAAACCCTTCTGTACAGTTGCACCCATAAGCACCAATGTGATCTATGCAAGTTCCATTATTTTCACATGGACTAGAAGAGCACTCATCAATGTCTATGTCACAGTTGTTGCCAATAAACCCTAGTGTACAGTTGCAGGTATATCCCCCAACAAGGTCTGTGCAAATTCCATCATTCTCACATGGATTAGGAGAACATTCATTAATTTCAATTCCACATTCAAGTCCAGTAAACCCTTCAATACACAAACATGAGTAGGTCCCCAATAACGGCATATTTACACAACTAGCATTATTAATGCACACCACACCATCACAGTAGTTTATGGTTTCTGAGCAATTCCTAGAAGTGTATCCAGTTGGACAAACACAAGCATAATTATTTACAAGTGCAGTACACGATCCATTGTTGAGGCATGGATTAGGATGACATCTGTCTATCAGTATTTCACAATTTTCACCAGTAACACTATCAGGACAATGACAGAAGTAACTTGCAAATCCATCAAAACAAGTTGCATTATTCTGACATGGATTAGATAAACAGTCATTTAGTCTCTCCGAGCAATTTTTTCCAGTGAAATCTTGCCGACACATACATGTATAGTCCAGAAAAAGATCCTGGCATGTTGCTAAATTATGACAAGGATTTGGATCACATTCATTACTGTCTTCACCACATAGCCTACCCACATAACCTGGACTACACTGACAAGTGAAGTTATTCATTTGATTTTCACATGTTCCATCATTCAAACACGTCACATTCTCACATTCATTAATGTCAATCTCACACACTCTACCCTCATAGCCTGGTTCACACTGGCAGTCATAACCATTAACAAGATCCACACAGGTTCTGTTTAGATGAGCACATGGATCAGGACTACAATCGTCAATGTTGATTTCACACCTGCTTCCTGTTATCCCTTCAGGACAAGTGCAATTAAAGTTAATATAGTCTGAAACACACGATCCATTGTTCAAACATGGGCTAAAATCACAAGCATCCAATAATATTTCACAGTTTTCGCCGGTAACGGCAAAGGGACAAATACAGAAGTAGCTAGCAAATCCATCAATACAAGATGCATTATTCTGACATGGATCAGGCAAACAATCATTTAATCTTCTATCACAGTTTCTTCCAGTAAAATCTTGTCGACAACTGCATGTATAATTAAGATAGAGATCGTGACAATATCCTAAATTCCTGCATGGATTGGGATAACATTCATTAGATTCACTACCACAAAATCTACCATCGTATCCTGGAATACAAAGACAAGTAAAATTATCAAACTGATCAACACATGTTCCATTGTTTAGGCACGTCACATTCTCACATTCATTAATGTCAATCTCACACACTCTACCTTCATAGCCTGGTTCACACTGGCAGTCATAACCATTAACGAGATCCACACAAGTTCTGTTTAGATGTGCACATGGATCAGGACTACAGTCATCAATGTTGATTTCATACCTGCTTCCTGTTATCCCTTCAGGACAAGTGCAATTAAAATCATTGTAGTCTGAAACACATGATCCATTGTTCAAACATGGGTCAAAATCACATGCATCTAATAATGTTTCACAATGAGGTCCAGTAGTGGCAAAAGCACACTCACAATAGTAACCTAAAAACAGTTGACGACAAGTTGCATTATTCTGACATGGACCAGATGCACAGAAATCTATTACTTCACTGCAATTTCTTCCAGTAATACCCTGTCTACAAGTACACACATAGTCAAGAAACAAATCAGTACAATAACCCCAATACCACCGTAATGAACCACAAGGATTTGGATCACATTCATTTGTTTCATCACCACAAAATCTACCCTCATAACCAGGGCTACATCGACAAGTAAAGTTATTAATTTGATCTTCACATGTTCCATTATTCAGGCATGTCATATTCTCACACTCATTAATGTCAATCTCACAAAACACACCCTCATAACCATGATCACACTGGCACACAAAGTCATCAATAAGATCAACACAAATTCCATTAGTACAGTTTGTACCAACGCAATCATCTATATCAGCGTCACACAAGTTCCCAGTCCAGGGACTAACACAGTTACAAGTGAAGTTATCAATACCATCAATACAACTTGCATTATTCATACAAGGATCGGGATGACATTCATCAATATTAATTTCACAGTTATCACCAGTAAAACCATCATAACATGAACAGTTGTAAAAATCAATAAAGTCACTACAGTTGCCATTAACACAAGGTTGTGGTTCACATTCGTCAATAGGATCCACTTCACAATACCTCCCCGTTACTGGACTAGCACACAAACATGTAAAATTTCCAAAGCATTCAATGCAACTTCCTCCATTAATACATGGATTAGGATTACAGTATCCAACGAACACTTCACAATAAGTCCCATTATAGCCAATGGGACATACACATTCTACACTACCATCTAAGGGCATGTGTGGCTCACATGTAGAGTTTGTTGGACACTCTTCACATGGATCTGTTGTAAATAGTATGATAATTATACCTGACATTGCATTTTAATTCAGTAAAATTTCATGCAAATAAAAAACCTGACTGCATAAAGGAGATGCATTTATGAATTTACAAACATTGGTTATCCATCAACTCGTGCTATTTTGCTGCAACTTTATAATTCATTTATTTGGTTAGTGATTTGGCCTGTTGTTTGTTTTGTGTTGACCTTTGAAAAAATAGCCAAGCAGAGTTAGTTTTGAATGCAGCATGACTGATTATAGAGTGCAAGTCAATAATATTTGAATCTTTTTTATCAGAAACATATCAAATCCTATGGAGGGACAATTCCTGTTCCTTTTCCATGGGATTTGATCCCTTGCAAATTTGATACACTTCTGTATTTATATAGTATATGTAACATTCATTCTTGGCCAAATACAGATATCAGCCTTTTTAACCACCAGACATTGCCATAGTGGATGCACCTTAAGCTTCGCAGTTCTACTGCCAAGATGTTTTAGCATGGTTTTGACTACAACGTTATCAATAGGCCTGAGTCAAATGTGCTCAAAATTTTGCCCAAAATGCTTTCAGGAATTTCCCAAAATTTTCACCTATTATGTTCTTCATTGTTCCCATTATACTTGCATTGTGACAGCTCCTAGGTTAACAATATTTCTTACAATTATTTTGGAACATTTTAATCAGTGAATGCTCTATTAGAGTATTTCACTACAAACTGACTGTTCTATAGAGAGTATCGATCTAAGGGGCTAGTACAATGCATTTGAGTGCTCTATTGCAGGTTTGCAGTTTCCACTTACTGCTCTAGTAGGAAGAATTGATTTAATTAAGCTCCATAATTATATCCACCTAATATGCTAACATTATGTTGGCATACCACTCCAACCTATTATGCTTTTATTATGCTGACATATCTGACGCAGGCCTAGTTACTCAAGCTAGTCAAACACTTAAACAAGATTTGTCACAACATCAAGTCCATGAGTCACTGTAGAAATGTAATCAAGGCTGTGTCAATTGTGTGATGTAGTACCGAAAATAATGCACCCAGGGTGTCATCACTGCATGTGTAAATGGAATTTCAGGGTTTATTGATGACTTGCATAGGCGATTCTGAAGGAGGCAGGGACCATGATAGCCCCTACTAAAAAATCAATTTTGAAAAAGTCTTTGGGAATGTTGCAGTGTATAGATTGGTATTGTTGACAAATTAAAGACTTTAAATTGCAAAAACCCCAGTTCTGGTACGTATGGGGTTTCAGGGTTGCACCCCCAAAAATTACAGTTTGTGCTACAGCATGTATATATACTATAACATCCATGCTGGATGTGCACCCCCAGCTCTAGATCTAGAATTACCACTGAAACTAGACATGCGCTTTAGACATGTAGACAAATATTATATAGGTGTCATGACTGAATTTGACAAAACCAGGCTTTCACACACATCCAATTCTTTGAATTTGACCTGCTGTAACTTGAACAGTATTAGGCCAATGAAACTTGATTACCAGTTTCTCGCTCAGATTTTTGAAAATTTGATGCGGGTGGGCGGTTATTATTCATTATTTTTCCAAAAGCACAACACACATCCAAACATGAAGATTTCTGCCAAAAAACAGTGAGATCTACACTGATTACTCTTGCATTAAATAGCTAAAGTACGTTACTAATCTATAACAAGTGATTTTTCCATTAGAGTATAGTTGATTGCTCTATTAGAGTAAAAGTGACTGCTCTATTAGAGTATTTCAATCTGAAAAATACTAATAATGAAATTCCATGCGGGTGTATCAAAAGCATGCGGGCAATGACGCGAAACTGCTAATCAAGTTTCATTGGCCTAAGCATGCTACTGACCTGCAATTTTCACACAATGTTTCCATAACATCACAAAATCACAGGTCAAAATGCGATGCTGATTGTATATTCCTGCAGTGAGTTATGATCTCTCAAAGTTACAGTATATAATAGGATGTGTGTGGAAGCCAGACAGAATTTTCAGTGTTAGTTAGTGTATATACATATCTTACCCCATTGATAAAGCAACACAGTTGCCTCACTGACCACTGCACTTCCATTTCTATCTAGTGCAATGGTTGATAAACTGAACTGATATGTGACATTTCTATCATCAGGATTCAGTGTTTCATCCAGTGTAATTGCTAATGTAATATTTTCACTAATTGATGTGCCAAAAAATTCAACAAAATTCCCCATTCCATTGAAGGAGAAAATATTCACTATCATTCCCACAAGGTCAACTAATAATAAAAGCATATTGTTTGGATTCTCAACAAGGAGAAGTACCTCAAACACAACAGTTCCAATAGGGGAGTACACATTGACATCAAATTCATATTCTGTAGCATTGAACATTAAATGGTAACCTGTAGGAACTGGTAAACGAATAGCAATTTAAATATCACAGAGCACAAATTCATACACTTTACCCTTCAGGAAATACATGTAGACACAAAGTAGTGTGCAAAAAAGACAACATGTCACACCAATGTGTTATTTGATTCCAAGGAGAACAGCAATGCAATTTTAAGAATGTATACCTTATACACTCCTTTCTCCAAATGGGATAATTTTTGAAGTGAACTTGTGAATTGCTAGACAGTTTAAATATAAAGTTGTAGTGAAATCATCCCAGCCATTCCTGAGACATGCACCACCATTTTACACTGTACGAAATTAAATGCAATTATGCAATCCGATTGTCTTGATTGAAAGTGTGAATCTCTTTGGATGAACAACAGTATAATAATTTTCATCCTATTGGATTAAGTTGAAATCGGTCTGTATAAACCAATTAATGATAATGATTTGAATGCTTTAGTAATAGTTGTGAGATCAACCATGTATGCAAAACTTACAAGTTTAAATGGTTTATATTCATCAGCTAGTCACTCCAAATAAGTTATAATCTAATTACCAGATAAAAGCTATCAGAAGCTTTAGTAATGAAATGGACTATACTACTGAGAAACTAAACACAAGAGAGCAAAGTAAGGATTTTAATACAATACAATGGCTTAAATTGGCAACCCTGTATAACACAGCCAAGAATTACTTAAGAAGCATCAACAGAATGGCTAAAGTAATCTTGTAGACTCCCTTTCAGACTCAAGTCTTAATATAAGAACCTAGTCTGGCGCTGCCGACCCTATTTAGGCGCTTATACAAGCACCCCGAAAATAGGTGCACCTAAATAGGGTCGGCGGCACCAGACTAATAAGAACCATGAATTTTTCAGAACATTGTAAAGTAAAAGAAAGTAAGTATTAATAGATGTTTATTGGCTCACAAGCATGAGTGACTGTTCTACTGGAATGCTTTAATAACTAAAGGTGAGTGACTGTTGTACTAGTGTGTCTCAATCTCTTACATACTAAGTTGCTGTTTCTCAATGTCCATCTACCTTTCCAAAATTCCACAGCATTTAGCTCATTGCTTTTACCAGCTTACTGTTCACAAATTGGCGCATTGTTAATTAATTTCACCACTCATAAAATTTCAATAGAAAATTTTTATTGTCTTATATTATACACATACTTCACAAAAGCAGTATTACTTACGGGTTCTACAGTTTCTCACTCTGTCAGTAGAAGCATCATAAATACTCCCATTAACAACTCCATAACTTCCTGGTGGACAGGTCAGTACACACTGACCACTCACTGAGTCATAGTAACTTGGATAGTTGAAACATGGTCCTGTAGTTGTAGGAACTCATCATGCAATACAAGATGTCAATTGTGTGTACAGTTCAACTATATAGTACAAATCAAGATACCTAAACGCTAAACCCAGCTCTTATCTATAGGCAACTATAATCGCAAGATGGTAAAGTGGAATTATCATTGTAGCTACTTTTCACCATGCCTTAATTACTCAGACCTCAGGACGTTTTGTCAAGATGTCAATTATATAGAGTCCCAAAGCTTTCCATGGCAGAATTTTTGAATGAAACTTGTGTATTGCTCTCATAAACTTATTGTTGAAGTTTGGTATATAATTCACTGGTAGAGTGTGGCTGCTATAATGACCATGCAACCTTGTTACATAATTTTGGTATTTAGCATACAGCTGGCAAGAATGAGTGATACAACGCAGAAGAAGTTCCATATCCCTTCATGTGGCTCTTTTACATGTTAGACCCTTATTGCTAGCAAAGGGGCAGCTGTGCCAGACTAACATTTGGCTGCATGTCAGCGAAAAGAAGTGGGACACAATGGAGGACAAAGGTAAGTCCATGATGCATGCATTATACATACTGCAGTATGCCAAACAGCACCTGTCAGGCTGAAGTGATATCAAACAGTGAACAAATCAAGTATAGCCTTAGCCATTACCAATTACGCTTGTCTGAAAGCATTAGTAAGTCAGTCAGTCAGTTAGTAAAAAAATTTGTAACAATCTATTAGAAGCATTTAGGGTTGTACTGAAGGTACTTTTGGGCTTGGTTATACCTAACCAATACTGCCAAGGTGCAAGGAAAGTATTGCGAAGTTGGTTTTAGGTTGGCCAGAAAACCCACACCTCCATGATCCCTAATATACAATACTATACCTTACTGCATGATGCATAAATTATCATGACTGTCTCAATGGAAACCCATGCACATACATAGCTAGCACCAGTATTGAATTTGCTGAACACATCTCAAGATGCGTGAGTAAGAACTTAGCTGTACATCAACACCATCAGGGGGCGGGACTGGAACAGTTATATAGGGACCGGGTGATAGGTGGGTAAAATCAGGATGCAGATGGAGTTCTAGAAAGTGAGAACAGACTATAATGAAGCTTGTCATTGATTTTATATCAACATCTTTCCACCAAAACGATCAAGATACTTTAGTAGAGCAGTCTGTAAATCAACAGCTGACACAATTATAAGTCCCAGAATAGCTATTTCTCTGCTTGTCTGCTTTAGACCCCACAGTGACTTGAAGCAGATATGCATACTGTTGACTGTTCTATTTGAGTATCTTGATTGTTTTAGTATAGAACTGCCAAAAGGTCAAATAAAACATGTGACAAGGTTTATTTAGCATGTTCTCACTCTCTAGAATTCCACTTACCCCTTCTTGCATGCTACAAGTGCAGTGAACAAATTGATTTTTTGTTTAGACATTCAGCAATGTCTGCATCATACATACAAATACTTAATGGTGCAAATACAAATCGGTACAAAGAACACATGCAAGCATGTAATGATATAAATACAGAAATGCCCCACAAGTGTGGGGAGTTTGTCTCGTTAATTAAGTCTTTCTACCTGACCAATGCCTGTAATAGCTGTAATAGTTAATGTGTGTGTATATTTACTTGTCTAACTTTTGTGTTGTTTTGTATTTGTCATTCTATTTGCATGTGTGCTTTGTCTTTGTGTACTTTGGCATGGAAGAATGGCTATGCCGAATGTCATGTTTTTTTGAGATCAAACAAAAAATCAAATCAGAACAACATAAATATAATGCACATGCACATTTAGCTAGTTAGCTAATAAGTCTATAGGCTAAAGAGACAATTTCTCGTGCTTGTGGTGCACTTCATATGGCAAGTTGTTCTACCAACTAGTCACACTATGGCAATATTATTATTGCCAGTATATTAGCTACTAAGAGTAGCTATACACAATCACCGGCTCTATGAGAAATAACAGGTCACACAGGGACTATTGAACACTTCATTGAGTCCCACATGATCAGAGCTATAGATCAGTCAGTGTCTCTTATCCCATGAGACAACAGCTGCCACTTAACTACTAGGTTAATACAGTTGATTGCAGAATTCTTGAAAAAATATGCTGAGTGTTTCCGTAAGGCTCCTTGTGGGTAAATTTTGTTGTCCTTGCCACGGATTCCACAGCATTTGAGCCACACTAATCTTTTTCCTCAGTCTGGCTGATCCAACATCACTACTTCCAACCCACGGAATGTTTACGGCACAGGAAGGGAAATCTCAACAATTCTGCAATCAATGGTATACCTAAACACTTTTTATTTAGATTTTAAATCAATTTGGTAGTACTTTCAATTAGCTTATTTCTTCTTTTGTCATTCCCGACTCAATGGAAAAAGAAGAAAAAGTGGTGTGGCTGCGCGAGAAAAAAACAAAGCTATATTAAAAGTGCAAACTGCACATCAGTGGTAGATTTAGGGTGGGTCAAGAGAGGCTCTTTACCCTTCTTCCGAAAATTTTTGGTATACATGTTAATTGTACTCTATATGTCATGAAAATCTCATCAAGTGAAATTTTATCTTACTTAGCTGCAAATAGCTACCACCAATCTCTATCATATAATGCCGTACTCCCAATGGCCAGCCGACATCCTAATTAAAACTCATATTTGAGTGTTGTATAAAAGTACACAGCTACCTGTGTGTATATATTGGTGGCATTGTATTATCAACAAACAACACATTATCAACAAACAACACACCAAAATCTGTTAAATGTATAAACCTTTTAACATTCAGCATTTTCAAGGGAGCACTTCAAGAGAGCTGCATTGAGTACATTCTAAGATCCTGTCTAGTGACTATACACCATTGTATTTGACTGATTTGAGTGTGTCTGCTGTACAGGCTATTATAAATAGTTCAGCAGGAAGGTAGCTGGAAACCCTGGCCCATCAACAATTGTACACTATATAACATCAAAATCAAGGTGTCAAAGATTGAGATACCCTAACAGAATAGTTACCTCTAATACAACAAATTGTGATGAACCCATGTTGAAATCACTCTCATGATATTCCATCTCAGAGGGTTTACTGCTCAAACTTTTCTTAGGGGGCATGCTCCCAGACCCCCCTAGGACAGCATACTTCTTGTGTGCTTTGCACACTAAGGCCAGACAAACTTGATTAATTGTTTCTCATCCCCACCCGCATCCTTTTTTACCCCAAGCTTCATTATTGCTTACATGCACACGTATTAAGGATGGCAACCATTTTACAGCATAGCAAATGTCACTTGCATCTCATGGTAAAACATATGTACTAGTTCTTAAAAGGCTTTAGCTAACCTTTGTAGTAATTGATTTGGAGTATTTTCTTTAGTAATGAATGATGAAAAATGACCTCCCACCCACATGGAAATATGTGGATGAGAAACAAGTAGTCAAGTTTGCCTGACCTATGGTGTGCCTTCCCTGTAGTGTCATTTCAATTTGACCCACTCCACTCCCCTTTCCAAAAGTCTGGATCAACCCCTGCTGCACATGTGCACAGCCCCTAGAACAGCCCTATGACTATGTGCCAAAGTGACAAGCCACAAGTTTGCTCACTCTACTAACCTACAGCTGCTACTCCAGAACCGCCAACTACAGCCACAACAACTATCGGTAAAACGCTGATTGTATAAGCGAACATCATAATCAGTTGTGCACACTGCAAGGCACACTCGCAAAACGTCACGTGAACAACACAATGATAATTAATTTGGGAGTGGTCCAGCAGGACCCGCGCAAGTGTCACAGCGCGTCACTATGACGCTATATACTCAGTACAGTGTCCATCATTTCCTCAGTTCACATACTTAGTCCTAGGGTCTGTAACATATTCCTTGCCAACAGGCGCACCGAGCGTCAAGAACTGAGTCAAGAACGAAAATATATGTGACCTCACGTGATTTTCAATAATGGCGCTTTATTAAGGTTTGGGCGGTGTTAGGTTGCCACGGTACTCGTATTGTTTGCAACAAGTAATTTATACACCAACCTTCTTTTACCGGAGTCTTATAAAGGTTAGAAACTAAGGACACTTGTAACGCGCCATGGATGAGGAGGAGGAAAGAAAGCAAAAGCTTCGGGAAGCTGGAAAGGCATCGGTAAGTATAGTAGTAATAGATGGTTCGTTATTTGCTGGGGGAAGTACTGTTTCTAAGGCGTCGTTAAATAGTGCAAATTCTGTTATTCTCTTTGTCAATGGTGCGAATTAATTAGAAATGTCGCTTGTTTTATGTAATCTACGAAATACTATTGGTTTTTTGGCATATAATGATACTTGTGTTTACTCTGCCAAGCTATCAGTATGTGCGTTTATTGTTTAATATTTATTTGGCAGCTTCTGGCATATCAAAAAGGCAAGAAAAAGAGAAAGAAGAAGAAGGCTACGGTGACTGATAGTGCATCAGAGGACATCATTGAAGAACTGTCAGCAACATTTAGTGAAAATATCAGCTCTCTTGACCAGACTTCCCTTAATTCAGGAAACGTTTCACCGATCCCTTTTGATCATACTAGTGCTCAGGTTTGTAAAAGGTGTAGACTGTGTGTATCTGAGTATAACTTTACACACCTGTGTCTTAAACTATGAGGATTATATTGAGTACTGGAACAAGTAATGGTACTAACAGCAGGCCTGTGAGAATGTTGTCTGGGTATATGAGTATTGGCACCAAAAAAAAACTTTTACCAGAAGATGTACTACCAAAATGGTATCCCACAATAGTATTGTGTTTGGTTATAAGCTCACTAAGACCTTTAAACACTGATTTTTTTATTCTTTACCACATTTAAGTTTTTTTGTCATTAAGATTTTTGGTGGGCCTATGTGACAGTGAAAATCCAATTGTGATGATCAGCACAAAACTTTTATCAACTGGCTTGCTTTCTCAGAGATGATGTTGTATGTATGGTGCCTTGTCAGAACTATCATCACAGTAGTGTGATCATCGTAATAACATACCGTATAGAGAGAAACTTTGGTGAATAGCAAACTAAATTGCATTTGGCAAAATAATGGATTCAAGCTCAATCTTTAGCTATAAAGATGCTAGTCTCAGGCGCTACGCGGGTTAAACTTGTAGCAAATCGCCAAATTTTGCTAAAATTCCCTCTAGATGGTAACCTACCAATGTTAGACTTGTTCATTTATACACCTAATTTTGCAGTTTCGTCCTTCTACCACACTTTCCAAAGGGAAGTTTTATTTAATATTAGTTTATTGATAAAATAACGTAGCCAAAAGTAACATATATGCTATCAATATACTGGCCAATTGTATTGACAAACTCCATCCCATGGATCTCAAAATCAAATCTCTCAGTTTAGTAAGTGGTATTCTTCTAGAGTTTACCAGGAAAATGGACCTAATCCTATTGACTTGCACCTATCACTTGTTAAGCCTTTAAGAGTAAAATTTATAGAGGTGTACCGATATACCGATGCATATCGTATCGGTGGTCGGTATAGGCATTTCTACTATATCAGTGGGAGCCGATATTGCTGCTAAAAACCCGATACGATATACCGATATACAACTGGACTATCTTGAGAACACTGTCCAATGATCAAGCCACATTATAACCCCTATTATTTAGCTAACAAGGGCGGGAAACAGTAGTTATCTTCCTTGTCTTAAAGCAGTATGCTACGCGAAGCCACCTAAATGCATGGATACTTACTGTTTTGTTGTCACAAAGCTTACCAATCATACAACAAACACTCATAGTGGTGGGCCTGGGGAAACAGCAATAAGATGAACCGAGAGAACAGCATAAAACAACCAGCCGTCTATACAAGCCATTAAAATGTGGAGTAATCCGGACTAACCTTGGTAGGGGCATGTATTAAAATATTTGTGGGTGCCTTATAGTCTGAGCTGTCAATAGAGGCCACACCACCATGGTATATGTGGTTCCTCAAATATAAATAGCTACACTTAGTTATATCGGTATATTTTATCGGTATCGTATCGGTTTCAAAATGATTAATCCATATCGGATCGGTTTAGTTTTCTTATATTGGTACTAGTGATGTGCGATATGTGATATATATCGAAATATCGTGATAAAATTTTCTATATCGTGATATTATATAGAATCTTCATATTGTGATATAAGCCTAGGTATAGATTTAGCTATAATTAGAGAATAATGTACCCAAGATGTCATTGTACACTGTACTTTTTTTTGATAAAAGAGTTTGCAATGTTGTGTGCTAGTCATGTACCATGTTGTATTGTACTTCTAGTACATCACTGCTACAAGTGTCATCAGTGTAAATACACAAACCGAGTGTTGAGTTTTTATATCATGATATATATCGTATTGTGATATATTGTGTGCTATAATCGTGATAGGAAAATATCCTATATCGCACACCACTAATCGGTACACCTCTAAAAAATTATTAAATGTGGTCTCATCAGATGCTGAGTGTAGTGTGCTTAATCATCTGGGTGTTGCTTGGCTAGTTGCACGACATTAACTGTGGCAAACAGACTGCAGTTATTTGTTCCATGACAATGTTGTTTTTGTACCACATCATACAAGAAGTTGTAGATTATAACCGCTCCAGCAGAAGATAAAATTCTATCACAACAATCCAGTGATTTCGTCTGGCATGTATGATTTGAAGGTGGTTAACTGTCAGTTGAGTATGTCTCAGCAGCAGCAGCAGTGTGTTCTGTAAGCCTTGGATGTTGAACTGGCATTTGGTTGTGTTTTGAGCAAAGTTGATGTGATTTGTCATCTAATTGACTGCCACGGTCAATTTCCTGCTGTTGAATCCTTGGCAATTGACTCTTCTGCTGCTGAGCTACCATCATCGCTGTCGCCATCATGCTTTTCTATCTTCATGTGCTTTGCTTGTGGCAGTTGTCCTTCAAATCGAAGCTTGTTAGTACCACCTTGTGATAGGTAGTACCACCTTGTGCTTTTGACTAATTGAGGCTGCAAGACATGTAGATCCTGTGGTTTGGCTGGTGTTGTTACTATAACATCTGCACTTGTAGTTGGAAGATCACTCTCTTGCTCTGTCTTGACCTTTTGCTTAAAGTAAGTGCCTAGAGTTTACCAATGAATTGTGTATCTCCTTTGAATCTAACCACACATGAAATCTCAAGACCTCCTTGGGGTAAATCCTTAGAATATTGTCACAACCCTGTAATTATACATTATGTAGTGTATCCTGGCCAACCGAGAAATACATAGCAGACAGGGAGTGTGGCCTATGATGTTTATGCTCTTTATCACTGACAGGTCACAGTAGTTGTGCAATTCATGCTGACATGTCAGTTCTCCAAGATTGCCATCTATCCTTGTATGCCATATAACTGGTAATTTTCAAAAGGTTTTTATTTTTGGATATTTCGAAGAGGCCTTTCTCTTTGAAAATATATTCCCACTTCCGATTGCTCTTCGAAAATTCCCACAATCAGTGAAGCAACAATCCAACTTTCTGCGATTTGCTTGTGTTTAGCTCAGATGGTAGTGGGTAAACTGTATTATTAACTGTGCCAATTGAAAACAGAATGGGCAGTGATGTGATCGAGCGCGATCAAGCCAGTAAATTTACTCAGCCACTCAAGACTTCCTCAGTCTTCTCAGTCTCCAGTGCACAGGGATGGGGATTATTCCATCAGTAAGTCGGTTTTTGGGCAAACATTCATAATTTGTGACACGAATTTCCGTTTATTTGAAATTCACCGAACTTCGAAATATACACTCTTTGAAATTAAAATCCTTCGAAATTCAGATTTTGTTTCTTGTGTGAAATTTTCTGTTTTGAAAATAATCAGCTATACGGTATGCGGCAGGTTCGTATCATAGAATCATGGTAAGAGGCTCCATTTCCAATAGAAGTAAACAGTGATATCGACTGTCTTTACATGCCGGCTATGCCAATAGTTAAGGACCATGAGTTAAACAGTCAGGCAGAATCATCACCCACACTATCACTATCTAGCTGTAACTTGTAGTGTGTGACTGAAACATAACTTGGCTGCACGAAAATTGTAGCTAAAGTGTGTGTAACACATCACATAGTTGTCATAACCTAGTCTAGGATGATCAATTTGTAAATAATCACAACAACAAAAACAGTTTCTGCTTTTTATCTCACCTATGCTACCTCCATTTAATGCATTCCTTAGCATGGATGATAATGCCATTTATGTACCACTCTGCGTGGGCAGTTCAAAGGCACCGCCAGCGCCATAATCAGACCGCAGCGAGTGCATTATAAGTTATAATGCACCGACCGCAGTGCAATAGACAGATATTTGTGCAATGCTGCATTGGCTGCGGTTTTGTGCAGCATTGCACAAGTGCCGGCAGCCGATACCGCTACGACACCTCACCTAATAGGTGGAAAGACACCTCACAGATCACTTGAATTCTTTTATAGCCTGACATGTAAAAGTCGATTGTGGGCCATAACGTCACCAATGCGTATAATGTTTACCAAGCAGCCAATGGCGATCGAAAAAGCCAACGCGGTAGCCACAATTCTAGTGTACATATATAAAATATACTTAATACACCTTACCAGTCTGGTGCCATCTGAACCCAGATAAAACCGTAGTCCACTTTGACAATGACTCAATAAAACTGTAATACTCACCATTATGTTCGATTGTGGCAACCGGTTTTTGTCATGCTACCAGATTCAAGTTTAGCCAGTATGGATAGTAAGAGTAGTTAGGTTTCAACAAAACCGTCTATTAACTGCTTTTTTTTTTAGAGAATCACTACGGGCAATTGAGTGATCATGTAGGCTGAGCACTACATGATGAGAGTCGAACAGCGAATGCAGGTTAGTGATATAGCCCATAGCGTACTCTCAGGTGGCTGCGATACTGTAGAGGGAATGTCACCACAACGTTCAACTCTGTCACCCACAATCGATGTTAGAAACCTGGCCTTTATAAGAGTTGTAACTGTCTTGTGAGACTCTCCCCACCTATTAGGTGAGTGGTACATAACAGTTATACAACATGCACTCGTGCTCTGCCTGTATAAACGCACTCATGCCCGTTGTATAACTATATAATATACATTCTCTTCCCTTTGAAGTAAGAATTAGTTAGTATGGACTAGGTATTTGGTTCTAGAAGTAGCATATCAACTTGTTGCAGTAGATCAAGCATTTGTTTCAGTGTCTATGTAAGCTCCAGTGATGGTGTGTATGAATTTTTATCATTTTACAGATTTTATTAGCTATTTGCTTAGTGTTACAATATTTGGCTAGTCTTGTGTGTATTTACAGATTTTTCTATAAATTATAAGAGTATCTTCCCAGAATATTTTGTAATATTGCACTTACTGAGTGATTAAGGCATCTGTTGTAACTATATGTTTACATGGTGTATGCTTACTTAGAAGTATTTGTAATTGGACTTAGTACATAATTATGTAATTTTATTGCTGTTATATATGGGACACACTTATATACCATATGATTATATATACTTGTACATGCATGCCTAACAAAGTATAATTATTACTCACTCTGTAACTGTTATTTTGCTTAGGAGCCTGTGGTGAGCTACGATCAACAACCTATACCTAGTATGGTCATACAAGATGAAACAATAAGTGATGACATCAAAACAGCTGACCAGCCTCCTGTGTCACATTCAACCAATACTGATGGCTACCTACAATTACATGAACCTAACTTAGAACAGGAAAAACCAGTAGAATCATTAATGGATATACCTGGATTTGAGTCTTATGATCAAGGCTTTTACACCAATAGCCCAGCAGAACTGTTAGATACAGATCACGCTGAAATCCAATTGCATTCTGATGTTAACCTTGTTACGGATGATTGGGGTAATGCCCCATTGTTAGATGGACTGCAAGAGAAATTGAGCGATGATTTAGCAACAGGACAAGTGGCTAGTGCAGCATTAGGGCATCATCAGCAGGAACAGCAACGAGAAGTGGAGAAACTAAAAGAGAAGCTTGAAGTTACTTCATCATCACTGAAAGAAGTTGAGCAAGAGTTGGTATCCTGTCAGCGTCGCTATGAGGAGCAAATAAAGTCACTGAACACTTCTCATGCTGCTGAATTAGAGAAAGTACATGAACAACATCGAATGGTCGTAGAGAAAGTAGCAAATGAAACGTCCACCCAACAACCTCCAACAGATACGTCTCATCTTGACAGGGATGAACTGGAAATGGAACGGCTTAAAGTCATCAAAGATAGTCTTAAAGAGAACTTTGAAATGGAAAAGAGCGAGTTAAGGGAAAGTCTTACGAAGGAACACCAACAAGAGATGGAATCATTTAAGCAGCAAATGGAAGAGAATGCTAATGCACAGCTACAGGCTTACCACAAACAGTATCTTACAGCATATGAAGATCAGGCCAAACAGAAGGCTGAAGCTGAAGCCGCATTGTTGCAAACACTTGACACAAAGGAATTAGAATTTAGAGAAAAGTTATCCAAATTACAGGAGCAGTGCAATAGTCTTGAAGAGATGCTCGGTCAAGCCAATCACAATAAACAATTGGCCGATGAACAAGTAGCTGAATTGTCTAAATCTCTCAGTGATCAGTTAGAATCAATGCAATTAGGAAAACAGAAATACGAAAGCTACGTTACCACTTTAGAAGAGCAGATCGAACAATGGAAAACCAAAGCAGCTAGTTTAGAACACCACTTACTTGATTCAGCTCCAAAGCCTGAGACCATTGTACCTGCAGAGTCACTCCAACAACTTAAGGATGATTACGAAGAGAAACTGGCCACGGCCATTCATGAAAAATCACAGGTCGAGACACAATTGCTATCACAGATTAATGCCTTAAATGAAGAACTGTCTAGAGAGAAACAGCAGCAACAGTTATCTGTTGAAGTGAAGGACAATGAGATCACGAGATTAACAGCAGATCTTGAAAAGTTACATAGAGAATATGAGATCATTCAGTCACAACCAGTTGAGCTTAATGTCACTGCTGATACATCTAAAGAGATTGAAGAGTTACAACATAAGCATCATGAAGCTCTAGAAGAACTTCGACAGTCGCTAGCACAAGCTCATGAGGTGGAGCTAACTGCTTCCCAAAACAAGATAGATTCCCTCAATAACCAAATGCAAACACTGTCCAGCCAAATGACAGAACTGAGTGAGAGCAAACAAGATGTCTACTCTCAGCTTGAAATGTCACAGCATCAATTGAATGATTTGCAGCTATCTGTTTCACGGGCAAATGAAGAAAAGCAGCAGCTAACTGCTAATATGCTGAAGTACCAGAGTCAAATCCATTCTCTTGAAGTTGATTTAAGTGTTGCTAAAAGTACAAGTGCACAAAGCGTAGAGAAGTCCCTAAAAGATACTGAGTCTTACCAAGAACGAATCAGTCAATTAGAATCTGCCGTAAATGAGTTTCAGTCCAATGAAACATTGCTTCAAGCTCAACTCAAAGCTCTCAAAGAGCAAAAACTTTCAGAAGAAAGAGTGGACCCTAGTGATGCATTGTTTGCAGAGCTAGATGGTGACGTTTTAAGGAAAGCTGAACAACTAACTTCTTCAAACTTCACATCTGCAATAGAGTTGGTTACAAAACTACTAGGCACATTAGAGTCAAGATCGTCAGAGGTATTGACACTGGAGAATTTGAAGCAGAATTTAATGTCACAAGTATCAGAACTACAAGCCAATATCAGTGAAGACAAACCAGACTCAGCAGAAATGGACATACTACACAAATACGAACAGTTACAGATTGCTTATGAAGAACTAACAGATTCTAGTAGCCAGCAGTTACTGCATATTGAAAACCTCAAACACGAAAAACAAATTCTGCTAAACACTCATGAACAACAAGTGAGAGAAAAGGAAAACAAGATTGCGTTATTACAAAATCAGTTGCAGACGACTAAGATTGTGTCTTCAGAATTGCAGGATGAGTTTGGAAGAGAGTGTGCTAAGTATGAAAGTGAAAAGCAGTCACTTGAAGAAGCTATGGAAAAAGAGATGGTAGCAAAAGATGCGTTGGATAATATTGTGTCCATGAAGGCAAAGGAATTAGAGCAAGCTTTTGAAAGTGAACGCAAGACACTTGTTGAAAAGATTACTGAAAAGGAGACACTTGAAGCAGAGTTAACGTCTCGTAAAATTGATTTAGAGAAGAGGCTTGCTGAGAAGAGCAAGCTGGAGGAGGTGTTGTTTGAGAAGAGTCGTCTTGAACAAGAGCTGCGTGCCCAGAAAGCTGAACTTGAACGAGAGCTGTTTGAAATTGAGGCTAAAGTAAAGAGCAGAGAAAGTGAAATACAACAAGAAAGAAGTGAATGGTCTTTAGAAATAACCAAAAAAGAAAGTGACATAAAATTAGCAGAAGAGAAACTCCAACTAAAAGATGAAGAACACTCACAAAAGGAACAGGGACTGAAAGAAGCATACCAGCAAGAAATGCAAAAACTCAAATCTGATGTTGAACATTCTAGTAACCTTAGAACAAAAGATATTATTGATAACCTGACGGCAAGCCACAGTGAAGAAATTGTCACTCTGAAAAATGACTTGGAGGCAAAAGGTAGCACCGCATTAAATGAATTAGAGTCAAAATTAAACCAAAGTCACCAAGATGAATTAGGCGAACTGAAAAGGAAACATGCTGTTGAGGTGATTTGATGTCTCGGTGACTTGTGACTTTAGGGTAGTATTTTCAAAATTTAATTTTTGCATATTATTCCTGGCCTAATGCTAGTTACCAACAAAATAACTTTGTATCATAACAGTTTATTATATGTAATTCTAGTATTTTTGGAATTGTACAATTATTTGCACAGTGTGGACTGGTATTTCTAAATACCTGGTTGGCCATTCAATAAGATAGTATTGCATGTTCCTACGAGTGGCCTGCCAATGGTTCACGCATACAAAAATTTTTATTTAAACAGCATCAGGCCAGAATAATAGTATGCATTGGACCTGGCAGGCCCACATGTGTGTTGTATAGTGGGAGTACCTATATGTGAATACTATGTGGTTTAAAACTTCTGTGGTCAATTAGCTGTAAACACTTTCAGTCCATATATAGAAAACCACAGGAGTTTTTACCAATATGGTGGATGACAGACAAGATTGGTGGCACAATGTTTAACAGGTGTGATTGAGGTTTTGAACTATAATTTTTTCTTAAATGTGTTAGCAAGGCTTGTTGAACTTTGAGTACCAAAAAAAAAGATTAACCATTCTATTAGAGTTGGAGTACTTGAATGCTGTTGTGGAGAAGGGTGGTAATATGATTAAAAGTACACAAGGTCAAGCACTTCTATACAGGCCAAGTGTCCAGGGAAACGTAATTCTTGACTCATTCATACTCTATTAGAACATGCACTTGTATAACACAATACACATCCTTTTACCAAACTGCTCTAATTGAGCAGTCAGTATGAATATTCAGTTTAATATAAGTGGCTATCCACAGAAGTTTGAGAAGTTGTTTACACATTTGTTGTTGTATACTCATGGTCAACTGACTATCCCCCTCCCAATTAATAGCAACTCATTTGTGCCCTAGATATGTACTACATATAATGTTTGAAGTATAGCAAAGTTTGTTTATGCTGTGTGATACACATGTTACTTATGATAGATCATGTCAATAACATCAGAACATAAGAAAACAGTAGAAGACTTGACAGCCAAGTTGGATGAAAAGCAACAAGAAATAGCTAACGTTACTGCTGCACTGAATGCCAAGCATGAAGCAGCCATGGGTGACCTCACCAATCAAATGGAAGCGAAACGGCAGAAAGAACTATCAACTCTAAAGGAAGTACTAGAGAGACAAAGGAACGAGGCCCTTTCTGAACTCAGAGAACAACTAGTTATTGAGAAGCAAAAGGAATTGGAGGCTTGTAAAGTAGAGTGTAAGTACTACTACGATGTGAAGCTGGAAGAGCAGAGAAAACTGTTAGAAGAAAGGCACTCACTGTATCTTGAAGAACACGAGAAAGGTATTTCTGCTGACCAGAAACAGCAAATGGAGTCAGAGTTGCTTCACCAGCAACAAAGACATAATGCAAAAATACGACAACTTGAGTTGGAAAGTGCTGAAGGTCTTAAAAACAAGTTGGAAGAGGTTCAAAAAGATCTGATGGCTAAACATCAAGCTGAAATGACAGCTTTACAAGAGAAGTTTAACATGGATATAGCAGAAGCACTACATGATCAAGAGACCACGTTAAATAAGCAACACACAGAAAACATTGACAAAATCAATGTTGATTTTGATGCCAAATTAACCCTGTCTGTTGATACTGCTAAATCAGAACTATCTTCTCAACATCAAAAGGATATTGCTGCCAAGGAATCTGCTCATCGCAGTGAGATTGCCACGTATGAGGAGACGATTCGTACTTATGAAAAGAATAAAAGTGCTTTAGAAATGCTACAACAACAGTACAAAAATGAAATTGATGCTCTCAAATCCCAAATTACTGAAGCAGAAAAATCAGCACTTGATTCTGCTTCCACTAACGCATATTGTGAAGAATTAAAAATGAAACTTTCTGGAAAAGACGAGGTGATTAAGGAATTGTCTGACACAGTAAACAAAACAAGGCTACATCATGAACAAGTGCAGAATGACTTAAACACAAAACTGTCATCTTTACAGGAGGAATATCAGACCACTTGTAGTCAGATGAAACAGGATCATGCCACAGCACTGCAGACACTTCAAGAGAAAGTGGTGAATCAAACCACAGCTAGGTATGAAGCTAAGATATCCACCCTTCAAATAGAGGCTGAGGTGGTTAAACAACATTTAACTGACATTCATCAACAAAAACTTGATGAAGTTGCCAAACAGCACAAAGAAGATATATTGACCAAGGAGATACAACTAGAAGATCAACTGGCAACTCTACAAACAGATCATGAGACAAAACTGAATGAGGTTGAGTTGCAACACATTTCTGAGCTGGAAGCTATCACTAGTGATTTTGAACGAGAGCTAAAGAAGAGAGATTCAGAACATCAGGAGCTAAAGACGCAGCTCACTACCACATCTGCCATGAATAAAACCTACACTGACAAAATACAACTGCTTGAAGAAGAGCTACAGAAATTTAGTTCTGGTAAGTCACAAGATTTGCAGAATTTAGAACATGAAATTGAATTACTTGCTAAACAAAATAATACTGCATTTAAAGCAGCCGAGGCAAAAATTGCAAGCAAATATGAAGAGCAACTACAAAATAAAGTTAAAGAACTTGAAAACAGTTACATTACCAAAATAGCCAGCTTACAAACGGAAAGAGCAATTGCTTTTGCACAGGAGATGGAACAAGTCAAAGCTGACACGAGTTCTGAGAAAGATAAGAAAGTGGCAGATGCCATTGCAGCAGCAGAAAAAGATCAAAAGCTTTCTCTTGAATCAGCCAAACTAGAATATGAGAATTTAATTGCAGAGTTGAATGATAAGTGGCAATCAAAACTACAAGAACTTGAAGAGAGATTGAAACACAAACATGCACAAGAAATGATCGAACTAGAAAATAGAATGGCAGAAGAAAGGAAACAGCAACTACTTACACTTAAGGAGAAGTTTGAAGAAGCAAGAGAGATTAGGGAGGCTGGCTTCAAGGCTGACATGGAGAAACAGCAAGTTGAACATGCTAAATATGTCGATGAATTGAGTGTGAAATTTGAACAAGAAAAGAAATCAGCTATTAATAGTTACAAAGAACAATACTCTTCGGCACATATTGAGGAAATAGAATCACTTAACACTGAACTACAAACACAGAGAGAATCTATTAATGTCCTACAAACACAATTTGAAGAAGCTCACAAGAATTACACCGCACAACTTGAAAGTGTACATAATGACCACCAGACACAAATAGACCAACTAAACACTCACTATCAACAACAGTTAGAAGCTGCTAAGGCTGTGAGACACGCAGAACTAGTTCAGCAACACATGGCCAAGTTTAAGAACTTGACTGACCAACTAGTACAGAAAAATCAAAGTGACCTTGATGAACAAAACAGGAGCTTAAAGCAGTCCCACAATACTGAGGTTGAGAAATTACACAAACGCTACCAACAGGAAGCTGGCTTACTAAAGAATCTATTAGAAACGAAAGAGTCTCAGCTTAAAGAAGTTCAAATGTTTGTACAACAACAGGTTTGTCCAGAATTACTGGATGAGCCCATGGTTATAATAAAATCGTTGAAACAGCTTGTCCAGTCATTTACCCATTCTCAGCTACTCTTACAAACTATTATGCCATTAGAAACAAAACTCAGTAATGTGGCTAAATTGCTCAATGGTACAAGCCAATCTGTTGTAACTCTTAACTTTACTCCTATTCAGTTGGAGACTGACAGTGAGCAATCATTTTCAGCACAGAGTTTGCTTGATTCTCAACTTGAACATTACAAAACTGTTGAAGCTAAGCTACAGAGAGAGTTAGTTAAACAGAAGCAAATTGTTCAAGACACTGAAGCAGAGGTAGCAATAAAGAGTAAAGAAATTACTGAAATTGAGCAAACTCTTGAAAAAGAAAAGGTAATTTTTTCGTTGTATTGTCATCACTAGGTCATATACAATACCTTTAATGTGTATTGTATTTTAATAGGAGGTCTCAGCCAAACAAGCACATGAAATTACTCAGGTAAGCACTTAAAATTTTGATACACATTATGTACTAAATGTATTTATGTACTGTATGCTCCGTCAAGTATGGGAGGTATGGTTTGTATCATATTGTTGTGAATGTAGTTAGAGGAGAAATTGAGGAATACAATGACTGCATTACAAGAACGAAATGTTAAACTACAACAAATGACTACTGAAGAACACGATGACACTACTAATGCCTTCACTTTGATGCGCAAAGACATTGAACAGCTGCGTACAGAAAAGTACGTCTGTTAAATAATAAAGCCTACACTGTACTACTATTGTACTAGGCTAGCTGCAGAGAGACAACTTGCTACAATAGAGTCATTCATACAAGAGTGTTTACATGTGGTGACTATGATGAGTGGGAGTGTTGCTCAACAATTACTACATTACCTGCAAGATGAGACCACTACTTCTCATCTACAACCTGTACATCCTCAAAGACACTCTCCAGCATCAACTGTTGACAGTGTAAGGCAATCATTTGTTGTTATTGCTATTGTTGTTGTTGTTGATGTTGTGTGTGTGCTTGCATGTGCATGTGCGCTTGTGTACGTGTGGGGGAATACAAGATCAATATGATTGTAATGATGTACACTGCAGCCTTCTTCCCCAAGTGATGATGATAAGGTAGCAGCACTGATGCAGGACAGTGGACTATCCAGTCATCAAACTACTGCCACTACTCTTGTTAGTGAAGGAGCTGATACTCCGATGGCTGATCTGACAGGCCTGTATGTGTCTATATGATATTTATATCAGTGTGTGTGTGTGTGTGTGTGTGTGTGTGTGTGTGTGTGTGTGTGTGTGTGTGTGTGTGTGTGTGTGTGTGTGTGTGTGTGTGTGTGTGTGTGTGTGTGTGTGTGTGTGTGTGTGTGTGTGTGTGTGTGTGTCATTTTGAGTGTATAGAATGTGACATATATCAATTACTCCTACTAGACATGGTACATCAGCTATTGACCCATCCCTAACAATCTATGCTATGCAGCAATCTTTGACAGATTCAACTACATCCCAAAATGTATGCGTAATTAAATTGTAATATATATAAGTGTTAAGCAATATTGTAGACCATGTGTGAACCTGAGGAACTGAGTATTCAGAATTATGAGGGCATGTCAGGATTTCAAGATGTTGACTCAGAGGAGCCGATTGGGGCAGGACATCTACCAGTTCAGTTGGTGCTCAGTGAAATCAAAAAACTTTTAGGGCCGAAAGGGTCATCTTCCCCACAACTACTTCTACCAAACCTTCCTGAAACGTCAGGATGCGCAGCAAGTGCTTCTGTATTCACAGGTAAAACAAGAATATACTAAAGCAGTCTTGAGTATTTTTACTATTAGATTCACTCAGCAATGTGCAAGAAATCTTTCTACTTTTGTTGCAGTCGTTTTCTTTTTCTAACCAAGAGGTAATTTTTACAAGTGTGTATATGTTATTATGGTCATTCGTTAGGTGGTAAGATGCAAGAAGGAGCTGACTGAATCTCAGACAGAATTACTACAGACCAACACAGAACTGAATCAATTACTTACTGATCATGAATCCCAGTGTAATCAACACGAGGTCACTGTTCAGAAACTAAAAAGTGCTAATCTTGACTGCGAGTCAAGACTACAATCTGCCAACAACAAAATTGAGACTCTCCAAAAGCAAGTTAAAGACAGTAATGAGTTAGTTATTGAATTAGAGACATTGATTGCTCAAAGCAAAGAGCAGTCTACAGAACCTGGTTTGAAGGAAGAAGTTGAGAGATTATCAACACTATTAGAGCAGAAAGAAGCCGAATTAATGGCCTCTGTAAAGAAACAAGAAGAACTTGAACATGAAAAAGACAATGAAATGACTCCACTTGATGGTGAAGATCAAGAGGACACTGACTCGGTCACATCTACTGGAACTACTTCAGATGAAGAAAGATTATCATCAGTCAACGAACTAGATCATGGACAACATACTGAGGAAGATAACAGTTCAACACTTAACATTATTAGCCAACTGAAAGCAGAGCTCACTAAGAATGATGATCAGATTAAACAGTTGAAAGAAGAGCTGGAACAACAAACAGAAATTATTGCTTCTGTTAAGGAGACAAATGCTGAACTGTCCTCACACAATATCGCTGTTGCAGAATCTAATGCAACCTTGTCGGCAAGTGTTCAACAATTGCAAAATGTTGTTAGTGAAAAAGATGAAACAATTAAGATACTTAATAGCAGTCTTGCCCAGTTACAGTCACAACATGAAGCCCAACAGAAGACATTATCAACTAAATGTAGTGCTCTATTGGATGAAAAGAAATCTCTTTCAGCTGATTTAGCCACTCAGAACGAGGAGGTTGAGACAATGAAACTTGCACTACAAAAATCAGGAGATGAAATGGCAGCGCTGAGGAGTGAATTAAACAATGTTGTTGCATCTAACAAATCTTTGATTGAATCGCTGAAATCAGACAAGAATACTACAGCTGCCCGGCTTGCTGAAACAATATCCGAACTCAAAATGACTCAACAACAATTGGTTCAAAAGCAGGAAGAATTACTACTGAAAGAAAGACAAGTACAGAAGGCTGAAAGTCAACTAACAAGCCAATCAAAAGAGTCTAAAATCAATGAAGAAGCATTAGAACAAATGAAGATGACATCACAGGGAATGCAAGAACACATTGACAAATTAGAAACTGAACTTACAAGAGTAAAGCAAGAAATGGTGCAGTGTAGCAGTACAAAGAATCAGTTGGAAAAGGTAAATTAAATACTTCTTTGTTAATAATATGAGAGTGTTTCTCCAGCAATACAAAACTGCCACTGATGTGCATGCAGAAGAGTTGGCTGTATTGAAACTTCAATACGACCAAGAGATGGTCAAGTTGCAAGAAAGTTTTGACCACAAGTTATCAGAAGTGAATAGACAACATGAGACTGCACTGGCAGAACTGAAGCTATCAAACACTCAAGAATTAGCTCGTGTTACTTCTGAACACAATGCAACTGTCCGTGACCTTGAAGCTAGTCATGCTCGGCAGGTGACAGCCTTAAAACTTGATCACTCTGAGGCACTTCTTAAACAGAAGGAAGACTTAGAAGCACAACATGCTGGTGTGTGTGATTGAACTAGTTTGGTATAGTTAATTGTGTTGTGTGTGTAGGACAAATGTCGTATATGAAACTTCATGCAAGGGAATCCACACAAGAAACTGACAGTCTTGAAGACAATGAGGATAGTGAAGATGGTGGGTTGATATATTAGGTGTACAGTAACAGTATAACACTTGTTTGTAGATGATATGACAACTCCTACTACCACTACTAGAGCGAATAGTATATCATTGTTGCTTAAGATTGCGGTTAGTTTGCGTGTGTGTGTGTGCGCATGTGTGAGCAAATGCCCAACTGTCCTTGTCTTGCTTAGCGGTGTCGGGGTTGTTGTGGAGCTTCAGGTTCCATGACCTCTCTTTGTGAGACCTGGACGGTCCTCCTACAAGTAACTAGCCCTACCCCAGGAGGATTTGCCTGTGCTAGGCCCAAGTACCTGAGCATCCCAGTACTGGTTTGCTGGGAGGCAATAGCAGTATTTTGCATGGCTGCCATAGGCTTTGTTTGTGTGTGTGTGTGTGTGTGTGTGTGTGTGTGTGTGTGTGTGTGTGTGTGTGTGTGTGTGTGTGTGTGTGTGTGTGTGTGTGTGTGTGTGTGTGTGTGTGTGTGTGTGTGTGTGCTTGTAGTGTATATTTTAATGTTTAGAATTTAACGTTGCAACTTATTGTTGTGATGTTTACACAGGAGCTAGCTCCAGTCTTGAGAGATGAGGTAGAGGAAGTTAGGGATTTGTGCAAGCTCACTGGACAGTAAGACTATGATGTGTACTGTTACTTTACAATATCTTCACAATTTATACCTGTATCTTGTGTTAGGTCTCTGCCAACAGATCAGGTTGATTACAATGACGATAAAAGTATCTTGTTAGAAGCCATTAAGTCACTGAGTGATTTGATCACACAGACAGCTGAAGCAACTAACGTTAGTGTTGTACACATTACTAGAGTGTTAAAATACTGTTGTATGCACAGCCTAAATGAACAGATAACTTGAGTATGTGTGTACATCTTTGTAGCCTGGTGCCATGGAGGATTGGCGAAAGTCGCTGCTAGATGCTGTCAAGCAAGTGAGTACATTGGTAAAAGGTGCATGTCTGTGTATGTTGTGTATATGAGTGTATGTGTTTGTTATTGTAATCCTATCATGTAGGTGTTAAAAAAGGAACGTGATGTATTAGCTGCTGCTGTTCAGTCTCCTGGTAGTAGTGACTTACCTCCTGACTATCAACAACTCCTTCAGAACCAGGTGAACATCCTACCTTGTTGTTCTACCATGTACTGAATGTTTTGTGCTTCATGTATATAGTTTGCCAACCATGCTGCATTGCTCAAGGAGCTACACAGTTCAGACAGGGACTCGTTGTTAGCTGAGATACAACAACTTAGAGCATTAGTGGAGTCCATGAGAAATGAGCAGAGACAACAGGTAGATATTGTCATGGAATATATACTTACGTTGAGTATGTACTTGTCATTTCAGCTTCATAATCTATTTGAACAAGTGAAGAAATTGCAGCAAGTTGCTGAATCAGAGAAGAATGCATTGAGGCTGGAAAGTACGTAAACAGCCTGTTTGTAATTATAAGTTTGATACACACACACAAACATATTTACATACGTATGATTACAAAATGTGTCAATATTTTTCATTGTAGTTCATTCTTCAAAAGGAATGCACTCCACTGAGTTGGATAAGTTAAGGTACAAAGCCTGTTCAAAAGTTCAACTAAAATTCCTGCATATAAGATATTGATGTACACTAACTTAGGCATCTTTGTGTCTCTGGTTTATATTGTCTGTGCTCATTTAGGAAGGAGCTTGATGCTGAGCATGAGAGAGCCGAGCAGTTCGTAGAGGCTTTAGAGAATGAGCAACAACGTAGTCATGAACTTGGTTCATCTGTAACTGCTCTTAAAAATGACAACAAAGTTTTACGTGACAAGTTACAGAAAGCTGTGGACCTTGATACTCAGTTACAACAAGCACTGACAGAGTCAGAGAAACACAAGATAGACTTGCTGGAGCAGATCAGTACTCTAAAACAAGATGTTGACCGACTGAGTTCTGAGTTAGCGTCAGAGAGAAACACTTTAGCTAGCCTCAAACAAGAATTGGGTAAAAAGAACGAACAAGTTAGTAAACTTGAACACCACCATTCATCAGCAAAGTCACACCAACATGCTGAAAATATCAAGTTACAGTCACAACTGAATCAAGCTAATGAGAGGATTGAACAACTTGATCAGGCCATGGCTCAACATCTGGAGGAAAGTGCCCAACTCCAACAAGAATTGTCTGCAAAGACATCAGCATTACAGGAACATGACAAGCACTTTAAGAAACTGAAGAAATCACTAGCACAACAGTCAGAGACTATCGAGAAACTACAGAGTAAGACTGCAGCTAAGACTACCCAGCATCAAGCAGTGCTGGGTGACATGCAATTATTACTGAAGGAAAAAGAAGAAGCTCTATCACGACTGAATGGCATTGTTCAAACTAAGGAAGCTGAATTGACCAAGAACACTGACATACTGCTAAGAGAGAAGGTTAAAAGTGCCGAACTTCAAGAAGAATTAAATATATACAAACAACAGGTACACCATATTGCATACATGTTTTGTACTGTACAATATGTAAATACACATAATTACAAATTCTCTAAATGATTCGTCATTGTAGCTAGAAGAACTGAGAGCCAAGGAATTACACAGTATCAGTCAAACTAAATCTCTTACTGACCAATGCACAGAAGCAGCACTTGAACTAGATCATGCAAAAAAGAAGATGGCAAATCTTGAGAAAGAGAAAACAGAATTTGGCGTACAAGTTGTAGCTTTAAAGAAAAGGTTGAGTGAGGCGTCCACAAGAAAGCATAAATCTGAGGCTAACCCCGAGCTAGCTAGAGTATACAAACAATTACAATCCATGCTTGCCAGCGAATTGAGCAAAAATTCAGCACTCCGCGATGCACTCGCTGCAGGGGTTAGTAAAATTATCAGTGTATAGCCATGCACTTATAATGTATGTATTATTCCCTTAGGATGCTGATACATCAGACTTGATCAAAATGATTGAGATGTTACTTCACAGAGTGAGTACTGTGTGTGTTGTATTGTCACATGCATATCCGCCTGTTACAGGAAGAGATACATGCAGTCACTCAGGAGTCATTACAGGTAGACAAAGATCAGTTAGAAAGAGAAGTACGACAGTTAAATAAACAGATTAGCCATCTTCAGGTATCAGTGATTTATTATACTATACAAAGACTTTTATAAAATTTAATTTACAGACTTTGCTTCACTCTAAGCAGTTTAGCCCAGGTCTTGTTAGTTCACAGACTAGTCTAACTACAGATGATGGGGCAAGCAGCCAGAATCAAGTGAATTATTTGTTTGTGGTGTTTTCATGTGTGTACTATTAGAGTATAATCCTCATAAAGGGAGACACTGAGGCTCTACACAGTGAAGCTCTTCTAAAGCAAAGCCTGGAGGAGGAGAGGCTACAGGTAGTATTACTGAAGAATCAGATCAGTACATTAGAACAGAAGATGGCGGCTACACTACACAATGAGCACACTACCAAACTATCTCCCATCATGGTGGATGTGTGTATGCAAACAGTTGAAACTAAACCAGCTGACATCAAGGCCCATGATTCAGAGGTGTGTGTGTATTGTGTATCGTACAGCATTATTTGTGTGTAATTCTATTTCAGCTGATTGAGGTATTTCTGAAATACCGTGAAGCAGCAGAACGGTGTAAGTGTTTGATGTATCAAAAAGATTACCTGGTCAAACAGATGAACACATTTTATCAAACAGAACAAGCAGCACTTATCATGATCAAAGAGATGGGAATCTCAGTGGATTGGTCTCCACGACCAACAATCCACCATTCTTCTAACAGACATTCTGCTAGATTTAGGGTAGTGACTTTTGTGGTACTGGCAACCATTAGACTTCCATTGCTTTGTAAGCGCCGGCAGCAACGAAGAGCTGCAGTGTTGTCTAAACGTAAGAAAGTCATACAATATGTTGTCAGTAGGACTCAGCAGCAAAGGCAACTACCACGACACAAAGAAACAGTGACTAAAATACCAGTCCAAAAGTTACCTGATTACAAGCCACCAATAGCTGTTAGGAGGCCATTACATGTACTGGAGTCTCCCAGCCAAACCACCATTCAGTCTACTGAATATGCTAGTGAACCACAGACATTGCCAGCCCATGACTTTGAGAGTGCATTGAGATCAGATGTAGTCAGTTTTACACCTATTAAAATGAATACACAAGTACCTAAGCAACAAAAAACTACAACTGCTAAGACTGGGAAATCATTTCCAGAGGATCCACAGGTCACAGCGTATCTTCAAGGTCTTGAGAGACTACAGGCTCGCCTTAGAAAAATGTGAAAGTATTTATAACAATAATACATGTATGTGATAGATTTTATTAAGCACTATAAACATGGATTTCTTGCATATTACAATAGTGATGTATGTAAAATACAAAATATTGATACAAATAATTGATGATGGGAAAACTACAAAATGTATGCAACATTCTTTTTATACATTAGATATCATGATACCATCAAAGATCAGTTTCATTACAGGCCACTTCAATAGTTGTCTTATCATTTTCAGGTATCTTATCATTTTCAGGTATCTTATCATTGTCCTCAGGTAACTGATCCTCATCTCTTATAGATGTATATTCATGTCCATCTGATGCTTTCATAGTGATGTATCCACCACTACTTTCTTCTTCGTCTCTTCTTATGGTTTGGTCTTTAGTGAGATCTGGAGTAGCCGTACCACTAGCAGTAACCCATTGCTTCTTTTCTTCTGCCTCTTCATCAGATTGCTTCTTTCTTCGACAAAATCCACACTAAAACATGTTAACAAAAAACTGATTATTGCTTCACTGTTAATACATGTACACTGTATATACAAGACAAGTATACTTACACAGTACAAGCAAATGCTTATTGCAACTAGGACTAAAATAGCTGCAACAATGGCTACAATTATGATCCATATTTCAATACTGTCATCTTCATCTTCCGCAGTTGGTAAGTCTGGTATAAGCGGGTTTACAACAACATCCACCTGGTAAAGATTACACATCACTGGACATACACACCACTACATGTTCACTCACGCTTGAAGTGTCAGTACCATCGTTGCTACCACCTCCAGTTACTCCATCAGACTTAGCGAGAGAAAGCGTAGACAATACTGTAAGAATCCATCGAGTATACTGATCCTTAACCTTTAAATAATAATGAAAGCAACAGTACTGAATACACACTGCCACATCAGAATAATGTACAACAGTCTGTTCTATTAGAGTATATTAAAGGCCAAGCTATTACTTTTAAGCATGGAAGAATGCACAACTATTACAAAGGAACACTAGTGTTTAGTGAACAAAGAGTTAATTAATCAATCCCCAAAATCAATTTTGGCCTTAATGCTTATATAATCACTGCCCAGCTGTAGCCCGGGCGGCTCCTTTGATCTGAGGTGTAAAAGGGATACAGGATCTTTTGTATAGCACTTGAATTGCCATCACGTGCTTAGCAAATTCTTCCTACTATTAACCACACAGGTATGGGAGCCTATACAAGTCTATGTTCTGGCGTCCATAACATACTGGATGGCTGTCAAAGATTTATGCTTTGCTAGAAGAAAATATAATTCTCCAGGAATTGGGGAAATCAAAAACAGTTGCTGACCACACTGTGTATGTCCCATCACACACATACAAACTTACTGCAGGTGGAAGTCGTGACAGCGTTCTCTCATCAACATGAGCCACAATGGTAATAGTTGCAAATGTGTTCAAAGCACTTGGCAGGTTGGTAATGTTACAGTTGATTGTAGTACAATTAGACCTGTCAGCACCAGAGCAGTTCCAGCTCTGGAGAGATAATATGTTATGCTAGCAGTAGTGTTGAAGAAGTTAACAACAACTAACCATTTCAACTATCTCCAAATTTGTTTTAGGAGGATCAATTTGCCTTTTACGACGAGATGTGGTAAAATCATGGAAGTCAACATATGTCATGTCACAGGTGACTCGTGATAATTCCTGTAATGAGAATCGTGTAGAAGCCTATTATTATTATTATTATTGTTATTTATCTAGGACTGCGTCACATACAACCAAGTACATACACCAACGTGACAGTCCCCTGGTGAGGCTATTAGGTGGTGACAGATAAACACAATAATATAGTGGCATCATAACTAAAGGCTACCAGTAGCTAAGTGCCAGTGCATCATTGGTGTGGCAATGGCACAGTGATGTGTACACAGTATATGTATACAAAACATACAGGAGAGAACTATACATTATTGCAGTATTGTATGCAGCAATACATTATAGGCAACATCACCAGGTAAAAATTATTAGCCAATATACAGCACAGTATCAACATCAACTAGAGCTAAATAAGGTTCATCAGTGGTGTAGCAATGGCACAGTGCACACTATAATTATGCAAACACAACTTGCAGGAGATAGCTACACAACACTGTAGGAGTATGCAAGCCAGATGAACCAGATAAAGGAAGACAGCTAAGCCAGGCGAAGGCAAAAAAGATTAAGCACGTATTGAAGGAAGTTCGCCATGCCAGCTGCACAAGACAAGATTGTTTACTTGTATTTTATATGTAATTGTATTGTAAAGAGCGTGGCATGTGTTTTAATGTTTTCTTGTATTGTTTAATTACATTATAGAGCGTTTTCATTTCCATGGTAACGAATAATGACGTAAAGGGCACACCTACGGTCGCCATATTGTTGAACCACGTTGCGGTAGTGATTGTTGTTTTTACAGTGTTTGTATTGTGAATACAATGGTTAACTGTGCTATTGTTGGCTGTTCTAGTGACAGTAGCAAGCCTGGAAGGAACAATTGCTCGTTTCACAAGCTACCAACCATAATCACGCACCAAGGACCTCAAATGGTGGAAATAACGGCAGAAAGGAGAAGAGTTTGGTTATCAGTCATCTCTAGAGACGATTTGCCATGTTTAGAAAATGTTTATGTTTGCAGTAATCATTTTGAAAGTGGTAAGTGCTACAAACTAGGTGTGTTGTGCCGTACTAATTTTATTTAGGTAAACCAGCATATGTTATGAAAACATTTGATGTTGACTGGGCTCCTTGCATTAACCTAGGCATGACAAGGTCAATGTGAGTACTTTGCAAGCAGCTAGTGATAGGGCAATACGAACTGAACAGAGAAGGCAAATAATGGAGGAAGCTGCAACCTCATCTTCTGTTGCCTCTTCCAGTGTTGGTGCACAAGTATCAGAGGAAGATACTGGCTGTGTGTTTGTTAATGAGGGTACTCAAACTGATCAAGGAGTGTTGTGTCACAGTAAAACGGTGCAAAACAACTCCACCTCAGACTTGTGATGTTGGGGTTCAGACAGATGATTGAAATTTTTTCGATGAGAAGGTTTTTTTGTCAGATGATTCCAAGGTACACATTACTACACTGGGCTGACCAAGTGCGCACTACTACTGTCAACATTTGAGTTTGTAATGAAGCCCTTTTGTAATGGAGAGAAACGAGCATTCTACTGGCATCCATTCCTCATAGTTATTTTAAGTTGAGGCTTAATCTGGGGCTGCAAGACCTAGCATATAGATTGAATGTATCACTAGCTACTGTGTCACGTTCATTCCATGCAACACTAGATGTTATGATAGTACATTTGCAGTGGCTTATAAAATGGCCACAGAGAGAACAGCTGTGGAAAACTATGCCAAACTGTTTTCGTGCCTGCTATGGAACTAAGGTAGTGGCAATTGTTGACTGTTATGAGATAAAGATTGAAACACCATCTCATTTAGTAGCTAAGTCAGCAACATGGTTGCAATATAAACATAACACTGCTAAAGTGTTCATCTCAATGTGTCCAAAAGGAGTAACTACCTTTGTTTTATGTGCCTGGGGAGGAAGAGTAAGTGATAAACACTTGATTGTCAACAGTGACTTTCTTTCAAAATTATTGCCGGGAGACATTGTCCTTGCTGACCGCGGTTTTGACATTGATCAGAATGTTGCCAGAATGCAGGCAACTTTACAAATACCCACATTCACACGTGGATGTGTGCAGTTGTCTCCACAAGATCTTGAGAAAACTTGCCAACTGGCAAATGTCCGTATACACATTGATAGGGTGATAGGTGCTACGAGGCAGAGATACTCTATTCTGAATAGTTGTATCCCCATAGACTTTGTGAAACCTAAGGCAGATGGAGAAAAAGCTACTATAGACAAAATTATAATTATTAGTTCAGCATTAAATAATTTATGTAAATCTGTAGTTCCTAATAATTAATTTCATTACATGACAAGTACTGTAACTGTACATTAATATAATAACATTATTTCTTTTGCTTCTTCCGTGTAAATTGAGGCAACTTACGACAGTTTGCACAATACCACTTGTTGGCACGTGGAGGATTCTTCAGATTAAGGCATGAGAGGTGGAATCATTGACCATTCTGACAATCATCATTGTCACATCCAACCATCTCACCGCCCTTGTCTTTCTTGCAGTAGCAGTAAGTATAAGTATCACTAACAGCTGAAGCTGCTGCAGTCTGTGCTGGCATAACTTGTTCTCGAGAATGCCATTTTGCCAGCAGTTCTGGAAGAATACATAATTCAAAAAAATGAGAACTTTTGTCAACTATGTCTTTGATCAGGTGTTCATCTCAAAATATTCTCTGGATTGAGATGCTTGCATTACCATCACGAAAAGTCGCAACTACAAAATCAGCATAATCAGCAGAACACACAAAGAGCTGAGTCTGTACTTGATAGTAGTACATGTGTGTTTTCAAAATGTTACCATCATCTTGAATGTAGGGAGCTGATGATGGTTCAACATCATGAACGCAATAAGGGCACTTGACTTCCAGTACCCATATTCCAGTGCAGCATTCACACTGGATATTACCATCTGGACTAGCCCCAATGAAGGGATATGTGATGCTAATAATAAGCCCACTTTCCTTGCAAACAAAGCCAGAGTGAACATCTTTCATGATGTCTGCATATGCTGACCTTGCTGAAGTCTCGTGTTCACACCCCCACTTAGTAGCCTTAGAGGAGAAATTATTTATCTCTGGATAACAAATTCGTCGAATCAGATTCTGTGAAGGGTTCCAGGATCTGTAACACAGACGTGCTTCATGACAGAGGCTGTTATCCTACCAGCTCTTTGAACAAACCAGGCTGTACTCTTACTCTGGTGGCAAGTAGCTTCTTCAACTGTTCTAATTTCTTCTTCTATAATTGTCAACATTACTTGCTCACACACTGCCATCAGCTCTGGATATATTAATTCTTCATTTTCTGGCCGGTACAAGTCTCTCAATGGAGATAGTAAGTTGATGACAGGAGAAACAGTCTTGAACTTATCCAAAAGTGGTGAGACAATTGAATTAATCACAGGATCATACCTTTCATTTTCTGTCAAGAATGCTAATTTGTCTTCATCTGAAGACAGAGTCTGCAACAATCGAAAAAAACTAAAATCAGCTAAAGACTTGCTTTCATTGCCTGGAATAGGCTCTGAATGCTCTACTTCATTAGCAAGCAGCTCCATTTCATTGTCATTTAATTCCAGTTCGGAAGTGCTGTCTGCTAATTCAACAACAGACAAACCTTGCTGTGGTTGTGCTTGGGAACACTGCGGCAATTCCGACAATGGCAATGAGTCATTGTATAAATGTGCTCCTCTTTTCCTGTTGCAGCTAATAGAAAAAACCTTTAGGCTTCGTAAATGTTATGTCCATTATTCAAGTATAAGGTATTGCTTTCACTAAGCGTGGTTCCTTACACACACAACCTATCTGTGTACAAGTTGTGGAAACCTGTGATGCCGATTCAAGATAAAATAGCTACAACATGGGAACAAACTTCACCAAGGCCTGCCATGCAGGTGCAGTGACCTGCCTCAACTGTACCATTGTCACCCAAGTGTTCACTGGTGGATCATTAGCACGCTGGGAGTGTCTCACCTATAGTATATATAAGTGAAGTGATTGCACGTGTAACTAAAATTTACCTTTGCTACTGCAGCAAACTTTTTGTCAAATCGTTTTGAACCCAGGTAGTTCACGAATCCACAAAGGACGTACTTGTACGCATCAAGACTTTTATGAGCTTTAAACCGTTGTGAAGTACAAAAGCTGTGTCCCAGGACCAAGTAGTTGAAGATATCTGTGTTCGTGACAGGTGGAAAAATGCCTTTCATCAATTCAGAGGGTGGAATCAAACACAGGTCTTGAATTCCAGATAGCTTCTTGAGGTACCTCCTCTTATTACTGATAGACAACTCCCAAGCATAGTCACTTAATGGCAATTCATCAGCCACCATATCTGTAATCACGATCCAGTTCTGGTTCAACAATATGGCGACCGTGGGTGTGCCATATACGTCATTATTCGTTACCATGGAAATGAAAACGCTCTATTTAGTGTGAATGTATCCACTGGCAGCTGGCATGGAGACTTGAGACGTTACAAACATAAAAACTTACTTGTAATCTTCTTGTTTACGTGTAAAGTGGCCTCTGGCTCTCCTGCAGTCACTCCATAGACATTCGCTAATCTTCTCCTAGCGCATCTGTAATTAAGCAAGGGTGTGGTACTGGGCGTTATATAGAATTACATGTATGGTCAAATCATCAGCACGAACGGGCGCAACGATTATATGGTTGTGCCAGGCGAACCTTGTAGTTTTTGAGTACATTAATTATTTAATTATGACATAATTTTAATTGCATTTCGTATTATCTTTAGTACCTGGTTGTATAACTATTGTCAGTACAAGACATAAAAACATGCTATAATATAAGAAAGTAATTATTGTAATAATCCTCCATAACAGCTGCTTTAATCAAAAACAACATTTTCTGCTGTTGAAATGTGTAAAATTGGTACCAAGAGAACACTCTTGTTAGATATGATGAGAAAGTTTAAAATTCTACTGGTAATAAAAATACTATCATAAGAATCCTGAATTCATATTAGGCCAATGAAACTTGATTACCAGTTTCTCACTCAGATTTTTGAAATTTTGATGCGGGCGGGCGGTTATTATTCACTATTCATTATTTTCCAAAAGCACAACACACATCCCAAACATTAAGATTTCCGCCAAAAAAAACAGTGAGATCTACATTGATTACTCTTGTATTAAATAGCTAAAGTACGTTACTAATCCATAACAAGTGATTTTTCCATTAGAGTATAGCTGATTGCTCCATTAGAGTAAAAGTGACTGCTCTATTAGAGTATTTCGATCTGAAATACCAAAAATGAAATTCCATGCGGGTGTATCAAAAGCATGCGGGCAATGACGCAAAACTGCTAATCAAGTTTCATTGGCCTTACTTACAAAGTCACAGCAAAACCTGTGTATTAGGGACACCTTGGAACTGACCAAAAGTGTCCTGATTATCAAGGTGTCCTGATTTTGCAGGTCAATTTACATGCTAAGGGACACTTGGGGACCATTATCAAAGTGTATAGATTATACAGGTGTCCTCATTTTTCAAGTGTCTACATTACACAACAAGCCCTACTATAACCACTAAATCAAGTCACTTACCGATACAGTATTAGTATTAATCCTAACTGGATATAGGAAAAAGTGGCCATTTTGGAATGGTACAAATAACGGCCACAAAACACTGAGGTGTATCAGAGGAGCAGTACTTGGACCATTGTTGGCAACATTTATCTCAAATGAAAATCGCTGTCCCAATTGGTCAGCTTGAAGCACTGTCTTCTCTGGATTAGGTAGATAGCTAATATCCCCAAAAATATCAACCCTAGTAAATAAAACAAATATGCAAATATAAGTAAAGGAATGTACATGTAATACAAAAAGGTGTAGTAAAATCTCTCTACTATTTGAACCATACAAATGGAAAGAGTGACTGTCTGTGTTCCCTGTTCTTCATTTGTCATGTGGGTAGAGCATGGCTGATAATGAAGAGGAGTGGCCACTTCACCTCTTAGCAATTGACGGTTGGAGGTGTGCGTTCAGTCATAATTTCCGTAATGACTGGACTGATTGCAGAGGCACTTCTCATACTTTTGTGACACACTGAATAACGGGTGGAACATAGCTGAAAATGAACACATCGTTTTATGGTAATTGATCATTCAGTTGCTCAATTCCTCTTTACAATTCACTATTCCTTCCTTTGATGTGGTATGCAAGGATCATAGAAAGAAAAAGCAATGAAACAAGGGAGGTCATCTACACCCTTCAGCTATACTAGTAGACATTTAGTCCCTACTTCAATCATAGCTACAGGTGTAGATGACTCCCTTTGTTTTGTTGCTATGATCCTACGCAAATGTAAAGTTAGTATTAAAATATTTAAAATATAGTCATGTAATTACATTGTAACAGTTACCTTGCAAACCTCACATCAGCCTCAGCTCTTACTGGCACAGACACCATCAACTGATTGTTAGCGGAACTAGTCTCTTGACAACCACTAAAACAACAAATGATGATATATTAGTACGCATGAAATGAACAAATATTGACGATGATATTACACAACACTCTTCAGGAAATCCTTAATGTAAGTGTGATGAGATACACTGATCCCTTGTTAGCATGGTCACGCATGGGATAATTGGCCTTATTAGTGAGGTGGCTCTATTACTGAAAACCCAGCCATAAAAAGAAGTGGCCTTATTATAGAGGTTTTCTACACCTGGTTAATTGGTGTAACAGCAATTTACACCAATCCACTATGAGATATAACACTGAATGTACCTTGAGGCAGTAAGCAGCATGAAGTACGTATATTGCTAAAATAATAAGTTTTTGAAGCCACACCCTTTTAATACAGCTTGGCTGTTTTGCATGGATAATAGGTACAGGTTTTGGCAACGCACTTAGGAACAGCAGCTTTTGCAGTGATACCTTGACTGTCTACTCAGTTGTCCTTTTTATTCAGTGAACATTGTGCTAGTTTATTGTACAATACCATCTTCTTTCCATCCTGCTATCAAAGACCTCCACTACCACAGCAATTCTGCCACAACTATCATGCAATAATTTGTAATTTTGTGCTATTTTGGGTTGTAATTGTTATCTGTTTTGTAATTAAGTTCAGGCATGTATTTATAAATATATCCAGTGGTTGCACTCGTATTGGCTTGCGTGATTGATCACCCTGTGCGGGCCATTAGCCTTTTACGGATTGAAAATGTTACTTACATATTGATTGTAACATGGGGCATTAGGGCTTTTGTCTGATATGTATGCCTGCAGGTTGTCGGGCATACATATCAGGCAAAGCTCTCATGCCAGCCGTGTTACAACTACTACTAGTATGGAAGATATGCTGAACTTTCTGGCTATTACAAGGTAGCCCCTTATTAATGGGGTGGCCACTAAGTGAGATTTTACTGTAGTAGGGGACGGATCACCAAGGCTTATTAAAAATATAAAATAGTTTTTCACTTACAAAGTTAGAACCCACAGATAGATGATCATTAAACAGTGAGGCCTTCATACATTGCTGTGCAAAAAAACAAGTAGGTAGTACCTGTTAGCACCAAAGTTGAAGGACAATGGATCTCTAATTTCAGTTATTTCAGACACTTCAAACTTGAATGACATGTACACCTATTGCCAACATATGATGAATATCAGCAGCTTGTGAGTTTAAATGTTCACCTGATCAATCTCAAATAGCCTCCTAGCACATGTAGCATCCACTGAAGTGGGTAGTGATACTTCACAATCAACAGGACTATCCTGTTAGCAAAATCATAGTAAATGTGTATGTATGTATATGTAGTGTGTGTGTGTGTGTGTGTGTGTGTGTGTGTGTGTGTGTGTGTGTGTGTGTGTGTGTGTGTGTGTGTGTGTGTGTGTGTGTGTGTGTGTGTGTGTGTGTGTGTGTGTGTGTGTGTGTGTGTGTGTGTGTATTAAGTAGTGCATGTGTCAAATTGTATGAATGGGCATGAGTGTATGTACACTTTGCAGTTTGTAAGCCATTCACATACATTTGTCATGTTGGCATTCGGAACTATTGATGTAACACTCGTCAAGGTTATTTCAGAATGGCTATGAGAAACATTTAACTTGACACAACTAGTAGAGTCTCCTATGTTGGTGATGTTAAGCCACACCGTCACAAACTTTGTAGACCCTGCCAGGATTGAGTCATCATTGAGTGGAGTATTCTCAGAATCCCTGAAATGATAACCATACAGCACATAAAGAAAAGACAAAAAATAAGATACCACACCATTCTAGATCTATAGTATTGCACAATACAAAATACTCACAAGTATGTAATGTTAAGCTGAGCCAGTTGCAGATCAGAGTTACACATACCGATCGGAGCACAGTCAAGGGCATTAGTGATATCCACCTGTGAAATGTTGTACAGCATAATTTATGGGCTAATTACAAGATCAAAACACACGGTAGTGTGACATGCAGCCAAGAAAGCTAGCATGCCACAACGTGAGTATATTTACAGGAAGAAAGAAACACAATTTTCTCACATGTTGTGTTCCCTTCTTGAATTGGAATCAATTTTGTACTGTAAATGCCCTCCATCTTCAGCACCCCACACATCAAATTTGAGCAAGATTACCTGCCCTCAAAGTCCATCTTTTTTCTTCTTCGTTTAAAGGGCTTGGGGAGCTTAGATTATTGTTTTCGCACACTTAACAAAAACCATTATAAAATGCAAATGTGTAGCTCAATTTTCTTGCACTAAGAATGTATTGCAGAAAATCACGTACCAAGCTTGGTGCAAAAATTTGATGTAGTCATAGAGCTATGGACGTGGTTTAAAAGAAATTGCTATAGTTGCAAGGTGAAAACCGAACAACTGCAAATCGCGGGGTTGAGATACTCTAATAGAACAGTCACTGCAGGGTAAAAGTGCACAAGAGAAGTCAAAAACTTTCCAGCATTCAAACCTTGAATTACAGCCAATATTATTGCCATTTTGGTATCGATTGGCAGGGTAGTACACTACGATTAGACCCACTTGTGCCAATCATCATAGGCTCTGTGCTACTAAAACTGGAAATTGTATTCTAGTATAAAAGGGGGCGCACCCTTTTCACCTTGGCTGTTTTTACATGGATACTGTTTACTGGCCACACATGGTACACATAAGCTGTTACCCTTATGGATTTGACTGTAGTAGAATCATTAAGGATGGTCGGTCGAAGACTCTCCACCACACTGGCATCATCATGATCAGGCTCAACAATTAGTAATATGGAATAATTTCTGGGAGTTGGCTCAGGTGACTGTATAAATAGCATGTGCAACAATAAGAATTCACTCAGGTAAAGATATATTGTATATGCATTGCACAGAGCTACAACTTTACATATTCCAATACACACAAGTACACAATTTTCAACAGGGACCATAGCACATTGACAAAAAGTACTGGAGTAGTGCACGATATTAAAACAATAAGTGTTATATCCCTACTGTACTCTTCTTATGGTATTTTGAACACAGTAGGGATATAACATTTCTTATTGTTTTACTGTGATTAATCATTTAATCAATATCGTGCATTATTTCAGCTTTTTTTCAGTACTTTTTACTGTGCTTGAATGAAATAGGTTGGATATCTGACATTTTCCGACCAAAATTGGTGTTTAACCGAGCATGTTCTATTTTGGTCGGACATTATGTCCAACCAAAATTGGTATAAAATCTACTCAGACAAATGCATATCAGACTTAATATATCATGGTAAAAGTATTCAATGTCTGAACAAGTTTTATAAATGTCTGATCAAAAATAGTTTAGTTTAGGTGCTATGTCCTAGCATTTTTGTCTGCTTATTTCAAGCACTGTTTTATCGATGTGCTAAATTCCAATTTGTTGTGTATTTGTTTGTTAACTTTTTTTGTAAAATAAAATTATTATGACTGGTGAACCCACGCATACCACATCGAAAGACAGAAACGACGCCGAGCACCCCAACTACCAATTATCGTCTGAAAAGTGAAGTATCCATTATGCTTCGTGGTCAGCTATGTTCAACCTGTTACACAGCATTATGAATCAAGAACTGTTCGAAAAACACCTCTGCAATCAAAGTAGACACTATGAAAAATATAGACGATTTCTGTTATGAAAGGAAGCCATCATGTGCTACCGCCAAATTGACACTTTTTGCTGTCACCCAAGATGAATGGGACACAAAGGAGGACACTGGTAAGTCCATGAAGAATGCATTGTATGTACTGCGGTATGCCAAAAGGCACCTCTCAGGCTGAAGCGACATCAAACAGTGAAAAATCAAGCCCATAGCCTTAGCCGTTATCAAGTTACATGTACGTTTGTCTGAAGGCATCAGTCAGTCAGGCAGTCAGTAGAAAATTCCATTTAATTTTTTTTTTAAATTCTGTAGCAACTTGTTGAAAGCGTTTCGGGTCCATCTGAAAGTATTTTGGGCTTAGTTTTACCTAACCAATGCTGCCTCATCATCATCAGGGAAAATTGAGGCTAGTTTTTGGATATGATGTTTTTTCATGGGCCACACCTACACCTTTGTAGTCCCTACTATACAGTACTATCATACTGTATGATATACTCAATCACACTTTATTAATGTGTAACATATATTGCTAAAGTACGGAAACTATACACACACGCACTACACACACACACACACACACACAACACGCACCATAATGTAAATAGTTCTGGTGAAGTTGCTATATTTTTCCATAGGATTAACAGATACTATACCACTGATATTATTGTTCCCTGTGGAGCTGAAGAACAAACGTGGAGGTTGTACTCCGGCATCTGCACTCAGGGTGTATGTCAAATCTGTCAGGGAACACAAATCCAGTAGTGATACATTTACTGAGTACCATCAATGAAACTTACTGTAAGCTGTTGTCAATGCCTTGCCAATATGTTCAACCTCGAACATAACATCAAAACTATGTATAGCAACGTACAACATGTCATTACACGACTACAATGAAACCTCTCTTAAAGGATCCTTTGTGTAAACTGTATTTTTAACCCATCTATAAAGGACAGTTTCTGTGGTCTCAATAGACCTAATACAATTATATCTCTGAAAAAGGACACCCTCCTTATACCAGTAATATTTCATCAAATCAGTTGGTCTCAAAAGTGCTGTTATACAGAGGTTACAATGGTAGAACCACGTGATTGATACTGACTGAACTATTAGCTCAGCAAAATGTAGCGACAAACATACTCACCAAGGCAGTAACATGTCATTCAGCCGACAGTTACGAAGGTCAACATCAACAACTGGCATGGATGATTGTATCTCGTAATGTAGTTGAAATATTGGACGTGTTCTATAACACAAAATAGTATATAGACTGATATCACCAACACAGCCTTGTAAAAATACCTTAAGACAACAACCGTTTCGTTAAAACCAGCTCCAACCACCAGGTCTGTAATGCAATAACTAAGCAGTAAAGTGGTACGTTTGTATACGTATATGCTCATGTACTATTAATCTACCTACATGTACACAGACACACACAGACACACACACCACTTCACATACAGTAAACTAGTGCAAATTTGAACAACTGCTGATCATTTGTCACTTACCATTGTAGCCATTATCATCAACATCATATCCACTAGACAGTGACATGCCAAATGAACTAACTGCAGTCAAATCACTACCAGCAATTTTCTATACACAATAATAAATCATATCAATAAACACATCTCTGTGAGCATGTACTTCAATGCACACACACGCACACACACACAGCAAACTAACCTGTGTGTAACTATCAGACACTACAATATCAGGACCAGCTCCAAGATAGAGATAGATGGTACCGGGTTCACTGTCATCAAATGGTGATAATGGAGAACTGATCACAAAATCTGAAAAGGGATGAACAACGTTCATAGAAGAGATTGTTCAATTAGAGAATATATCATATGAACAAAAATATTACACACAATTTGAAACTCGTAGTTTAGGGTACATGAAAATACCAACTAAACCATTGGGTGTGGTTTCAATTCATACCTTCACATCCGTCGTAATTGATATCACCAACTGTAGCCATAGCATAACTGAATCGTCCATAAGGAATTTCACCATATAAGTACTTTGTGAAGTTTAGTGCTCCCTACATGCAAATACAACACACAAATACAACCAACCATGCACAGGCATACATGCCTGCACTCTCACACAGCAAATACTTTGATTTTTCATCTCTGCCCCAGTCCCTCATGGGAGGCTATCTAGCCAAGGGATCCTGAGTAACATAATTACAAGCTTTTTATTTAGGCCAGGTGAGTGAATGGTCCCCCAAGGAGGGTAAATGGGCAACAGGCAATAGCAGACCCAAGTCTCTTATTGGTTCATCCTCACACTGTAATGTATAGACTGTATGCATGATGTAGACCCATTGTTAGCTTGCCTGGTCTCCACTACACAGTCAGGGACAGAGGTGCTGCCAATACCAGACCCACAACGAGGAGGTTGGCAGCATGCACACTCATGTACACACTTGCAAACATGCACACACATACACACACTCACACTCCCACACACACTCGCACGCACGCACACCTCACCACACTACACGCAAAGTACCTGAGTGTTATTGTACACATACGCTCTGCCACAATCAGAACACTGGTCCTGATAGTAGAGTGGAGCACCAACTAGTAACTCATCATAGCTATATACCAAAAAATCAGGGGAAAGTAATTATAAGTGGCAAGGAAAACAAGTTGATGTTGTGCTACTTTTAAAACCCAAGTGCCCATGTATGCAGTTAAACTATCACTTTCTAACTAAATAGGCAGTTAATCAACCATGTAAATACGTAATTTAGTTTATATTAATGTGCTACTATTAATTTAGCTGGCTACTTAGATTTGTAAATATTGTAATTGGTGTAATTCATAATGTACTTCATGAATTATTTTGCAATTCGACATTATTTCCCAAATAACTAATTACAATTTTGGCAATACTGCAGAGTACTAGTCACAACACAACACCGAACACATGTAAAAAGCAGGCACCCAAGGGGGAAATTAAATGGTAATCAATTTTCCCCACTAGAAATATAAAATACATTTAGGTAATACTCAATGGTTGGCTTGCAAATGCAAAAAAAAAAAAAAAACCAAAACAGTCAAGGTATGAAAAACCGGGTACTATAATGGCCTTAAAACTAGCAGGAGTGTGAAATACAGAAAAGGTTGCATTCTTTATCTGTTTGTTGACAGCAAAATTGTTACACAACACACACTGCACACATACCCATCACCAGTTAGATCCACTGCAAGAAGTGAGAATCCAAAATATTCGTTTGGCTGCAATGAACGTAACACACATGTACTACCCGTATACAAAGTTCAGTAGTTATCACATGACCAAGCTACATATAAACTGGATGAAACACACGTACAAATGAATGCATGAAGTTATAACCCAGAGCTAAGTTGAAATGGTTAACGAGAGCTAACGTTTAACATGAATTGACTTAAACACTGAAAACAAATGACAAGTTGTAAATCATTAAACTCTCTAACAATTCTCCATGAGGAAATATACCACACAAGTACAATCTTGTGTATAAAAAACTTGTCAATAGCATGTATAAACATCAGTCTCATGTGAGCTATGAACAAAGTATGAGAATTTGAAGAAAATACAATACAATGAACTACACATAAGAGTACACTTACTAGTTCTCCATATAAAGCAATGTAATTGAAGTTTTGACAGGTATCATCGTACTCTAAGGCTACTCTCACCTACAACATATGTACCAACACAATAAATGTACATATGCTAGCATTAATGTGTGTGTATGTGTGTGTGTGTATGTGTGTGCTTGGAATGTACATTCACTAATGGCCACTGAAGGTTCACAAGGTTGCAAAGGATAGAAGAAAAAGTCGAATTGTAAGAGAGTTGGAGAAATATAATGTATTAATAGCAGCAAGTGAAAGAAAAAAAGAAATTTACAGGGCAACTTGGTAACAACCTGGCTCAATTGCATTGTGGATGGCATGATGTGCCTGGTGCAACCATTCGGTTTATAAAAGTGACATGAAGGCAAACGTTAGATTAAATGGTGAACTTTTAAATTAGTGTTGAGAATGGCTTGAGGCAAGGCTGCTGTATGGCACCAGCGTTGTTCAATCTATATACCACTCTTTTGATTGAGCATTGAAGAGCTAGGTTAGATGAGGTCAGCGGAGTAAGAATCACTGTGAATTTCAAGATGGATTTTAGAAGATACGTACATGCAGAATGCTGATCAAAAGAATATAACAGATTGTGTATTATTTTGCTGATAATGGGGCACTTCTCTTTCTTCTTCAAGGGCGGGTGCAGAGAAAGCTGCTTTGGAGTACTGGTAGTGATTTTGGTGTCACTGTACGTACTCCAAAAACTAAACACATGGTAACAGGAAGGAAGGTATGTGATGGTGACCCAATACTAGTTAGTAGTGGTAGTGTAGAGGCAGTAGAAGATTTCCCATACTTGGGATCAATAATCTCCTCCTCAGGTACAGTTGACACAGAGTGGGATAGCCAAAACATATAGTGCTTTTGGTGTCTTAAGAAGAGCAGATAGGAGTTTAACACTGACTAAGTCTATCTATTTTGCTGTATGGATCAGAATGCTGGACATTACTTAGAAGACAATCAAGACATAAAAGAAAGATTGATCATATGTATCAATAATTTTAGGAGTTACCAGACAGGAGAAACTACGTCAGTAATGGTTGCAACGAGGAGGTAAATTACAATGGTTAGGACATTTAGCACAAATGCCAGAAAATTGCATGCCAAAGACTATACTGTTAGGATGATTGTGTCAGCCAAGACCAAGATCAGGACCAAGAAAACAATGGAGAGATGTAATAAGGAAAGTTATTGAAGTTGATGAGAGTGAATGGTACAAGTAAGCAACAACATCAAAAGAAACATGGTGAGCGATCTGTACAGACAATTATGATAATGGCAAAGTTTCTGTTGCAGCAAATAATGTAGTGTATGAAGAGTGCCAAAGAACAATTACAGAGAAAGTGATAAGAAAAGACACAAATGTGTTGAAGCCAGTTCTTAACAAAAGGAGCTGTTCACTGTTCTGTTTGTGACAAATGGCAGTGATGGATTTTCGGTGCACAATTGTAGACCAGATATCTAGAATCTTGTTCTAAGCTTTCCCCTTAGCTTGGGGTTGTATGACCGTTTTACCAGCAGCAAACAGAAGAAAGGAAGGAAGGTAGGTAAGTGTGTGCGTTGTGTGTGTTTACCAGTCCAATTGCATTCTCGCCATCACTTTCTCCAGGAAACGCACGGACTGATGCTCCAATTGCATACCTCGGCTGACCAGAAATAACATCTATAAAGTATACGCAACATCACTACATTAGTTGACAAGAATCACTAAGTAAAACATACATTTAAATGGTGTCAATGAAACTAACAGCCATTGTAACATTGACAACAAAAAAGAATATTAGACAAATCCAAAGATCTGTATTTCATAAGAACATGAGCATTATAAAACACACACACGATATCACCAAAGATTGTGACCAAATATAGAAACTATTTTTCGTAGTGCTCATGGGCAGTGCTTATGTCTATATTTGTTATTATTTTTAAATTTGTTTGTTATTTTGTAGGAAATTACACAACATATCGTGATCCATTGAGGACATGTGGAGGATGAGATGTGTGATCACTTACTAAGTACAGTAGGGTTGGCAATGTGTCCAACTTCTACTGAGTATCCTATAGCAACACAATAATAGATACATACACAAATTACTCAGAAAAACAAGAGTCTCACCTTCATATGCAAAATCAGAACGTTGATCGATTTCAGGACAAGTCCTAGTAGTAGAAGCATTTCTTGACGCTGTTTCTTCCACAACTTCAGCTTCATCATTGATCATTGCTCTTAGAAATGATCCTACAGTAGTAACACTTGACATTACAAAATGCCTTTGAATTAAACCTTTTCCATAGCGACGTTGCTAAAAAATGACGACTTCTATTGGGAGAATCTAACAATTTAAAGTAATGGGCCAATAAATGAAGATTGATTGATTGTAGGAGAAGACATCAAGCTAAAGTTTTAGAGGTACGAGTATGCTGCAATGAGCAGTTTAAAGGCTTGATTGTACCCAGCCAACATGGATGAGGTATGAAAGTGCTATGCATAAAATTACAATGGCATGTAACAGTCACAATTAATGCAATAACCTTTATTACAAAATCTACAGTTTGAATTCCCTTGTCAAATCTCTCACAAAGGCCTAAACACTTGTTGGACTACTATTTACGCTGCTTAGAATACTAATTTCTGTACTTGAGCACAAAACTGTCTTGTCCTTTGAAGTGATGTGCAACATGAGAAATTATTTTGCATATCCTATCCCCTTATGTACTCTATTATAGGTCTATGGTGCAATAGTAAGTAAGCGAGTTAAAAAGTAAGCAAGTAAGTCAGAAAAGTCCACTAAACCACTGATGAGTTTGTAGCCATGTGTTGCTTTGTTTGGCCTCTAGTCTTGCAACTGTGGTTAGGCAGGCAGGCAGGCAGGCAGGCAGGCAGGCAGGCAGGCAGGCAGGCAGGCAGGCAGGCAGGCAGGCAGGCAGGCAGGCAGGCAGGCAGGCAGGCAGGCAGGCAGGCAGGCAGGCAGGCAGGCAGGCAGGCAGGCAGGCAGGCAGGCAGGCAGGCAGGCAGGCAGGCAGGCAGGCAGGCAGGCAGGCAGGCAGGCAGGCAGGCAGGCAGGCAGGCAGGCAGGCAGGCAGGCAGGCAGGCAGGCAGGCAGGCAGGCAGGCAGGCAGGCAGGCAGGCAGGCAGGCAGGCAGGCAGGCAGGCAGGCAAAAATTCAAGCTTTGGTGATTTTTAAAAAATTCTATATCCATCTGCCTGTATCTTGTTTTTAATGCTGTATTTGATGTTAGATGAATTAATATTATTCCGCAAAGGTGATTTTTGACACGCAAGATGTTTCTAGGATGATTTTTAAAGGCGGCATTTTAGGCAGTGTGTACAAACTGCACATTTATTACAAAAATAACTGTTGTTAGTCAGACGGCAGATAGCAAATGCTACACTCTTTCTCAATGACTAAGTGTAATGTTTGCAAGGTTAGTAGCTAGGATAGCTTCTTTGTAATGTGTCTTTTAGTGTGCAAACCTTACATTAACTGTGTGTCTAGATTGTTATAAGTTGCATAGCACCATCATTTGTTGTAGAGCAACACTAACAGATGAGAACTGAGTCACACTAACAGATGAGAACTGAGTCACAGATTTACATATAAGAACTGTTTTCCCAAGTATCAGAACTTGAGCCACCCAAACTATACACTACTCACTTACCCAAAGATGGACTTATTGATGTAGGCATTCCAAACACAACAGTGGAATTATCCTCTGATTCCGGCTAGACAAGTAGTTTAGTATGCATCGTACAATAATGAAACACTCACCTCTGATCCAGCTAAAGACAAACCAATATTGCACCGCTCAAAAGAAACACGTGAAGTATCTATATTTCGGTAGTTATCTGTATATAAATAAAATAACAACTTTACACTTGTAATTGTATGCTTGAAAATACTCTCTCAAGTAATAAAGCAAGATACACAACATACAGTATATTTTTATAAAAATTACAATACAATAAAATAGAAATCACTTAAAAAATGAAACAATAGTTAACCAAGTCTATGCAGTAACAAGTAATATAACACGTTACATGACAGAGTAACGAGTAATATATAGTGGAGATTATATCTGGAAATTTTTATGTGTTACTCAATGCATATTGTGTCCAGCATGTGATTGGTTACATTTTGGGTCCAGGCAGCACTGGAGATAGCATTTCAGGAAGGGTGATGGTGTTACCTTAAGGCCAAGGTACTACAACTAATTGAGGCTAACTCTGATTATATTTAGTGGACCTACAAGTATGCTACTTATAAATTAACTCCCAAAGCTTCTTTTGTGATTGGGGGTGCTTTTTTAAGGTGGTGTTAGTGTTAGAATTCTGTCAAAAAAAAAGTATTATCACTACTATGACCTGATAAATATTATGACCTGATACACACACATATATATATAATTGCTGCTAACATATTTGTTCTTGACCTGGTTTGAAAAATGGTGTGGCAGTATTCATGGGCAGCGAATATGTATAAATCTGAAAAAAGCAGAACTTAAATATTCAATACAACAAAGCGTCTACAAACTAGGTGCCCAGTACATTTGTTAGTAATGTGCCTACATAAATAAAACAGCAACTGCTGTTAGCACTAAAGCTCTAGTTAGCACTCCTGCTCAAAAGTTTGGTAATACTGAAGAGTCAATATATAGAACAATTTCAACAAATTCAATCATCATGAAATATATTCAAGGGGCAGCATTTACGCAATACAACAAGTGTGGTCACTGACCAGCTAGTATTATACTCTTCGTAATTCATACAGTGAAGTAAAAAAAAGTATATGATATTTATCAACTCACTGTCCTGACAATAGTTGTACTGCCTAAAATCATCCAAACTTCTGGTACCAATGAAGCACCTTCCTGGCATGTTCTCGATGAAGAGGGTTGGGTAAGAGAAGAATGGAATAGTGTTAAAGAGGTCTTGCTGTATGGCTTCAGCATCCACTTCAGATAAGTTAGCTTGCAATCGAGGTGCACATGCCTACAAGAGAACATAGTACAAAAGGACCAGTGGTAGATGGAACACGTAAACTTGACCTTAAATTATCAATAAAATAAAGTGAACACTCCATATAGACAGGTTACCTTTTTAAGGCGTGGTCGTGTAAATTTTCCACATACTTTCCGAGTTCACTTAGTCAAAAATGTATACAGTTAATGGAGAAAATAAACGTTTCGGTTAACTTTAGCAAGCAAGAGTTAGCCAGCCTTCAGAACAGAAAGTATGTTATAGAGAAAGGTTCAAGCTATTAACATATCCAGCGTGTAAGGTGAAGGCTGAACGAGAAGATGATTTTCTCTCAATCTCAGGTTTTTGGAAAGCAATAAAACTCACTGAAAACATTCTTTGTAAGACTTTGCTACTACTTAGAATGATAGACTGGATGATTTTAACTCGCCTTGTACCTTTGAAGAATCAAAAACGTTTGTCAAACTATTTTAAAAAATGGGTTTTTTGTTGACTTCTTGACCAACATTGTAATCATGCGTAAAACAGAAAGTCGCGTTTGCTCGCGTTACACAAGGGACACGCCCTAAATAGGCAACCCGTCTATACACAGTTACACACTTATGCGCACGCAACCATCTTCTCCATCTTATGTCTAGCCAAGAGAGATGCTACTTATAAATCTTTTTATTTAAAGCCAGTGAGAGGACCAATAAGAGTAGATGTATGTACCACAGAAAATAGGACTTACTAGTTTTCTGGAAGCAAAAAAAACACACCTTCTCTATGTATGATACATATACGCACACAGTACATATGTACACATGCATGCATACACACTTACATATATCAAATACACTACACAGCACATAGTGACACACTACACACACACAACATATACACATGTGCGCATGCACACACGCACACACGACATAACATACACACACACACATACCACAAAACATATACGCATGTGCACACACACACACACACACACACACACACACACACACACACACACACACATGCACGCACACAACATACACACACGCATGCACACACACATACCACAACACTTTCTCCACTGCTGTACAGTGACACTCCTAACAACTGATCAGTGCCATTATTAAAAGTAAAGATATCATCTGTACAACACATAACATAATGTATATGTGATGTACACACTTACCATTGAAAGTGTAAAATGAATTATTCTGTCCCAATAACTCACACATATCATTTACTAGACTACAACTGAATATTGAACCCGTCCGTTGTATTGTTCCTTCATTTGATGGTTGTGAGTAGTAAGGAGCACCAACAAGCAGCCTATAACACAACACAAACATTATTACAAGTTCCTTAACAGCATTTGCAGTGTCAAGGATTCTGTGCATTTATTAAGACTTCTCATGGTAGCTATATAGGCAATTTGCATGATATGACAATTCCACCCATTTTGTACATGAAGAGTAAACAACAAACTGCCTGGTAGTTCACAAATCACAGTAGGGTCACAGAAGCCAGGTAAAAGCAGAAAACAAGGTTAACAAGATAATTTGATTCCATGACAATCCAGATCACGCAGTCAAAAATTTCATCTGTGACAAACACTTGGAACAACAGTGAAGAATCAGTACTTGCAAGAAAGCAGAACATCAGTAGCGTGACAGCTATACTAGCATTTGTTACATAACTATTGGATCAAAAGTACATTTGAGGGCTCCTTCTTCTGTATGCTACTACATCACTTGGTGGCATTGTTTAACCATCATATAATGCCACTGTACATACTTACACAGCAACAACACAAGCTTAAATTTTATGTATCGAACAACAAATCTGAATTCGGTAGGGAATACCAATGCTTGTTCGTCACCTTCGATATTACAGTACATGACCCTGCTCTTACTTCATAGCCTCTATTTAAATGATTATTGTGCAAAACCCTCTGAGCAGTTGCATATAAATATATAACATTGTGCTACCAATTGTTGTGAGCATATGCATATGTTTATTAGATAAGGAACTTGATTATAGGAGCAACATAGCTACAGAAAGGCTGATGTGTTGAGAAATACACTACATGTATCACTGAAAGACGACAATAGTGCTATACAATATCAATAAAGGGAATGTTACCAAGAATGATTGAGTGTTTATATCCCAGTATATGGGATGATTGAAGTGCCGCACTGGGTTTTCACCCCACTGCAGAGCAAACCTTGAAACCAGCCGTAGAGAAAGGCAGACTGGTCTAAATCTGAGGGGATCCACAACAAGCCTGAAATGTTGGTAAAATCTGGACAAGTTAACATATCAAATTAATGGAAATCTTAAAGATTATGGTGAAATCTTGTAGCTGGTTTTGTCAAGTTTGTCGATCCCTCGTCTGAATCAGTGGAGTATTGCTATATGTAATACATCACTATGGTTGAAAAGAATTTATCACCATCACTTTTGTACATCAACAAGCCTAATGGCACCTTGTATTACAACAAGGCACGCAGCAGTTAAAGTGGTAACTTACACTTGGCACAGGACAACTGCCATAACCCTCGGTGACCCTGAGACATGTATGTTGTATCTGGTCAGACTATATACAGATTTCCTTATTTCAAACAGTAGAACAAACCTGAGTCACTGAGGTCCCAAATCTTGCACACACGTTATTTTACTAAATCAGCTAACCACAACACAGACCACACTGTACACAGCTAGACCACTAGTACACGCACATACACATAACTGTGGTTTCACAGTGGCCAGCTAATGGACCTCATTCATTATATATATATACACACACACCACAGCTAACCATAACAAGATGATATCCTTTGTTCTTTATGGAAAATACACTTGAGGCCACAAGCCATTGATAATATTCATTATGATTTGATATAGTTCACTAACACTTGGATGGCCTCACAATCTACAGAAGCCAATACTGTATGAAGCCAAACACTTGTGAGATGATCGGCTTTTTGAGGTCACTTCATTGTTAAGGAACTAATTTAAAGCTACATGTTTTCTAGTAACTCCTACTATATACTACTAACATCAAGCAGGACTTTTTGAGGAAGTACACACACGCACGCACAATCGCAAGCACACATTATCACGCACGCACATTATCACCTATATCGTGTTAATGAGTAATACCTCAACACATGATGTGATGATAAAGTGTATTGTAAATATTTTAGTAGCTATAATGAAATCATGAGAACCACCAGAAACTCTTCCTATTTTCAATATGGATGTAGTCACACAGACTTTTAACTAGATGTTATGGAAGCACTTGACTTACAATGACTCACTAATACCATTGGGTAAAACTGCATAAATAAAAACAAAAGATCAAAGTGGTTCATCATCACTTATTGAAGGTGTTGTATGGTCACACCCTGACACACACACACTGGAAATCATCTTAATCAAAAGCCACTAATACAATTAGAACAGGTCAATGGATACTGCAGTCTCTAACAAACAGTGATCAAAAGTCTCTAAGAAACAGTTGTCAGAACTATTAAAGATTTGAAAGCTTATACTTTTAAAACATCCCCAAACCTTACCATTATGGCATAACATACTGAGTTACATGATTTTCATGGAATTCATCAACCCATGAAACCTAACACTATTAGAGCACTATTAGCAGCATGGCAACACAGGAAGTGGTCAGTAACATAAAGTGGAATGATGAGTACCAGGAATTGTCCTCCAACAAGATGGTGATATCTCGCCTACACCTGAGTATTAATAATAGTGGCGAGGAGTTTATATAATTATTAAAACTCCATACAATTCTTCTCCATATTAACTCTTGTTTGTACAAATTTTTACAGTGCTGCAACACAGCAAAACAGGTTTCATTGAATCCCAAGTAACTGAAGGTCAAATTATAGGTGTAATAAATTGTCACAGGAGACCACTATAATCAGCAAATAAGTTAGCGCTAAATTAGAAATTTTGATGAAAGAAAATTTTAACAAATCTAATGAATCAGATTTTAATTTGTCAATGTCAATAAGCGCCTCACAAAAGTCAGTCTGTGATTTCTTGCTGTTCGTCAAATATTAATTCATCAAAGCTGATTATTTGTGCATTTGCCAAATTTTCCTTTTGTCGATATTTACATTTCCTGTTGTACAGTAGATAAGAGTGGGTGTAACTAATCAATGGACTGGACTACTGGACTGACATATTTTTAGTTTTTACACATTCTGAGGTTGGTTTTATTGAGTCTTGCTAGCTAAGGGCCTTCAGAGAACTTGCAGTCTGCTGCTAAAATGATGAGTGTGAGGAGTGGAGTAAGCAAAAACTAACTTCTAGTGATTTCACCTCTATTTATCATGTTCTTCTACAGTACATATACTATACTCCTTATCAGTTTGCTGCAGAGAATGTGCTAGTTATGGTTAACCAACGACAAAGTCTTGGAGATAGTAGCAAGCTTGTAAAATGCTAATAAATTTGGTCACATATTCAGGGCTCAACCGAGAATATAAACCTAGAGGGGGCGAAGTAAGTCGCTTCGGATTCTTGGGGGGTCTGGGGGCATGCTCCCCCAGGAAAATTTTGAAAATTTAGGTGTAATATACTAAATTTTGGTGAAATTTTACTGTGATGCCATTGAATATTGACCATTGGATTATACAATTTTGGGATCAATTAAACCTTTCCATTTCTCAAGGCTTTAGGTATAAACCTAGGGGGGGCAATAGCTAACCCAGAGGGGGCCTGTGCCCCCCCCCCCCCCCCCCCCCTAGATTAACCCCTGATATTATAGTACGCCAACCAGCACGTGTAAGAACCAATCATGATAGAAAAACCCTACAGTTGTGTAATGAGTTTGTATGCATGTAGGAACAAATTTAGCTACAATAGATTGTCCTAGGAAGGATAGGTTGTGTCCCAGGAATCTGAGCTATAGTATTTAGTTCAAGGATACAGATAGGTAACACAAATATAGTAAAATGATTTTCAGTTAGCTATCGCCATATATTACATCAAAACACAATACACTAAGAAGTCTACAAGTGCTGTAGAACATAACAAGTAGTGAAATCACAAGAGGTCAGCTTTTGCTTACTCCACTCCTCACACTCATCATTTTAGTAGCAGACGGAAAGTTATTTGAAGGCCCTTCACTAGCAAGACTCAATAGAATCATCCTCAGAATATGTAAAAACCAAAAATATGTCAGTCTAGTAGTCCAGTCCAGTGACTAGTTACACCCAATTAAATCAACAAAACACTTAACAATGTGCACATTTTGAAATATTCTACGTTCCAAAAATGGCAGCAGAGAAAATGACTCTTATAAAGACCAGTCCCTACACTACAATACATGCCTTTACTCCATTCCAATAACATGATCAACTAAAAAACACTTGAAGCCTCACATAGCGAGTAGAGATGAAGTAATAACATGATATGTCCTATCAGATAACAGTGAGAAACCGTATACTGTTATAGCAAATATTGAGATTGTTTATACATGTGCATTACTTTGACCCATTGACAGTAGGACACTCATCACTAAACATGTGGAGTACACCTGATCTGTACAAGTTATACAACATTCTAACTATGTTACATGCAGACTGGGGGACTGGAGTACGTATCACTACCTACAATGTGTGTATACACATTCACTCTAGTTCACAAAAGCTCATAGAAAGCGCCATTCATGGTTTGGTAATGCAGGCGTCAACATACACAAACTACCCACCAATATCTCAAGCCAAAACTCACCAGGCAGGCTTTTACATGCTATTACACACATATTAACAGTCTTCCTCTTCGCTGCCTAGTAAGGACAGGACAATGGTGTTCACTACTAGTATACTAGCAAGGTAATGTCACGGCCACATGGAAATATGTGTGGCAGAGATCACCAAGTTAACTTCATGCAAGTTTTAGATTGCATACCTGAGAGGCTTGTAAACCTCCACAGAGTGATACCAGTTAGCGATAACAGTGGGAAACATGCCATCCACATGCATACATCCTTAGGGATCTACTGTATGATCACGATATCCTGCAGTCAGTGTTACAACGAATCATACCCATGGTTCCTCATATTTGATGTTGGTCCACAACTACAATGTGGTTAATGGATGTGTGACTGTTGATGTGTCCCATAACAAATCTTGGTAATAAACACAACAGGTCTCATAAAGATACATGTAATAACATTAGTTTGACATAATAGAAACTTGATGAGCCACAAATGATTGGAAAAGGAATGAAGCTTAACACATTACTGCTAAACAGCACATGTCAGGGACATAAATTACTACTACACCAGCATTCCACAACTATACAATGTCCTGAGTAGACCATATGTTGAAGACATTCTGGTGAAATTCCAGCTACAACATTTAAATTGATGACTGATGTAATGAATCAACAAAAGGATTCATACCTAACTACAAGATGAGCAGAATTTGCTATAACACACCACACTAGTCAGTCACTAGACAAAGCGGATGATACAAGAGATACAAACTTCCACCTTCACCCTCTACAGATACACTATACTCTTGGATAGATATATATATACCATTCTTCACAGATCTTCACAGAGTACGTTTTTATTGTTTGTGAAACTCACACCACTGTAACATAGTGCAAATGAAATGGACTCCAATACACATCATTTATTGAAGATATGCTACCATTGGGACCAAATACTGAGCTTCTTTCATATCCCTAACTTAGCGCGCACACAAAACTGCACCAGTAAAATAAATATGAAGAAGGTATACTGTCTATATATGCCTATCATAGCTGTGAGCAATTGAGGTAGACCCCATCTAATGTTGTATATGATTAACACTCAATCAACACAACGTCACCAATCAACTGCACCATTGGCAAGGACCAGAAATTCATCAATCCTTGGATTAAGGTTCTATCGAATTGCATGACTATTATATGATAACCTGTGTCCTACATCACTGTATCACTCACACAAACTGCACATTAGTCAAAACACAATTGATGGTTTAGCTAGGGTCAGCAACTTTTTTTTTTGTCTTAACAATAATAATGTTGACTGAAACTGTAGGCTAAGTGTGAGTCACACATCAAGAAGAACACCATGACTTAAGTGTGATCTGTGTACTGATCTCAGAGAAGTGGCATTGTCATATTTCACATATAACAATATTAAAAATTAAAATTCAGATACTCCTGATTCTGAGCACTCAAGTTCCAAGTGACATTCTAATCAACACTCCAAGAATTCCTACACGATTCAACACGCATTACTAATAGTGCTATCCAATGATGTGAGCAGCACTTGACTTCACCAACCCATATGAGTTAATTAATTGTAAACTGTAATCAAGAGCATCATGCAAACGCCTAAGGGTGCCAATCAAAGCAAAAGGAATAACATATGATACTGAAAAACTGTGTCTATTTCCCCCGGGAGTTGAACATAGCGCGATTTTTTGTCGTGTGGTTTTGCTCTTAGCACGAAACTGCTTACGGCGGCAAAAACACAAGATGGAAATAAAAGAACGATTATACATACTCCGGGCTATGTTATACCCATACTAGTACAGTACCTCATGTTGTTGAAGGTGTCTCCTTCGAGGAGAAATTTGTGTAGTACGGCTGAATAGCCGAAGAGGCCGCCATTATCAGGTTCAGGTGATCGACGTACGATTGCACTCTCAGTATCGAGGAAATCTATTCCCAAGATGCTCACAATGCATGTAGCGAATGTTAGCAGTGTTGCAAGTAGTACTACCTTCATAACGTCTTTTACCAAAATTATCACAAATTACATTTTTAACATATTCTGAACCACGATGACATTGTAATTATAGAGGACGTGACGTCACCACGTGCGCGCCTTTCTGATTCACGAGAGCCGCACGTGCACTAAGTCTGTGACCGGGAACTTTGGCAGTTAGAAATCAGTGCGATCAACACGTACAGCACGGAGTCCGGGTGAGTTATTTGTAATAGATAATAGCTATACATGCATGCATGCGCATGCAGTATTTATTTATTTATTTTATTTTTCAGTACATAAAATTATGCTGAAAGCCACTGGTAAGTGCTGCCAGTGACTCACTACATAAAACATAAGTAATTAGTCACAGTAGTATATTGGCGATGGTGACGTTGTTGAACAGTGGCAGCAAGGACATGCAGCTGTCCAGCACTTTAACACCTAGTGCTGGGGGTGGTGGCAAGGGCAGTCCATCTAGCCCGGGAAAAAAAAAAAGGTAATGGAAACCAGAACATTAGTATCATTAAATTGCTGTATGAAATGATCCCACATGAAGTTGTAGAGTTTGTGTAATGGTGTTTGTAGATAGAGATAGATTTATTTTAGGTAGTGAGTTCCAAATGCTGAAAGTAAAAGTTCTGAGCTATGTTGGAGGAACATCTGTGATGGATCGTTTTTTTGGATAAACCAAAATGAGTATTAGAACTAATTTTTACACTGGACATACTCAGTAATCAGTGTTGGGAGTAACGCATTACGTAATATTATTACTTTTGTGGTAACTAAGTAATATAACGAAATACGCTATAAAAACAGGTAATATAACTCAAGTTACTTTACTTAAAAATGTAACGTGCTACCTAAGTAATATAGTTACTGTAACGAATCATTACATATAATATTATTACTACAAGTAACGAAGTTACTAATCTCGTTAGTAATCCACTGAGTAACACCTAGCCACAACGAAGTAATGAAGCCTACTGAATGAAGCTTATTCACCAGCTTCTTACTTATAACCAAGATTTGCACATTGTCCAACAACGCAATCATGTCACGTGATAAGGTGATAGTTTCACACGTGACAGCTTAAGGCTGTGGGCACAAAGTAATATAATATGTAATATTATTATAGTTACTTTATTTTATGGGTAATATGTAACTGTAACTAAATAGTTCAGTTGAAAGTAATATGTAATATGTAACTAGTTACTTTTAAAAAGTAACTTGCCCAACACTGTTAGTAATGTTGAAATGTGAAGACTGTTGCTTGTGATAAAGTACATGATATTGTTCATTTCATAACGTAGCTAGATTAATGGTAACAGGTGTAAAGTTACCAGACGAGACCTGTATGATGATTGGTAATCACGAGGGGTAGGTAACGAGCTAAGATCATCTACGAAATTTCAAAGATGACTATACCCATATCTTTCAAGACAAATTTCAGTTCAAATATCTCCGTAAAATTCAGTAATTCTAAAATTAGTAAATCATAAATTTTAGACACTGTAAAATTTCGTAAATTTTAGTTACATCTTTTTGATCATCAAATTTCATCTTTGAACTGCACAAATTTCAGGCAATATTTCATCTTTCAGAAATAATTTCAGAGGTGATCTACAAAATTTCAGGTTGTTACCTACCCCTTGGGTAATCATTCAGAATCCACTTTGTAGTCTGCCTTTGTATTCTTTCTAACATATTAATGTTTTTAATTAGGTAAGGTCTCCATACTTGTGAACAATAGAGGATTTGTGAGTGAATGAGTGAGATAAATACCTTTCTTCTGGTTATAACTGAGCCACTACCTGAAAAACTTCTACGAATTAATCCAAGTGTTTTGTAGGTCTTGCCTGATATATAGTGGCTCTCTCATGTTAAGTTCTGTCCCAAGCTCTTTTATACTATCAACAGTAGCAATAGACAGACATACTCATAATATTATGTATGGCCTTACCAGGGCTTCTGTGCTGACCCATTGTGCTTTTCAGTGCATGGTATCCCTGAGTCTAGGCATTGTAACTTTGGCATTTGCAGTGCTTTAGCTAAACTGATTTTTTTCTCCAGAACTCCCCATAAATTTTAAAGAAAAATGGCACAATTGAATTAGGGAGCCATCTAACAACCTGGACTGCAAGCTTGTACGTGTCTAGTAACTCAGCAAACTTTGTATGCTTTGTGGTGAGCAAATATGTTTCACCTACTACACTCTGGTCAATGCAATCTTATATACCCATAGGCATGCAGGTGGCTATATTTAAGATAAACAACTAAAGTGGATGATACAACAATACCTAAGGTGGAATTGCACAGTAAAAAATAAGTAGTGAATACTGTGGAAAATAGAGAACATCATTGGTGGCCATTTTAGTGACTGTGGAAAATAGTGAACATCACTGGCCATTTTACATCACTGAGAATTTCCAGTGACATTCACTACTTGCCACAGTATTCACTACTTATTTTTTACTGTGTGTGGTTTCAATTATGGCATTGTTATGCTGAGTTTATACGTTGGTGACACAACCATAAGAAATTGTTGTGTAGCTGAAAACCACTAACCTGAGCAACTACATACACACTTTAAAAGTCACCGTACCAGTGAATACTTTATAGAGGGGAAACTTTGGCAAAATATACTTTGGCAATATGTGACTGGATTTTGGAAAAACGATCCAAATCGCACATTAGAAGTTCCGAGATAAACGGTTTTAAAGAATTGAAGCCAGCATAACTCTCCAAGGATAGCAAGCACGCGTATGAAATTTACACAAAAGATGCATCAATCTGTTACCTTTCAAGCCACTTCCAGTACTTGTAGCTGGTTGTACAGTTTCCCGCCAAATAAGATAGAAAATCTGAGCAGTTGGACGAGCGAAGTAGTATCACGAGTGCTCACAAAGGGGTGGAGGCTGGGGGGTGGGGTGGAGGCTGGGGGGTGGGGTGGAGGCTGGGGGGTGGGGTGGAGGCTGGGGGGTGGGGTGGAGGCTGGGGGGTGGGGTGGAGGCTGGGGGGTGGCGGGGAGGGCAAAAGATAGGCCTCAAAATGGAGGCAGACCACGATTGGAGTCCAGACACCAGATTACAGGGCTGTGCTGGCTCCTTAGTGGCTGATATGTAGCAAAATCAACAGAGAACACGTCTGGCCAACATTATAAGACTGTCCACCAGTAAACCACTGACTCTTGCCAAGCCAGATCCTTCACAAGGCCTGAAACCGCCATTTGAGCACTCCACACCACCCAGAAAAGACGTGTGTAAAAACCAGCCTCGTGTAGTTTGAGTAGTGCTGAGGGTCAAAACTTGTAGTACGATAGTGTAGCTATCCACTAGTGGTGTTAGTTTGATTTTGCCTGATGTGCGATTTGGATCGGTTCTGTAAAATCTGGTCACATATAGAGATGCTAATCTCAAAGTAATTGGCTTGGTGAATTTGTAGCAAATCGCCAAAGTTTCCCCCACCAAAGTTCCCCTCTATATATAGTACCTTCCATCCAACAGTACATTTTTAAAGTTTCAAAGTATTTCGTATACATTAAAAGATTACAAAACTGTAACACACACAGTAAAACTTAAGATCTCCATGATGATCAGCATGTGGGCAAACCCCATATAGCAATTTTCATCCCCATTGGAGTTCAGATGACAGAAGTTAAATGCATGTATATTGTTATTTTGTGCCAGGATTCTATTGGAGAATATATGGAGAGTTGGATATTAGAATACCTATGTATGTTGTATTTTGCAAGTTGAGCAATAAAAGTACTGAAAAGATCACTCAATGAGTTGTGCCATAAACAGCTCAAAACTGCACTGTTTTTCTGACTTGAAGAGGTACTCTTCATGGCATATAGGTGGTCAGGAAACAGGATGGGGGAAGGGGGATCGAGATACTAATAGAGCAGTCAACCACTCTAATAGAACAGCCACTTATTCACATGCATTTTTTTTAAACTGCATGTAGCTAATTAAATTAGTAGTAGCTATTTTAGCTTAAATTTTAATCTATAATCTATAAAAAAAGGAAGGCTCATGAAACAATTAATCAAGCACTAGAAACTCTGAGCACAAGCCTTAATGCATTTCACTACTGTTTACTGTGCCTATATATCTTAGGCTCAAAACACACTATATGTCTGCAAATGAGTTTCAATTATAAGACCACACTCCTTACCTGTATTTTGTTATCTTTCAATTTTTGTACTCTTGATTTGTGTTATTATTTTATTCATATGTGACCCAGTCTGAGAAAACCGGTCTTATCGCCCATGTCAGCAGATTTGATTTTTCACCCAGGACACACAGCCACATGAATAAACTATCTAATTCCACATTTAAAATCAGCTAGACTTGAGTGGTCTGGTTTTGCTGGCTGCTTTTCCCGAGCCCAGTGGCGATCCGTATGTGTGGTGTGGGGCCTTAATGGAGCTCTGGTCAGCCTGGGAAAGACTGTATGTGGCTGTACAGCTCTGTGGTGTTGAATAACTGCCTCTGCTGTGAATTTCCTTTCATTTTAGCCAGTTTTGAGACCTCAATGGCTCAAAACTTGGCCTGATTCATCCCTTTGCCTTCCTTTTCAATTTTTGAACACCATCTTGCCCGCCTTCCAGGACCCCCGCCTCCCACCCAATTTGCAGCTCACCTGATACAGTCAACCTCAGTTTAAAAACTATCTAAAATGGTGGGAAACTTAATTGTTGGCTACTTGCACAGTGGATGCTCTGGAAGGTAAGGAATTGGTGTAAAACATGTGACAATTTGGTACACATAGCTTCAACCATTGGCGAGCTACAACACACTAAATACTTAAAACCGGAATTTCTTGATACTTTTAAATAGGCGATAAGCCCGGTTTTGTCAGACTGGGTCACATATGCTGACCTATTGAATTACAAATTGTGTATAGCCAATGACTGCACTCTTTGTGGAATTCAAAAATATGTATGGTTGTTCACTGCACAAGCGCAAAGGAAGTGGTATCAAACAACTTCAAAATCTTTGTACACTGCAAGGTGTAAATACCAAGTAGTCTATTTCACTGCAAACGTTACTCTGAAACCAATAGTCAGGACATAGTTTTGGTACAAATAACTATTACAGACTATAATATAATCCTGACAAGACTCATTATATTTTAAACTTTTGTCGTGTTTTTAGTGTAAGTGTATCGATTCAATATGAAATTGTGATACACTTACATAATCTTGTGGTACAAAAAAATAAGAGACATAACACTCTTGGCTACTCTGAGCTGCATGCATCTGAGTGTAGCTAAACAACTCTATGGTTGCATGCTTGTGACAGTTCTGATCTTTGAAAGTGGAGGAGCTAAGCCACTTCAGGCATTAAGAGGTGCTCTAACTCCCCTTCCTAGCTTGTGCTATTAGCTACTATATGCAGCAAAAATTATTAATTTAAACGGCATGAAGTGTGGTTTGTGGTAGTATTGATTCCAAGACACAAAACTACATCACCACATGTATACTCACCAAAAAATTGTAGCAACTATAATAGCTATATAGTCAATTCAGATTAAATTCTTATAGCCTCCACACTCTGTATATATACATATACAATCTCTAAAATCTCTTCTTGTTTATTCATTTTAAAAGTGAAATCCAAAGTATTATTGCATGGTTTCTAATGGACATGCACATGATAGTTTGCAAGGCCTCTTCATTGCATAATTATTGTGTCCCATCTCTGATTGCTATCTTGTGCTATACTATTTCATTAACTGCTGGAATTGTGCTGAATATGCTGTTCCTACAGTGTATTGCATTGCCTCATAGCGAATAAGAAAAACACAGTACCTCTATAGTGTTGATGTAATGGTTACGTTTAAACCATATTCAAAGAAAGGGTCAAATGTTTCAGTTGACAATCTCAGTGATTTCTTGTGATGTTAAGGGTTGTTGAATGAGTCAATTTCATCAATTATATCATCATTACACTATTTAAAGAGAAATTATGCTTTGCACACAAAAATGGTGTTATGGTGCACACTTTTAGGCCCAAAGTGTGCACCATGAACACTGCTTTATTTTACAGTGTATATTATAGTGACTAATGATGACTTCAGTCCAGCATCTCCCATGTAACAATAAGACAAACGGGTCATTCCATACCAAATCAACAAAAAAAAATCCGGACCCCTTTCAATTTTCATGAAATTTGGCACAAACGTGGCCCCTTTCAAGAAACTTTCTCACACCAAAATTTGGCTCATTTCATAAGTCTCCCTTTAAGTTATGACCACTCAAAGTTTCTGCTGAAAATTTTATTTTGCTTACATGTCTTCAATAAAATGGCCATAACTTTGCTTGTGATTGACGTAGAAACATCTGGTTTAGATTTTTGAAATGCTTATTAAATTTTCTTTCAGGCGATATATAATGTTTTATAATTGCTCAAAGGAAAAGGTCAAACCACAAAAATGTAGCTTTTTCCTTTGATCTTAATTTTCAAAAATATATATTCTTTGATTAAATTTATTTTTGGTTTACATGTTGCTCTAATACCCATCATTCACCATGGTGAGTTTAAAGTTGGGACCAATAGTAGATCATGAGTTATAAGTGTTAATGTGTAGCCTTGTAATCACTACTGTTTGTATGGTATTTTCAGTGTAATTTCCAATACCAATTGCAAGTGACCTTATATTAGCATGTCAAAAATCATTTTATGCATTAAAATAGTTAGGGTTTGTATTGACAAGGGCTCAGTACACTGAAACCATACTAACAGAGCCACTTTTAAAGCTAAGAAAGTTGGAGCAATAATAAGGCTGCCTAATAAAAGAATCACTGATTATGTTTTTGCTGTAAGTTCAGTGTCCTATAAATAGAGGTGGTCTTATTATAGAGGTAGCTATATTTATAAGGGATTTACTGTACAACTAATGATATTCCAATGTATTCTTTCAATTTTACTTACTGTACAATAATATTCGGCCACAGATTATGATGATAGTTTCCAATCGTATACGCGTGTATAATGGATGCAAACGACATGCACAGTTATTCATACATATGTACATGTAAAGTGGAATCGAAATGTCATGTCTTAGTGATATCCAAAGCTTCTTGGTCTTAATACCTAGATAGCTGCTTCATATAGTTGCATTAGAGTAGAAATATTCTATTTTAAGTTGGCCCTTATAAAAAGGTGGCCTTTAAGGTAGCTGCTAAGATATGTTACACTGTATATCACTCTGAATCATACTCTGAAAGGGAATGCCTACTACTGCATGGCCACTTAAAGGCCACCTTTATATGTTTGAACCTATAAATAATGCCTTTGCTGGAAAAATGTACACTTCTAAAACCACTATGTATTGTCTTACTCGTCAAATTAAAAATTTGATGGAATAGAGTGGAAAGTGGCCACCTGTATAGAAAGGCCACCACTCCAATAAGGCCAATTTTAAATTGTTGCTGTATACTTATGCAAATGTATTAAGCAGCTACCTACACATTAAGGCCCATAAATTTTGGCCCTAAGCTAACTGGCTTAAACTCCATACATCAGTTGTATCATGATAAAAATAGCAATGTAGCTCATAATTTGATTCTATAATTAGAATCATAGAAATGTTCCATAGAAATTACATTGTACAAAGGTTCACTACAGCAATTGCACACTGATGCATATCTATAGCTTTAAGTGAAATACATCAACAATCGATTAAAGAAAGGGTCAACGCAACTAACTTCAAAGTTAAATCAGAGTGTTATAGTAAAAGTTGAGACTGAAACTGGTGCATATTGCATGACAGTCTCTACAATCATTCACATGGAAACTTGATACATTGATATCAGTACACAATTGAATTTTTGAAGGTATAAGTTGAAAAGACTGTTAATACTACATCAGTTGTTCATTACTACTTGTTAGAAAAGCTCTAGTAGATTACAATATTGAAACATTCATGCCTGTGTGAATGCAGCTACATAACATTGTTTTATTTGTAAGTGTTTCAAATTACAGTGGAACTTGTCTTAGCAGCCACTTGTAATGAAAGGCCACCTTTCGATTAAGGGCCAACTTTAAATTGTTCAAGTAAAAGATTTGTACACATCAAACTATATAAATAGCCACCTACATTATTAAGGCCAAAAAAAAATTGGCCTTACTGGCTTAGACAGTTTCCACTATAGCTACATTTGTGTATCAAAATACGTACTTGCATATCAACAATCAGCATTAAATGCTAACAGTAGCAGTAGCAGTTACTGTAGCTAGTGAAAATCTCATCAAGTTCAATATTTCACTACTATATGATGAAATATTGAACTTGAATATTCGACTTGGTGTCATAATCAGAAACAATATATACAAGCTTGATAAGGGGTAAATTACTTGAGTATATGTATTTAATTACAAGCTTTTACAGGGTTTTCTTACAAAACATAAACAAATTAACTTTACTTACAAACCAACATTGTATAAAATAATTGTGACGTACTATTATATAAAGTTACTTGCAATTTGTATTGCATCTTTGCGTATTTGAACCATACAAACAACAGTGATTACAAGGCTACACATTAACACTTATAACTCATGATCTACTATTGGTCCCAACTTTAAACTCACAGTGATGAATGGTAGTTATTAGAGCATCATGTAAACCAAAAATATATTTAATTAAAGAATCTATATTTTTGAAAATTAAGATCAAAGGAAAAAGCTACATTTTTGTGGTTTGACCTTTTCCTTTGAACGATTATAAAACATTATATATCACCTGAAAGTGAATTTAATAAGCATTTCAAAAATCTAAACCAGATGTTTCTACGTCAATCACAAGCAAAGTTATGGCCATTTTATTGAAGACATGTAAGCAAAATAAAATTTTCAGCAGAAACTTTGAGTGGTCATAACTTAAAGGGAAACCTATGAAATGAGCCAAATTTTGGTGTGAGAAAGTTTCTTGAAAGGGGTCATGTTTGTACCAAATTTCACGAAAATTGAAAGGGGTCCGGATTTTTTTTTGTTGATTTGGTATGGAATGACCCAAACTAAACTTTGACCAACATTGACATAAACAGTGCTAAGCACTGAGTGATTGCAGATCACTGTGCAGTAACAGTGCCTTGTATTGTTGAAGATATAATATAACTGTCTTCATAAAAGCACTAGATGCATGACTGTTTTATTAGAATATTCCATTGAAGTGAATCTGACTGCTTTATTACAGTTTCTCAGTTTACATGCACGTGTCCTCCCTTCATCCACTTCTGAGGAATTAATGTATTCTTCTTGTTAGCGAAACCGGCCACACTGAACTCTTAATGCATGCCTTCTTCTGTCCAGCCTTGAATAATTTGGTATTCCTGCTGCAAGCTTACTAGATCAAATTTCAGACTGAGGGGATTTTCAGAACCTAATGCTCAGCAATGCATGTATTGAAAACAAAGTAGTGAAGAGGTCACTTCATGTATTATATATTTCACAGCACTCACTATTAAGGTAGTGACCACCGTCACTACATTCATTACTACCAAGTAGTGACAGCCACTATACACAGCTGAACATCACATGGTCATAACTTAATGGAATATAAAAAAGTTGTTAGAACACGCACCATCCTTAATCATTATGCATGTTCATTATTATTGTGTAGTAGCTAACCATTTTGTGGTCTTTATTGCCATGTTTGTGATCTAAACAAGTGCATGTGTATGCATGCATGGAGTTGGTGGATATGTGTCCACTTATGTGTCATGTATATAACCTTGTTACAGCTCAAGTTATTGCACTTATACAATAATACAAAAGAATTACACTACAATAACACCAGATCAAACTGGAATTTATCCTGCAGTTGCTGTCAAAATTTAATGGTTTGCAGTGCTATACTGCTATTGTAACTGAATAGGTGACCATTGCTAATTTATAGTGGGTACTAATTTCAGAAGTTTTGCATGACAGAAAGGAAGGAGCCAACGATCCAGCTAGCTATAATTTCATTCTATGATATAGTGCATTCTGTGAAATATTTCAAATGTTCTGCAGAAACTGCTATTGGCATAAAAACTGCAGACTACAAACCATTATTTTGAGCTCTGTTTATTGATAAACATCTAGCAATATATTTATATGCTAAACATATCTAAGCAACAACTTTCCAGCAGGCAAAAGACATACATAATATATACAAGAATCTTATGTACTAATAAAGAGTTTGCTGGCTATCTAAACTAACAGTCCAGAGATGGTGGACTGATGTGTCTACTTCCAGCTGCAGAGTCTCACATGTTATAGCATCTGTAGCTATACACAGCATACTGAGCATAGAGTCTATATACTAGTGGTGTTATACTCATGAGCAACAAAGGTAGTGCAAGAAACCTTGAGAAGCACTTTAATCAACATCTGGCAGGTTGAGTGTACACATTAACAACATCATAGATTATGACATGGGTATATTATAAGAAGTGAAATTAAAAAGAAGCGTCTTTCTACAGCAGCATTTGGCAGATGAGGGCATGTTCAATCATTTTTTTAAAAAGAGAGGGGCTAACTTGAGTAGACCTTTATCTTATATATATGCCATAAAACATAAAATCTGAAAAGATTGGTACACTAGTCAAATAAATACTCTAATAGAACAATCGAACAATCATGTTTAAAATGTTTTATATGCATGGTCTCAGCATTAAGACAAGACCAATAAAAATCTATTACTATAAGTTATGTCAGCTGAGATTGAACCCCTTCAAGTCCTTAGTTTATAAGATTCAGTTTATCTGTACGCTGCATGGATCTTGTTTTACAGAATCCACTTCCACTGATCTCTACATAGTTATACAAAACTTTAAGAAACATCCACAACTTTGCATATAGCTGGAATTTAAAGTCACACATGACTTACAGTTTTTGTCCAGTATAATCGCATGCCACTAACTGAGTGCGACAAAAGGTTCTAACAGCTTTTTATTGAGCAGAGTAGCTACTGAGTATAGAGTATAATGCAGCCCAAACAAAACTGTGATTTTAGTACAAATGTCACTCCTTTTATAAGTGTGACTTATTAAACTTATACTAATAATCAATCCATGTTACAGTTGTCAGATTTCATAGCTTTCAGTGAGAGTGACAGCAATACATACACACACACACACAAACACGGCATTACTTTAAATATGAGGCCACTATGAGAGAGTGAAATAATTAATGTATTCAAGTACCCGGGAATGTGTGCTTTCAGATTCCCATTTGATGGCTCAGTCTGTGATGATAAGTGTTCGCTATTATTTCTTTAATTTATTACATGTAAATTAAGAAAAACTTAATTGTCAGCTGTTGATCCCTCCAAAGGGGATTATTGTTTTTTAATCCTTCTGGCAGGATCCATAGACCTAAATACTCTATTAGAGCATTCAGCTAGCTAGCTAACTTTAATAAAAGTCAGACGCATGTAAGACTTCGCAATAAATTTCGCACAGACTATTCAGTCAATGTGTCACGTTGTGCAGGGTAGCTAGTTAGCTATAGCTACTGACACATTGATTCTGTTTAAAAATTTCGCCTTCCCCGCCGCTATTAAGCTATAGAAAGTAACTAGCTGGTATGTCGACAGTATCTGGCTGGCTGAAGTTTAGGAAAAACTTCGGTGGTGTAGGAATCTTGTTAATCACAGGCTGCCTATATACATCACGTGACCTGACAACGAAGAGAAAATCCACAATCGAAAGTTCACTGTAGTAGCCCACCAAATACAAGCCGGTGGCCATGACAGAGAACAAGAGTGATCTTCAGTAAGTGTCAACTTGATTGTGGTATATTTATTCTTAGACTGGTCCTGTACCCAAGATTGTAGTAATGTATATGTAAACATTGTGGTATTTACTGGTACCTGCATGTAGCTACTAGTCTTCTATCAGTAACACCATCTGTTTTATATGGGTGTACTTATTACAACCCAGTCACTTAGTTTATGCCACCAGCATGTAGCATGAACTACAGTCACCCAATGTCAGTAATGCTAGTCTCATGAAGCCAGGCCCTATTTCTCCGTAAGCGAGACTACAGCAACACTGCCTGATAATTTTGATGGTATGGGGCCTAGAGTAGGAGGATGTTTTTTTAGGGGAAAACATCCTAATGAACAATGGAGAAGTTGCCAGAAATTCTGGTAATCATGATCTTCCTAGTTTCATCGTATTCTTCATCTGACAACCTGCTACGTGTACAGATGTTCTAGGTTTAATATTGTTCCTCCCTTGACAATATGAGACCAAAGATGGTTTTCAGTGCAACTTATTTAAAGCTACAATTAGAGGTATGAGAAGAGGCATGCTGTTCCCTACAATGGCATTGATTATGACATTAATATGATTTACGTAGTCTTTTCACTTGTTCAAAATTGTTAGTGCTAGTCAACAACTCTTACAATCGTGACAAATTGTTAACCTTGTCCATCAGACTTTCAAGTGCATCCTTGTCAGTTATGCTTCTTAAGTGTCAGCTGCCCATTAAAATCAGGTCAAAGAGCGTTTAAGTGCTGCTAAAGTATATTTCATAAATGTTTCATTCAAGCCTGAGAAACAAAACTGTTTATTGTTGTTTTGTCTGGCATGTGAAGAGTTATGCACAACGTATTTGACGTATCGATATTGCTTAACCAGAAGGGTTTTTGAACAACCTAACTATGTAATAATTTTTATGTAGTGGTTAAAACATGTCTGCCCTCCTCTGATTATGGAAAGTGTTGCTATGGTTAATAACCAGGTTATTTGTGCTGAGCTACACATTACTCTCCATTTTCTGCTATGTTCAGCCCATTACAAATGAATAACAGTATGAGAAATGCCTCTGCTAGCAATCCAGTCACTACAAAAATATGGACAATTTCTGTTATAAATGTGATAGTCGTCACATGGAAGCCATAATGCACTTTAAAATCTTGTCAATGTGTAAAACACAAAGGAAAGCAGAGGTCATGATGCGTTCATTTTATGTACTGCAATATGCCGGTAAAGTAATGTCTAATAGTTAAGCCGTCTTTATTGAGTTACACTGATCTAAAGGAATTAGTCAGTCAGTTAGTCAATCAGTAGGAAATATAAAGTGTTTTAAAATAATTCATTGGTAATGTTTTGGGTTGTGCTGTATGTTTTAAAGGATTGTAAGCTTTTTATTAGTGTAACAGACAACGAAACACTTTCCGAGAAATGAAGTGGAAAATTAATGTTTTTAGAGGAATTTGAATCCATGTATAAAATTGCCTTCCAGTAAATGAATTGGTTGTAGTGGAATAACTGAGTGTACAGTAGTTATATAGACCCCCAGTGTAATAAGAGTGGCTGACTGTTCTATTAGAATATCTCAATCTTTAAATACAAAAATGCTTCATACTTTTTAATCTTAATTGCAATAATGCAGTGTTATGTGTTCAGGTGATGGGAAACAAGTAATTGGTATATTTTGGTCTAACCAATACTGCCACGGCACCACGAAGGTATTGTGAGGTATTGGGTGATATTTTTGTGGGAAGGTACAAACTTACTATACAGTACTATGATTAATAGTCATCAACTGTACAATAGAGTCATATGAAAATGAGAACGCTTGTATAGTTACAATAGTCCTTGATACAAAGCTTAGTATATTCCTGTACAGTGTAACCTGTCTAATCCGGCCACTTCAAGTCCAAAATTTATTGCTGTAATAGGCAGGTGGCTGCTTTAGAGTGGTCGAATAGAGTATAAAATTCACGTTGGAAATTTTAAGTTGGCCTTTATGGACAGGTGGCATTTATAAACAGGTGACCACTAAGACAGATTTTATTGTATTTAGTCTGTCCTTTTGTTGTTTGACAGGTATTGTTGTTTGGAATGCAGAAAGTAGAAGAATCAATGGAAGCTTGTTTGGTGTTTTGGTGAGTAAAAATGAATTCCTTTATATGGTAAAGTAAACTACTATTTTATTATTTCCCTATACCACATAATATTATTACTTCCTGGTATCAAGCTATGCACCAGAATGTAAATCCTTTGTGCTTTTGTGAATATAGTTCAGAATGTAGACAACCTGCTCCAACCACCATGTAGTAGATTGCTTATCAAATTAAGAGGGTCATTAACACTTTCCCAAAACTGTCACATTTCATGATCACTTTGAAGTCTTCTATCCTTTAACTTCATACATGTTCTAAATAATTTTTTTTGTCACAAACCAGAAACCCAGAAACCAGTATGACGTGGCTCCTCCATACTCATATTATTATTATTCAGGGCTCCTTATAAGGTGTAATTTGACTTAGAGTTTTAACATTGCAGCCCTAGTTCATTTTGAAGTCTAGATGGTGCCCACCCCAACTCTCCAACATACAGTGTAAGGATACATGATACTTGTACAACACCTATGTATCTTAAATGGCGGGATATTGTTTTCCAGGTGGTTTGATAGGCCAGCCATGAATAGTGAAATATTCTGTAATTCACCCTCGTTGCTGCTCAGTAAAGTTGAGATGTAAGAATCATATAATACAGTAGTATCAGTACCACTATACTGTAGGGATTATGAAGGTTTTGGTTTTTCTGTCCAAAAATATCACCCAAAAACTTGATGAGTAATGGTTGGCTGAAGGGAACCATTGGTCAGTTAATAATCAGTTAAATAAGAAAATAATATTCCATAGAATTGTTAACTTGTTGGAAGTGTTGTGGGTTGGCATTGGATAATACTGCCAAGCTGTTGTGAAGGATAAGTGAGGCTCTATGGGTTTAACTGTTTAGCCTCTGCCATATCATGGACTTACCTTTGTCTTCCTTTGTGTCCCACTCTTTCCTCCACTACCACGTAGGTGTTGATTTGCGGCTAGCATGTTGATGGCTTCCAGCTGGCTACCACATTTATTCTGTATTTCCTGTAGCAATCAACTGATGGTCCAGTTCCTTATAATATTATGTTGTTGTGTATCAAAACGAATGCACAGTATAGTAAAACACCTTTTGAAATGCATATGTAATTGCAAGTAGACCCGCATTGGTGATTCAGTTGAACTATCAGGCCAACTGATGCCATTTATATATTGACATACATGTCTGTGTACATGATGCATATGTCCTATGAAGTGGTAAATTGCATTTTTATGGAATGGTATAAGAATTTGTCCTATGAGGAAGAATTGATGATAATAAAATTACTAGGTGAAACTTTTGGGGGTAGAGGAAGTACATGAAGGATATGGTTATAATAGACTAAACTATTTGTGACCATTTCCTAATAGTGTTTAATTATTAACCTTTCTGACTGCCTAAGACTTTTACTAAATATGGTGATGAATTTATACAGTCAGACATGAAGTTAAACAAAAACATGTCAATCTGCCTTCAGGCATACACGGCTATCTGTTTGTCACTCATCGTGTTACAAAGTGCAAACAGAAAACAAATCCACAATAAAGAAGTAAATGGGGATCGAATACTAAAAATCTGTGGTAGTTTTTATATGAATTCCTGTTTGTATGCATTGGTTGGATGACAGTTATTCATAATCATAAAGATGAGTATCATGACACATGTCCATCCATGCATGCAACATTTACGTTGCTGTGTTGAGAAGGAATTTGAAATTGTCATAAGTTTTTGAAGGAATTAAAAGTTTATAGGAATCATGTTGTGGAACTACACATGTAGATACTGACATGTAGACACGTAGAACATTGAGAAATGAGGTGCATAAAACCAGTTTACATACAAACTGCAGTATATAATAAAATAAATTAAAATTAAAAGCAAGAAAACTGTAGCACAAGACTGTGTAGTGTTGAACTGTGTGACTGCTCTATTAGAGTAGTCATCTAAGCAAAGTTATTCTATTAGAGTCTATCTGTAATGCCTAGGTGCTCCGTCCACTATACATGTTGACAACACCATGACTAAGTTGATTTTTCAAAATGCTGACAGCTAATTCTTCAAGCATACAATGGTGTAAACTATATAATTTCCTACACAATCTTTAAAGCTCCACATAGATGAGTTCCCTAACTGACCAAAAAAATTAAGATTGAAAGCAGCTTTGTAGATACTGTACCATGGCAAATATTTCTACTGTGTGCTATGTGCCCTTTAATAAAAATGTAGATATCAAGTTACTGAACAGCTGACAGCTGTTGTTGTTGCTACAGAATACAATGCAGGATATAGGATAATTGATCCTTAGTGGTATGATGTATATGTTGGTATACTCTTGTCGGTAATGATTTTACCATCATGTGTGGTATATGAATGTGGTCCAATTTACAATGCAATCTCCTCCATAAAACCTCAACATCACTGTGCACATGTACAAGACATCTTAGTAACCATATTATATCATATGGGCTTGTAAATCATAATAACTGTACTGGGTTGTACTTCGGTATAGTTACAATGAGAATTGGGACGATGCTATGCCATAAGATTTCTGGTGATGAATCTAAGCATTGCTACGTATGTGTGTATGTGTGTGTGTGTGTGTGTGTGTGTGTGTGTGTGTGTGTGTGTGTGTGTGTGTGTGTGTGTGTGTGTGTGTGTGTGTGTGTGTGTGTTTAGTGGTCATGCCAAATAGAGCAGTAGTAATTTAAGGTTTCATTTTTTTTGTTGTGAATAATTCTTCACTCATTTATTAGTTTTCATGTACATACAAATGACAGCTGTAACATTTCTTGCACATAGCCTCGAGAAACTGAATCTTCACTCTATTGATTATAGTTGTAAACACAAGAAGATGAATATCAACATGGGTGCCTTGTAGACTGAAGCATACAAGTTATGGGTGACTTGTTGGAATGTAATCAATAGTGTCCAATGAGTGATTCATGCAAGTAAGAGAATGTTAACTTTTGTGGTTATTATATAGTCACAGTGTTTGATGTGGTACCACCAGAAAACATATTAGATTTTTTTAAATAGTGGGATTATGCTGTGAGATACCTACTGTTTACTCAAGTGCTATGCTTAACATCTAAACTGAGTTACTCAGTAGTACTTGAATTGTACCATTTGTGATGGCTGGCTTAGTCTTCTTTCCTGTTGTATTCACTGCATGATCATGATTGAATTGTTGAACCATTTATCTTGGTATAGGATGAAGTTAAAAGCAAGTTTCTAGATAGTTCAGTAAAAGTTCTGTGCTTTCATATTTTGTTTATACCCACTGTATAATATTTTTATTTTTGGCCATACTACATCCTGTATGAAAAAGGAATTTTACAACAGTGTTGTTAATGTAATTATGTAGTGAAACCTGTCCAATATAGTCAGGGACCTTGAGTTGTCAATGACATTTAATTTGACCTTGTTGTAGCTGCACAACATGTGAGTTAGATAGGTGAATATTAGTTATCACTCTTCTATATACAGGAGCTTATGAGCTACCAAAGAAGGCTTATCAATTCCTGGTTTATATTATGTAGTTGTCCTAGGAACATCGTGTATCTAACCTTTAACATTAATAAGTGTTGTTCTTTACTTAGGCCAGAGAAATACTTGAGGCTTTCACTCTGGCTATCACTACACTCTTATGCTTCCAGGTGACTCCATCAAATAATTTGGTGAGCAAGTAGTTATAGCAAGTATGTAGTCTCATGTGCAGTGCTTGGGCCCACATTGTTAGTGTGGTCCACTACAAGTAAAAGTTATGTCATTCTGTTCACCAAATATACATTGTTCAAATTTTCTGCTTTTATAGTAAAGCACATGTATAGTGTGAGCTTGATTGTCACACAAAACATTTTACACACTCCATCGTGTGCACAAAGTGCTGAGAAAGCTGTTATTAGCTAAGGCCACTTATTGTGGATTTTATGTTTCAAATCCCCTGCACACATTGCTATGTCTCACTGCCTAAATTTGGTTGTTATTATTAAGTATGTATTTCAACAGTCAAATGAAGCAACTATAAACCAGTATTTTGCTTGTAAAACCAGGTTCATCGTAACCACATAAATATACATATTTGGGACATGATTTTGGAAAGCCAACCATTTCAGTACAAAAACAATTTTAAAATTAACAATAGGCAAAAGACAGCTACACTATCTGGCTATTTCTTATCTTAAAAATTTTTTGGTTTATTTTCTGGAGCCAGACTTTTGAGTAATGCTTGGCTGAAGGGAATCGATCATTGGTCAGATAGTTATTCAGTTAGATAAGGAAATTATATTTCATAGAAACTTGTTGGAAGTGTTTGGGGTTGGCATTGGGTAATACTGCCAAGCTGTTGTGAAGGAAAAGTAATGTTCTATGGGCTTAAATGCAAGAAGATGAATATCAACATGGGTGCCTTGTAGACTGAAGCATGCAAGTTATGGGTGACTTGTTGGAATGCAATCAATAGTGTCCAATGAGTGATTCATGCAAGAGAATCTTAACTTTTGTGGCTATTTTTGTGGCTATTAAAATAGTCACTGTGTTTGATGTGGTACCACCAGAAAGCATTTTATTTTTAAATAGTGGGATCATGCTGTTAGCTACCTATTATTTTCAGGTGGATACGCATAGCATCTGAAGTTAGGGTGAAGCTAAAGCTACACAAATGGTTTCAGTAATCATTTAGCACTTTCATAATTTGTTTATACCCACTGTATAATATTTTTATTTTGGCCATACTACATCCTGTATGTATAGGGAAATTGTTAATGTAATTATGTAGTGAAACCTGTCCAATATAGTCAGGGACGTTTTGACCTTGTTGTAGCTGTACAACATGTGAGTTAGATAGGTGAAAATTAGTTATCACTCTTCTATATACAGGAGCTTATGAGCTACCAAAGAAGGCTTATCAATTCCTGCATGGTTTATATTATCTAGTTATCCTTGTATCTAACATAACAAGTTATACATACGTACATCATTTAACATTTTTGTATATAAAAGTGTTGTTCTTTACTTAGGCCAGAGGAATACTTGAGGCTTTCACTCTGGCTATCACTACATTCTTATGCTTCCAGGTGACACATAATTTGGTGAGCAAGTAGTTATAGCAAGTATGTAGTCTCATGTCCAGTGCTTGGGCCCACATTGTTAGTGTGGTCCCCTAGAAACAAAAGTTGTGTTATTCTGTTCACCAAATATACATTGTACCTCCAGTCAAATTTACAGTAAAGCACATGTATAGAGTGAGCTTGATTGTCATAAACTGTACACAAAACATTTTACACACTCCATCGTGTGCACAAAGTGCTGAGAAAGCTGTTATTAGCTAAGGCCACTTATTGTGGATTTTATGTTTCAAATCTCCTGCACACATTGCTATGTCTCACTGCCTAAATTTGGTTGTTATTATTAAGTATGTATTTGTCAAATGAAGCAACTATAAACCAGTATTTTGCTTGTAAAACCAGGTTCATCGTAACCACATAAATATACATATTTGGGACATGATTTTGGAAAGCCGATCATTCCAGCACAAAGACAATTTTAAAATTAACAATAACCACAAGACAGCTACACTATCTGGCTATTTCTTATCTTAAAACTTTTTGGTTTATTTTCTGGAGCCAGACTTCAGTAGATACTGTATGTGAAAAAACCACACATACAGTCCTCTAGTATTCTTGGAATGACTAGAGACAATATTATTGGCTTGGCTTTACCTGGAAAGTGAATTCTGTGTATTTTTGTGCTATTGCAGTGCAGCTAGAGCTTCCAGAAGAACGTAATTTGGCCAGGAACTTGCCATTACCAGCCTTATCCATTTTGAATCCTGGTGCCCACCCTGCCATCCCCTGCCCTACACACTCTTTGCTACTAATGAGACCAGTGACTGTACAAGACCGACATTCACAACTCACTTTCATACCTCAGTACTGTACTCTCCTTGATGTTGTCCTCAGTAAATTTCACAGAGAGGAACTCTATAAAACATTCTTCACTTCATTATTTTAAATTAGTTACCGAGTTTCACTGCACGGAATTGCTAGAAATTATGACTACCTTAAGCATTTATTTGAAACCTGGCATTATTTTTGTCTAAATGGGACCAGGAGGTTATATGAGACCAACCATAATTCAAGGCAATTGTTCATAGCATCGGATATTTTTAATTCCAAATGAAAGAAGATTCATATATGTAGTGAAGTTTTTGTTTTTCTTATTTGTATATAAACCTGCTTGTACAGTCAGACTGATAAGTAGTGTATGTGTGGTGTACTGTTAATATAATAGTAAATTTGTGCCCTACCAAACTCAACAACATTCAAGTTCATGGGAATACTAAGAATAAGATTTTGCATGTCTTTCATGCCAATGAAAAGAGCTCAGGTAATTTAAGTGTGGGTAACTTTTAAGGTGTATACATTTTCCAAGTGGAACAACATCACAAACATTTTATTATAGTACAGGTGAGAAGCTTGAAGTGATTTGATTTACAGTTGCATATTGAAATATATCCAAGTATGTAGACCGGAAAGCTACTACAGGTTCTGTCCACCAATGACAGCTATTTTGTATTGTACAATTACATTGATGATGTATTTCTGACAGTTGTGGTGTAGTACCTGCTAGCTGACTTTGCAATTAACCATAAACCCAATGCCTTCCCCTTCATCACACTTACTTACAGGTAGTGGGAGCACATATCCTGTTTGTAGTGTGGAATGTAAGAAGTTGTGACTTTCCTGATGTCTTGTGATCGTTGATAGCAAACAAGGTTGAGGTAGCTAATGATACATGGACAAGTGACTGTTTTGTGGATCTCATACAGTGTAAAGTGGTAGTGTAAAGTAGGAGTTGTGTATAGGTTCGGTTTTTTTTCTGCCTAAAATTATCAGTTAAACACTACCTGCATGACAACTTGGCAGTACTGGCAAGCATGATTCAGCAAAAATGAATGCTATAGGCTTAATTTTCTCTTTCGCTTGTCCCTGTGATGTACATTTTTGCCTAGTGTAGCAATTATAGTGGACTTACTTTTGTCCTTCTTTGTGTCCCATTTCTTTCTTCACTAGTGTGAGGTGTTAATTCATGGGCAGCACACCAATGGAGACAGGAATCATCCATAATTTTGTACCACGCCTCCCACATTTGAAGTGAGTGGATTGACTGTTCTTATACTGTTCTTCATACGTAACACTGTGTAACAGGCCAGACATAGCAGCTGAAAACAAGACTTATTTTTTTACAAATGTATTATAGATATAAAAGAATAAAAATTGCCAAGTTGGTAGCTTTAGACAGGTAGTGCGATGATATTTAGTGACCACTTATGAAGCAATACCTACTAACATTTTTAATCCTCTTATGTACTTTATTAGTGGAAATACCAATATTACGTAAATGGAGTAGTATATACATGAGAGATTGGTTCATGGTTGCAAATAGTTTATCCTTACCTCATTGAAATGTTCGTGATTTATTGTGTTAGGGTTTAAGAATCAGGAATGTGCCCACAACCAGTCAGTGTTAGGAATGTGCCTGATAGTTAGCGTACTTGCATGGAGGCATGGATACCACCTGATCTGTTGTCAAAAATATTTGGATATCATTTATAGATGAAATTCTGATTTGCAGCAGAGAAGAAGGTAACATTATTATTTGTTAAGGAAGTAAAGGCAATGTCTGTAACATCCATGATCTATAAATGATCTATAAATGAGACACAAAGGAGGACATACCTTTGTCCTCCTTTGTGCCTCATTTATCTTTGCTGACAGCTCAAGGTGTCAATTCATGAATTCGTAGTAGTACCACATGATGGCTTCTCTACATTTGTTACGGGAACTCTCCAAGATTTTCATTGCAGAGGTCCTTCTCATAGTGTTCTTTATTTGTAACACTGTGTAGCAGGCTGAAAGTAGCTGAAAACAAAGCATAATGGCCACATCACTTTTTCAGTAATCAATAGACAGGGAACTTGTTCAGATGAAAGCAATAATCCTGGTGCTATTATTTTTCTAATGTGGTATGTGCGGGTTCACCAGTCATGATAATGTTACAAAAAAAAGTGTAGAAAGAAAAATTAGGAAGTTAAGTTTAATTAGGGAAAAGTAAAAAAGTAGTGAAACAATTGAGGAGGTCACCTACACCTAAAGATATACTAGTGGACATTTAGTCCCTAATTCAGTCGTGGGTATAGGGATTAAACGTTCACTAGCATATCTTCAGGTGTAGGCTACCTCCCTTGTTTCACTACTTTTTATTTCTTTGATAATTTAAAATTCCTAATTTTCCTTCTTGTATAGTACAATAATTGCATTCTACTATGATAAAGCACTGTGTGTTTGTCCAAAATAAATGCCCAGTCTCAAAATGCCCTACTCATGTAAAGGTCAGTTCAGAAATTTTGTGAAGGAAATAAAGTCCACTATTTATTTAACATCCAGAAAATTTAACGCTATATTTTTCGTCAGAAATTTTTTGTGCATGTTCTGTATTGTATAATGGGTAAGTCCTGCAAAGCAAAATATTCATAACATGAGCATTGGGAGTTAAGATCGAGAAAGCATTCAGCAAAGTGCGATAAATATTTTCCTTTTCTATCAGTAAAGGTATTGAACATAAAATTGTGAAAATCGTGAATGTTTTCTTCATGGGACTTCCCCATTATGGAAGCATTGATTACCGTACAATAGTGTTTTCATGGAGATGCTGAGCTATATTCATGATTGAGTAGAATTTGTTCTAACCAAGTGATAGTAATCAGCCCAACATGCACAAGAGGGTTCCCCTTGTTTACTGTTCTGACAACTAACTGTTTGACTAAATTCATTATGGCTAGACCAATAAAACAACAGGAAAATCACTCTGTAAAGAGTATCCCCCTGGTCATGTGTGCACATGCAGGTCCATAACCACACTCTCATCAAGTTCATCCATACATTGGTTTACCTGTCTTAAATTCAATTCCTTATTCATCTTAATCATATAAGAAATTGTAGTGGACTATTTTTTTTTAAATTTGAAACAAGTTTGCAATTACTAGAAATCTTTCACAGTAGCAAGCAGGCGACATGGATAATTAGGACACCTTGCAGTACTAGAAACAGCAGTCAGACATTGGCCGACCAAAAATTCATTATGGTCAGACAAATTTTACTGTACACTTTCAATGGGAAAGGCTGCAAAAAATATTTGGTTCCAGAAATGCATGACCGATTTGTGGACTTTATTTCTAGCACTGCCTTGCTTTTTGGTTTAGCTCAAGTTAACCATTTCCACTGTATTCTGTTTGTCCTTACAAAAATATATGTATATATATATATATATTTGTTATAGCACTGAGCAGGATATAGATGCATTGGGTATATGAAATTATGAATATAATGTGTGCATGGTCATCCACTTCCAAGGCTATTCTCCTTTACTACCATTATGTTTCTACTGGCTACACTACTGTATTTTAAAATATGCTGTAATTAAATTTTTGTAATTTAAGAAAACGTTTAAAGTATGATGCGTCAAATATGACACAAAATTTTGGTTGCATTTATATAATTCCCTGTCTTGATTATAAGCTGGGTACTCCCAGCATACAGAGAAAATAAATGCCTGGTACATCAATGGAGTCTACTTTTAGTGGTTTAAAATTCTTTAGCTTGTTGTTGCTGCTACTGTTTCTTTGAACTCGTCAACCTTAAATTTAAAATTATTTGAGGGGATAAAGATGTACAAGTAACCGCATAAGTAATCCATGTCAGATTCGTGCACGCATCAAGATACTTAATTGTTCATGAATCGTTTTAGGTTTTGGTTTATGTAGTAATAACACTCTGCATAAATGTTCTCCATGCTTACAGGTGCCAACATTGTGCTCTACCACAATGTGAATTTGATTGATTGCATCACTTGAACCTGTCCAAAACAAACAGCAGGTCTCAAGCAAAGACCCTATTTGTTTAAAGGCCACCAGAGTCGAAGTAACTGGAAAGGAAAAAAAAGCCTATCTAGACTTTTTATAAAAATGGTACATACATGTGGTATACTGTTTAGTGTTGTTGGTATATGTGCTGTGTTGTAAAGTTGCTGGAGAGTTTCATTTTTTTTTGTTTGTGTAGATAAAATGATGTCTTGGATTTTCAAGTCCATCTGTTCAATGCCAAAGTAGGGATTTTCCCATATAAACTAGCTACCATCATTCATATTCCTTGTTTCATCACTAGAACCATACTTCATTTTATGCACTAGTTCATTGTTATAGCATAACTATGATATACGTGTCTATGATATACCATAGCATGCCTGTAACTGTTCATTAGAGTATCTCAATCTCACTGCTGAGCTATAAAATGGACGTGGTTGAATGTTGCTACTGATTGTAGCTAGGCTATTAAGGGTGGTGGTCATTCCACTTTAATCAGACGATGGCGGCATGCTATGGTATGGTTCTGTGCAATCGTTTTATAGGTGCAGCTACATGTATCTACTCCCTCTAGGCACTTCAAATAGTTTTATGACTTCTACTATGCTATGCTCCTCTAAGGAAAGTGTTGATATGGAAAATTAACACATTGGTATAGTTTCCTTGCATGAAGAAGAAGACAACTATGCAATTGAAGATAAAAGGAATGGCAAAGCACAGAAGGCATTCAGACACTTTCACATGCCACCTGTGAGCTGGTTATTGTGGCATGAAATGGTGGCCGTGCGCTTAGCCTCTAGCGTTGTGACGAGCAGGCAGGCAAACAGACCAAAATTAAGATTTTGGTGACTTAAAAAAAAAGAAGTAGTATCCAGCCATCTGTAAGTGTTTTCTTGTTTCAACACTGTAATTGATGTTAGATGGACTAAGACTATTCCATAAAGGTAATTCTTACCACGTATGATAATTCTATGATGGTTCTAGAGGCAGCATTGTGGGCATCACCTGTAATTTTAGGGGGAACCCCACTGAACAGTACTACTGTAATGTTTGATATTTAGTTGTGTATTTTCTTTTGTATACTTCAGTAGTATGTTCATTAGCAAAACATTCACAATGAGTCTATAAAACTTGAAGAAATTGACCTTATCAAAAGCATGTATAAAAATAGCAATTATTTTAAAGGTTATTTCTGTTGGAATAGTGGACTTTCACCATACCTACATACATAATGAAAAACAATATAAAACGTGTTTACAAATCTGACCTTAGCTTTCTGTTTGTCATGGATGGTAGGTGTCCAATATTCAACCACTACATGTGCTTATTATAAAATACAACCAGCTGATATAACATTTTGACCTGTTCAATAAGCCAAGCCACATTTTGACTGTTTCTGGAATTTAATATATGCAAAAAAATGTTATATACACATTGTTGCGAATTTCTGCCTATTTGTATATCTATCACACACATCAATCTTCCTACAGGACATACATATGTACGTAACTATAAGCCCTGTGCCATTTAAAACCATAGTTATCAAAAGAGGCTATTAAGAATCCAAGCTTCTAATGGGTTAATAAGGAGGTCCTGTAAGTATATTAGTGTATTTCTTATTAAATGAAGAAAAGCTATGGATAGATGGTTTTGCACTGGAGGCTTGTGTGCCACAAGGGTACAAGTACAAGTAAAAATTGAAACCGATACAGATTTTCCAAGCAGCTAAATGTATTTACCGCATGCTGTACAATAAAACCTGTTCATATTATTTGGTTTTATTGCATGTGGTTGAGAAACTTACCTCATTTGTATTGAACAGATTATTACATTAGACAGATAACAGAGATTCCATAAGGTATTTTAATATGTGTACTCACTATGCATCTCAAATGTGGAGGAGTCTATAATTTAACATGAAATATTTTGTCACTTTATTGGTTTTATATTTGTAAAGCACTACACAAAACAAAGTGATTTGCATACAGAATAATGACCAACCAAGGTCTCTGTTAATTTTAGTGCATCATCTGAGAGTCATATTATTGTACTTAGGTAGTAAGATTCTATTTATTATATTGTCGACAAGCATCTTCATATCTTCTAAATTTTATACTTGTACTGTATCAAGTCACTACATAAAACTTGCAGGTACAATATACATAAACTCATTGGTCAGGGTGTGGTAGTGTATCACCTCTGAGTAAACACTGTGGTCATTGCAAATCCCAGGGATTTATTATGTAATCTGATATCCTACTGTACTTGTCATCATTACATAATGGTTTGCAGGGGATGAAATATTATATAGTGCATTTTTCTTCAAAATTAGAAGTAATTATTTCATCACTATAAAACATAACCTCATGTATACATAATATAAAATTACAAAAATTTCTAAAGACAGTCTCATGCAAAAGTGATACAAGTGAATATGGTAATGATTTACATATATTTCAGGATTCTTTTGTTGTTTAAAAAGTGCATATAAAATTAAAGGTTGCTACATTTTCATTAGTCTCTTAAACACACAAACGCCTCCATTTGAGCAAGTAGCAATTTTTCCAACTTTGAACACATGTACATCAACTTCTGGATTACTGTATATTCTCAGGGGCTCTCCAATGGGTGATGGTGTCACGTAGTATGACTTTCCATTTATTGGGGATATGAAACAGAGCGAGAAATGTTCACTTGCAGCATTGTCTTTGTAAAACTCTACTTTTAGCTTAGTGTTAAATTCTTCATCCCCTGACTTTTGTAGCTGAAAAAAGCAAAAAAAATAAAATAAAACTTAATTACCAATAGTGCAAAGAGTTCTGAGTATGTATAAACAATATCTACATATAAAATGGACAATACTCAAAATACTAACCTCTAATGCTTCCCCATCTCCAATTCGTTTTACTCCAAGCAGTCTGCTATTGCTTCCTAGTCTTATGAAATATCCCTCCTTTTGTGCAAGATTTTTCCAGCTGAGCATTACTGTGTAAAAAAAGTCATCATAATTGTCATTACGTATGCGAAATAGATATATAAAATGACATTGCAATAACATGTAACTAGATATAGCTAATACATAGAACACGTAAAACTGCATACCATTTGCACTGCTTGGATCAGTGGTGGTCACAACATAATCATGGTCATTAGCACATACATATCGAAGACTGTCGTTTTCTTGTACCATCATATGTGCCTAATTGTAATACAATAATAGTGGCTGTATATAGATCACTTGTATATGTCGTACCTGATGAGTTTCCTTTGTACAACCAGTAAGAGAGATAAAATTTGTCACTGGTGTAGGGGGAGGCCATGAAAATATATGGTGTTCAATGGAATCATTGTTTTTCTTCAAAATCAATGAGATTTTGCCATCTGCACGTACAGATGGCATTGCATAATAGGTCACTCCTTTGCAGGTCTTAGACAGGGAGAAGTACGCATTTGATGATTTCTTATATCCTATCATCCATTGATTTAAAGAATCTTCTTTCTAAATGTAAAAGAAAAACTCTATAGTCTACATTATTCTGTGTAACACACTACACACACATGAACTGTACAGTGTTTATTGCAGTTGAACTATGTACGGAATGTTGTAATTAATCCACAACCACAAACCACATGTTGTCACAGTTTTTGGTACATGCAGTTTTTGCTATGTAACAATGATGTCCATACATACAATAGATGTGACTGCAAGTACATAAATTCATTTATACTCACTTGCTTATTTAGTAAGACAAGAGGTTCACTAATACTGTGAACTCCTACCACCATATTCTTCTCAATAGAACTATTCTCTAGTGTAGCGTAAGTTTGATCTTTATCTTGAACTCTTTGGGTGACTCTGAAGCACACTAAAATAGAACACAATGCTATGATAAAGAAGTATTCCTAAAGCTACTAGCACGTCCTACCCTGCATGCCACAATTATTTTGTCATACATGCCAGCAGATATGCACCAGCTCATTAGACTACCATTACAAGAATGCATACCGTTAACATTGCCCGGATCTTCAACTTTTTCCACGACTATAATGCGTCCTCGCGTGTTGCCTGACTGATTTTCTACTTGCATGTAGTATGGAGAACCTTTATATTGCACCATAATATTCCTCTGAAAAATACATCGCAGCAGATGATTATAGGTTTTTGGAGCATACTGACATATAACGAGAGACGTACAAACTACTTACTTCAAGACCGGTGCCATCGACGGCATCATAGTTAATATGAATAGTCAGTTCGAGAATTTCGTTCTCTTCTGAGGGCATGGAGTCATATCCTGGATCCGAGCCTAGATCACTATTTCGCCTCTGAGTCGCCTTGTGATGTTCTTCAGGGGCGGCCTGCTGCATTTGATTTACATTCGACGATGCCATAGCTATTTGCATGTAAGATATCGTGTGTTTTTTTTGATAGCTGCCCGGCTTTTTTATAGCATAGCCATGATCATGATAAACGTGATAGCTAGGTGCCACCCCCAGCGATGAGGGATTTTTGCGTTGTTTTCCCCTGACCGCAAATTACTCGAAATTACTGGAATTTGTGTGGCGTCTCATCCTATTCTTCCAACGATCATCTGGGTTGTATTCCTAAACTTTCTGATGTGTGAGCATCGTTGTATTCAAATCGAGTAGAATGGGCGCGTGGTCTTTGACCTCCGCGACATGTGAACGATCGCGATATTCTGTGGTTAGTAGTAGCTAGTAGCATAGGGCCATACCTATTTGAAAAGTTGTTGCTCGGACCCGACCGACCCAATTAAAGTTTTGCACGTATGTGACCCAGTCTGGGAAAATCGGGCTTATCGCTTATTTAAAACTATCGAGAAACGCCGGTTTTAAGTATTTAGTGTGTTGTAGCTCGCCAATGGTTGAAGCTATGTGTACCAAATTTTCACACGTTTTACACCAATTCCTAGTCTCGCGGCGCCCGACCCTAAAAAGAAGGTCTGGTGAAACTGTGCACAAAAAGTTTGGGCTCTGGAATGTTTATTGGATGACGTTTACCTGTTACGTAAGTGCACTGTTTACGTCACAACATCCATTCAACCAGATCCGCTTACAGCATCACCAAACTAATAGCGCTACTTTATTTATTCAACATTAAAATGAATCCAACAGAATTGTATGGCTATTTTCTCAATGAGTTTAAGCGGCAGAGTCACCGGATGTAATTAACCGTAAGCCGCGAATCTTTTGAAATGTACGCATTACATAATCAATTTGAAATGGAGCGATCTGATTGGAGCCTCCAACATTCCGGCAGCGCCAAACTTTTTGTACACAGTTTCACCAGACCCTCTTTTTAGGGTCGGGCGCCGCGAGACTAACCAATTCCTTACCTTCCAGAGCATCCACTGTGCAAGTAGCCAACAACTAAGTTTCCTGCCATTTTAGATAGTTTTTAAACCGAGGTTGACTGTATCAGGCGAGCTGCAAATTATTGGTTGAGAGGTGGGGGCCCTGGAAGGCGGGCAAGATGGTGTTCAAAAATTGAAAAGGAAGGCCAAGGGATGAATTAGGCCAAGTTTTGGGCCATTGAGGTCTCAAAACTGGCTAAAATGAAAGGGAATTCACAGCAGAGATACTTATTCAACACCACAGAGCTGTACAGCCACATACAGTCATCTCCAGGCTGACCAGAGCTCCATTAAGGCCATACACCACACGTACGGATCGCCACTGGGCTTAGGAAAAGCTAGTCTCGCGTGGCCAGACCCTTTCCGCGCAGCCGCTTATCGATTGGAAATTATAAGCGCCGCGCTACTTGTAGCGACATGTCTGCAGACAGTGCAGTAGCTACAAATATTTTATCTGTCTTGCATATATATTTTTGAAAGATAAACATTTCTGAAATTAGCCAGCTGTTTTTGTTGTTTTTTTAACCTACCAATTGACCCACTTTGTTGTAAATAAATTCAAGACTTTTCAAATAGGTATGGCCTAGATAGTATATGAAACCCCTAGATCTATGCTATCTAGTAGTCTGGCACCGCCTACAAAAAAGTAAGGGTCAGATACTAAACCATTAGTACCGCTCAGATTCGGTTTAATGTGTGTCAATGATGTGGCACACAAATCGCCTTGGAAATGCAATGCAAAGATGATCATCTGACGTAACCAGTTCCTTACTTTTTGCGGAGGGGCGGGCGGCACCAGTAGTAGTTTTTTTATTATAGCTCAGCACTGAAGATCTGACAACAACTTGTGCTATAGCCTTTGGATTACCTATGAACCTAACCTAATAGACAGAAATTGAGACAACTACACTTAGCTAGTGATAAGGTGAAGCAGAAAATGGAACAAAGAAAGGAAAGATTTGTTCATTAACTTTTAACCAAACCTCTTTCCTTTGTGAAAGAAGTTTCCCCAGGGTCGCTCACAGAGAGGGGCAATTTGTTGGGGGCCCTGCATATTTTGTTCCGGACCCTCTGAAGTCTCTGGACAGCCCTGGTTTTCCCACCTGGCCACACACACAAAACAAAAGTGTGGCATTATAGCTTGACTGATTATGCCATTCATCCACAAAGCTGTTTTGAAGAGGTTGCACATGTCTGTGTGACTGATGTAACAACTAAGTATTTTGCTTCTATTTGTTCTGTAGCTAACTGTGCACATGGTCTTGTATAGTAGATGGTTTATACTCCAAATCATTTGGCTTCATCTTCAGATGAACTGTTCACCTTATCTTACTTCTAGACAGTTTTTGATTTTCCTTGTCTGCACTCCCCAACACGTCATCATTATATCTACACTATCAAAAGCTCTTAAAATCCCTGCATGAAAGAACCCATTACGATAAATTGTAGATTTCCAAAATGTAATAATTATATTATTACACATGTCTACAAGCCATCCTGAAAATAGCTCTATCATTATTGGTAGTGGTGATAAGTCAACTGGTTCAAGCCCTTGGCAAGTAGGATTTGGCCCTCTGAGTTATTTAAAATTTAGCATGTCACTCTTCAAACTTTCTCTTAACGAAACTCTTGACTGGCTTATTAACCGAAGCATTGAAGTTTATTTGTGATGTTTGGGGGCAAAAGTGCAGCATTGCTGTCCAATAGTGTAAGCACATCCTTTGTTACCTGGCCTTTAAAATTATCCATTATCATCACAGCAGGTAAACTCTCATCTCCCACTCCATGTGTAGTTGCATACTTTCCAACACTCAAAACCACAAATTAGTGTTAGCGCATAGAACTGTTAATCCAAAAGTCCAGGGTTCAATTCCAACCTTTTTTCTTCTCAGTGCCACCTTTTCATGACATACCTTTTCAAATATCAGCTTAAAACATTCGTCATCTGGCTACATCACAAAGTTTATGTTTCTACATGCTTTCCTTCATCCACTACAGCACGTTGAAGACCATGATGTAGGGGGAAAATTACATAAAGGACTGTTGGAAAAGTATACAGTAGCACATTTAATATATATAGGGCAGGCATGAGCAGGCCAATTAGGTGCAGGTTTGTGTGTCTGTCTGTGTGTTCTATTAGAGTAAGTGCCATCTCTTTTGTAACTTCAATTCTTTGTGATGTTAACTGCTTGCCTAAAATCATAAAAACAAGGTGTCAGGAAGTTTGTACCTGTGTGTTAAGTTAATATAGCTATTGACCGTGCTACACTTTTTGTGTGTATTAATAGTACCACGTAGTTTTACATGTGTTGATAATAATACATTGTTTTTGCTTTTGCGTACATGTGTGTGTGGTTCTGCTGTTTAGTGTTCAATTCATTTACTATTAGGCTTGCATGGTAGAATAAGATTCATAAAAAAATTAAAAGCAATCTGAAATGGTCCTGTACATAGAGCAGGTACCAATGCATACCTTCTCTTTGCTTTCCTCACAGTAAGTTCATAGCATATAGTGGCACATGTAATAGGTATAGTACAGGCATGGGCAGACCAATTGGGTGCATATTTGTTTGTCTGTGTGTTCATCTCGTTTGTTCTATTAGCATAAGTGCCTTCTTTGTGTAACTTCAATTCTTAGTGATGTTTCTTGCTTCCTTAAATTATAAAAACAATTTAGCCAGGAAGTGTGCACCTGTGTGTTAAGTTAAATTTGTTCAATCCTTTGCTTGCAATATAGCTATGGCAAATAGTACTGCTTCAACTAGTTTTTGTACTGATTCATTTCCTTCTATTGACCATGTTACAGTTCTAGCATGATAGGACTGGTACTTTTATAGCACCACATAGGCTGCACATGTCTTGATAATAAGTATTGATTTAGCTTGCATGCTATTCTGCTGTTTAATTAACCCGCATGTTCACATCATTTTGGCTTACATGTTGGAATAAGGTTCATCTAAAGGCAATATCACCATGCATACTACAGTACAGTTTAGGACATAATCTTTAATGTTTCATATTGATTTGTCATTGTGGTTAGTGTGGAATGAAAAACGGTCCTGCACAAGGGGTAGGTACCAATGCTAGTTGTGTTATAAGTAGTGATAAAAAGGGAATGCCGAAGAGCATTTAGGAAATACATGTTTAACACCATATATGACCTGTATCAAAATGGCAAGAAGAAACACTGTTTCAACATATCAAATCATTACGAACAGATTATTGTGGCTTGGGAACACTACACAAGAATGGCACTAACTATACTGAAAGAAGACAATTTCACAGCAAATGAACATATGAAAATGGAAATCTGAATATGCCCGACTCTATGAGTCATGATCATGACACAATTGCTATAAATCTGCAATTCCTTAGCTCATTCAAACTGGTGGCAATTTCATTTTTTTTACCACAGTGAAGTAAATGTTGCATGAATTGATGGGCATGTGTAATGTTTCTAGTTGTGAATAATTGCAATTGGAACCTTTCCAGCCAATTCATACAAACAGTATGATAAAATTTATATATAAAACAACATAATTAAGTAGAGTATGCAGTTACTAAAGTGTGGAATATGCTTTATTTTTCAGCTACGTACCTGCCAGTACAGTATACAGTGTGCAATGTGCATTTCAATCTAGACAATCAGGCACCTCCAAGACACCCTGATAGCAGTTTCATATATACTAACCATAGCCAAATTTCTATTGCCATAAATATAAATCAGGAAAACTTTGCCGTCAAACATTTTTCATCTTTGGCTCCATCGACAAGTATTAAAACAATGAATTATTTATTTTCATGGTGTCATGCATCCACATCTTCCACAAGAAAGTTTAGTTTGGGAAGTTGATTCTATATTACACTTCAGCACTAGTAAGAAGCTTCGTACTGAAAACTCGTTGAAAGCTTGGCAGGCTCACTTGGCTACCTTGCTAGTGCTAGGCACAATCGCTTTATGCCAACTGATTGGATCCAGCAGAACTGCTAGTGTTTTGAGTTAATAGTAATCATGATGGCATTTAAATTCACTGTAATAAAATCTTGTCGTTTCGTAAAATGATGAAAATATGTTGTGTTGAAATTTTAAATGACGGATATTTCAAACATTGAGATTTTTCTGATTTATGGTGTATTCTGTGTGCCCTTTAATAATATCAAGTTACTGAACAGCTGGCAGCTGTTGTTTGTAGCTCCAGAGTTTATACAGGATATAAGGTTAATTAATGCAGGATATGGACTAATTGATTATGTGTGGGATATGTATATACATGTTGTGGTATAGGTGTACTCTTGTAGTGATTTATGATTACCATCATGTGTGGTAGGGATGTCACGACATAGAAATTTTTATGTCACATGTCACAGAGGTTTATGTCACGACATAAGCAATTTTTAAAGTTTCACAACTGAAGCTGTTACTTATGAAACTGTATAGCTATTTTGATTCAACATGTAAAATATTAACTTAAACATCAGCAATATAAACTATGACATCAACAACCAACATTGCTCATGTCAATTTTCTCATATTTATTACATCAAATTTTGATCAAAATGAATGGAAAAGTCTGCATTATTATGAGATATTTATGTAAAAAGCCTATTTCATATCATATCATGGAGCTTTATGTCACGACATCATGTCATATGTCACAACTATCGTGGCATACTTAATGTGTGGTATATGAATATAATTTGTATTTATCCTATCTCCTGTGTAAAACCTCAACATCACTATGCACACATACAAGACACCTTACACTATTAATTCGGAAATATGAATGTCATACAAAATTTCCACAGGAGTCTTCCAAAATGGCCATTTTGTATGATTCCTGTGACAATCTTGTATAATATTCATATTTCCAAATTTACAGTGTAGTAACCAGAATATCTCATATTATATCATATTGGTAAGTAAGTCATTATCACTGTACTGGGTTGCAATACGAGTTGGGATGCTATGCCATAACTTCAAATTCTGGTGAAGAAGTCTAAGCCATTGCTTGAATAGTCATGGTATTTACACATTACTATATGTGTTGGTGGTCATGCCAAATACAGCAGTAATAATTTGAGGTTTTCAGTTTTGTTTTTGTGAATAATTGGTTCACTCATGTGTGGTTAGGTCATTTATTCATAATGATATAACAATACACTATTGAAATAGTCATCGCGACAGTATCTTATTACATGCATGTCCAGATTGTCATAAACAATCCTTTTAGTTTTCACCTAATCCTATAACCCTACATCTGGCACACTGTGATTGACCGTGGAATATCCTATCCTATAACACTCAGTGTAAAACCTATTTTGCTAGCATCACTTACCATCATCCGGCTAGAACACAGCAATATTTTTGACATAGTGCCACTTACTGGTGGAATAAGTTACCATTTGAAGTGCCCTGCAAGCATGGAGAATTTGTTACTTTAACAAAGATTCACTATCTGACTAATAGTAGTTAATTTGTGTATTATTTAATTGTGTGTGTTATTTAATTGTGTTGCTTTGTATTTGTCATGTCTTGTATATTTTTCAGTTTTGTACTTGTGTATTTATATGTGTCTCAGTGTACTCTGACATGGAAGAATAGTTATGCCAAATGTCATGAGTTTAAACAAAAAATCAATTGTTAACCGTGACAACAACACAGGTTGTCTTTAAGACATTTTGAATGATTTAGCTACTTGGTGAATTTAAATCAAATGAATGATGACTGAATTATTAAGATCTTTTTTCTGCTGTTTCAGTATACCAAAAAAAAAATTAGCAGGCTAAATTTTAAACAATACCCAAGGGTGTAGGACAAGCCCATGTGAGTTCATAATAGTATAGTGCAAAATAATACTGAAAGAGTTTCACATGAGAAAATAGTCTCTATACAAAAAGTAGAGGAAGGGGTGGCCGGGTGTGGTACATATTTTGTTGTTTGCAACGGTGTGATTCTCGATTGAAAAACCCAGCTGTTACGGTGAAATAGGGCTTGTAGTGATGATAATGCATGGCAGTCATGGTTTTCACACCAACATGCAGTAACAGTGATTATAGATGATTATAACAGGATTGATTTAGAACTTCCAACAGGTAGTATCACTGTGTTTAATAATAATATTTTAACTAGCGCTTCATAGTATACGTGGGCTTGAACACGTCATGACCTACCCCCACCTATGAAAGGATTTTGCAATTGTAATTAGAGGAATTGCATATAGCTATGTATTAACTTCAGTGCCAGTTTATCAGTATAATATCCTCCTATATATTGACTGTCATCACTGTCCTTTCTTTGTTTGTATGTTACGTATAATGGACTCAATGAAACAGAAGACCATTACACCATAAAAGTGGTTGCCATTACATCATATACATAGTACAGAGTGCCTTACATAATAGCGTTGTATGTGTGTGGTTGGTTTATTTACATTCCTGAATCTCCGTGACAACATGCATGGTCATATCAAGTTTCATTGTCTAGCATGTACTGTAGAATACATCATGTGAATTTCTCCTTTGGTGGTGGTGATAGTGGAGGGTGAATTAGATAGTGGGAAGAGACTGAAGACATGTTGAGACATGATTGTGTGTGTTGTGTATGCGTGCGTGCATGCCCTGAACAGGTGAATGTGATAAAGTTGGTGTCACCTATAATAGCTTTATGATTAGTAATTATGTTATGACTGATAAAATTTCATCCAACATACAATATACAATATAGTCATTCATAATATTATCATGTACACAAGAGGTCAGGGCAAGTGTGCCATTTTAAGGAGTTATCCACTAATAGTACAGTTTTCATCTTTCACTTTTTAGACATCATGTTGAATGGGCTGAGTAGTTCTCATTAGTCTTTCAAATACACAAGCTCCTTCCTTGCTTATACAATCAATGTCTCCTATTTTGAAGATGTACACATCACCAATTGGGCTACTGTGAATCTTCATTGGCTCTTCATTACTTGATGGTAAAATGTAGTATGATTGGCCACTGTCTGGTGATGTAAAGGACAATGCAAAATGCTCACTATTTGCTCTGTTTTCAAAGTATTCCACTTTTATTTGGTGATGAGAGTTGTTTCCACACTGAATGAACAAAAGCAAGGAGTATAACATGTTCATGGTGCATCGTCAAGGCCAATATTTAAGGGAATATATATATGTATATATAAATATGGTATTTTGTTTGTTGACTTACCTTCAAAATTTCTCCATCCTCAATACTGTCTACACCAACCTGCCTGTTATTGCTCACAAGTGTAATATAGCATCCATCTTTTCGTTGTAGGTTCTTCCAGATGAAAAGCACTATAAAGAGGATATCGGTGTCATGTATGTTGATTCGCAGTATAGCTTTACCATTTGTATCATCAAATTGATCATCCTTTGTCTTCGTTGTAATATGACCATGATCATTCACAACCATATACTGATCTTTGTCATTTCTTTCTACCTCAATGTGAACCTAGAATTCCAGTACATAATTTATCTAAATGCACACACCTACATTTCATACCTTGTGATTTTTCTTTGTACAGTCTTCACTAGTATCCAATGTTGGTGAAGTTGGCTGGATAGCTGCAAATAATTCCATTGGTTTACTGTCTTCTTCATTGGGTGTGAATTTAGGCCAACTAAATATGCACACTTCAGTAGACTCAGTGTTTAGTGTATCTGAACTCCTCAATATCATAGTAGTTTTGTCTTTATCGGGTAATGCATAGTAACGCACACCATTTCCAGCCTGATCTTCAGTCAAGTATAATGAAAAATAGGCATTGGACATGCCGTTCTTAAATCCTCTCTTCCATAGTTGGGTGTTGCTGGGTGGTGTAGTCACTTCCTAAACACAGACAGTTTATAATGTGATAGTTATGTAGATGTTCATCAATCACTCACCAGGAAGTGCAATTTCTGTGTATCTTTGATGGTTTTAACACCCACAACATAATTTGGATTATGAAGTTCATTTCTTAGTACAACTGCAGTTAGATCTTCTCCAAGTAGGTGCACTTCTTTCCGGAACAGCACTGCACAAATTAACACATACATACATAGTAAGGATCACTCTATATAGCAACATAATTGCTGTGCATGCAAAATAAAACGTGGAGCCTCCATGTAGTTAGTGTATATAGTATGATGTGCGTACCTCCTCCTGGACGATCGTCTGGGTTTGCGACTTTTCGTATCGCCATGACATCATCCAAACCCTTCGCTGCTAAGTACCTCTGGGAACTTTCACCAGTGTTCACCAGGATAGGTGTCTACAAGCAAAATACATTTGATTTGGTTAGCTAACTGCGTGGAGCATTTCACTCTTCGTCCCATCCCGCATGCTTACCGTATACGATTTGTCTCCACCGTCAATGGCATCCAGATTTTGTTTTGTGGAAATCATCACGCATTGCTCAATTTCGTTGTCTGCTGTTGGCCAGGAGTAATATCCTTCGGATTCAGCGCGGCTGGGAGGTCTGCTTTCGCTTGTCATATCTATTAACACTACGTAGCTATGGTTTATTCAATATCGGGTACCCGCAGTATCTAACTCTTAGTCTATAGTTGAAGCTGTTTTAATTTATAGGGCACATCTCCTGCAGAACGGGAAACCCAGTGGAATTCCCCGCTTGCATGATCTAATACAGCGTCATACAACGGACAACGCCATACAACCGTTCCAACCCCTATCGCTGCTACCGCCAACATGAAAGTCTGAAGCGTCGTCAGTATGAAGAGAGAGTTCGAGAGATCGAACATGGGAACTTTAATCCTCTCGTTTTCTCCACTTCAGGTGGCATGGGTGCCTCTACTACCGTAGCCTATATTAAAGCGTCTGACCCGGCTTCCTCTTGTCTCGCAAGTGGAAAACTCCTTATTGTATGTGTGTGTAGTCTTTTAGTTATTTTCGTAATTGTGTAGTCTCTTTGTTTTTGTTTTGTAATTGTGTTGATATGTTTGGTCGTTTTTGTATTGTTTTGGTGTTTACTCAGTATGTGATGTGTTCCTCTGGGCAAGGAAGAACAGCTGTAGCCAATTGCCTGGAGGTTACTGACGTTACTGATATATAAATCAAATCAAATGTAAGATGATGAGCTGGCTTCGCTGCCGTCTTGGCTTTTCCCTTTTGCAACCAGCATCAGGGGTTGTCATTCCTCCTCCGCTCATCCCCTTAAGGGTCATATTCCAACCTCAGTTGACCTAGCACTGGGGGAGGGACACCTCAAGGCTATCTAAGCCCCCTTTTCATTCTCTTGTATCCTTTGTTCTGTAGGTTCTGTTGTTTTAGTGCTGCAGGTGTAAAACTCTTTTTTAAATAGAACATCTTAGCTTAGAGTTACAGTGTGGTATGCCATTAGGACCAGTTCTTCCATCCTTTAAATTATATATAACGACTAGCCATAGGAGGCACAGTGAACTTTTATTGCTTGATTTGACTTGGACTATGTGAAATAGAGGTGAGTATGGAGTACGTAATTAGGGTGCTGTGAGATAATTGCCTCGCTGGTCGTGCTCCATGTTCTTTTCTTTAATTGCCATGCCATCTTAGCGGTCTTAGCTTCTAGCTACATTGATCAATTCAACTCTTCTCAGAGGATATCAGTGATCTTTTAACCTTCAACCAGCAATCTAAACAGTTTCGTATTCAATCCATCAAGTCCGAGATCATAGATTTATAAACCCCAGGTACCTGGGATTTATAAATCTATGTATGCTGAGATCCATCAACAAACAGCAATATTTGATCTCCCAATGCGATAAGATCTGGATCCACTCTATCAATGCACAGTTGAACTGACAAGTGTGAAATGCTCATCTTTGTGGTTTTTGATCCAGGAACAAGGTTCTAAAGAAGCAAGAGTTGCAAGATGCATTGCATTTTCAGTATAACTGGCAGTTACAGAATGTGCCTAGTCACTGTGTATGACACAGTATAAATCATTGTATGGTTTGTCGTCATGGAGGACTGACTTTTGTAGAACATTATGAGTTTTGTGACCTAACTGCTAGCTGGCTGCAGGATGATGTCCTAACTGAACCACTGCTGCAGCCACTATCAGCTGGAGTTGTTATACCAGTTACTGCCAACCGATGGGATGATTCCAGAACCATTGTATATGTAAGGGGCTTTTGGATTAGGCGACAGAGTGCATTTTTATGTACGAGTTTTTGCCTGAACTTTTACTAGTGGCCAGCTTGTTTTATTTTTATGTGTGTGTACAGTGCTCGACCCTTCATGTGAATGTTACTACTGGGAACATAGCGTATGTGACTGGTGTTGTACCCAGGCTTTCAACGTGTGACCCGGCCACTTATTGCTGGAATGCATCATAAAGAAGCCTTTCGGTTTAATAACCTTTACACTTCAGACTAGAAACCAAGTATGCGGGACTCTTTACTATGTAGGTTGGTGACACTTCTCAAAAGTACGAGCTACATATGAGTGACTGCAAGAGTACTACCTAAATGAACTTCTGGACTTACCTGGCAATGTAACCCTATACCAGTTTTAATGATATCTATTATAATATAGGGATTTGTCAACTGAAATGGTCAGTTGTCATTAATAAAACATTTTAACAACCTGCAGTCTATGTCCTTTTGTAACCTTAGCTTGCAAATTTGTCAAACCAATTGTTTGGAAAATCTCGTCAATGGGCGGCATGATTACTTACATTCCCTATGCAAAATACTACGTATATACAAAAGCAAAATAGTCATTACTCTATGCTAGTAGTGAAATGAAATAGCTGTGAACAAAACGACCGATTGTTTTTTAAGCATGAATAAATACTGATATCTTTCTTGATAAAGCCTGAGAGCTATTTCTATCTTCTAAATGGAATTTTTCAGTATGAATATGCCACGATCTCAAGCTTCTTTGTTGGCTTTATTCATCTTATCACAGCTTACTACAGTGCCAAAGAATATTGGAATAGCATGTTAATGAATCAAATAATGCCATACCAACCGAATAGTCAAATATCCGAATAATTGTTTCAGTATTACTCTATGCCCATGATCTCTATAGTACTCTATAGTACTCTACACAAAAATTAATGCTCTTGAATTACTCTATACAATGCCACCTGTTTTGTTGCAACGTTTCTAAGGTGATGTTTATTTGCTGTTGATTATGACATTATCTATCTGCACTCCATACACTATTTATTGGAATTCGATTTCCTGGCTTGGCTTGGAAATCCCAACAATGCAGGTGTTTCCCTCAACCAAATTCACAAAACTTGGAGTTATTGGCTTATACTGATTTAGAATCCACCCAAATTAGGTGGTTAACTGCATGGTTATTTTACCTACATACATGGTAAAGAGAGGGTTCAGTTTTTCTCTGTATTATATACATACCTTCATCAGCATCCAGAGTGGTTCAAGTGAAATGTATAAGAGTTTGTGTAGCAACAAAGGGAAAGGCAGGATAGAGTCTTGTCAGTATCTTTGTGAACTAAATTCCAACTGAAGTTATAGTAAAAGACATGCACGCAAAGGGTCAGACTACATGGGGAAATGTTTTTTCTCCTATTCAGTGACACAATAAATAAAAACAGTCTGGCAAACTTGTAAACATTAAATCGAGAAATTACAAGACTTATGTTAGATTCAACAGATTGCCAAGCCCCTAGGTGAAATGAAATGATCCAACATTAATATTTTTTCCCTCTGATACTTGATCATCATTTTAGATGGTTCCACTGGGATTAGCAATAACTACCTCTGGGGTTTGACCTATATATACCAATGTAAATCTGGGGTTCGACCTATATACTAATGTAAACAAGCTGATGTAGTGTTACTTCTAAAAACTGACACCCAGCGCTACTATACTATTATGTAAATCAGTTATATATTTCAATACTTATATAGTACTACCAAGAGTACATAATAATAGAGAGACTCCCCACTCTATTATTATGTACTCTTGGTACTACTATATAAGTATTGAAATGTATACAAAATGTAAATACTATGTAGTATTGCACACAACATTAACTGTAATTCCATGTCTTTTGTATTTCAATAATTATTTCTTTATGAAATAAGTGCAGCTAGAACAAGTCACTTCTATCCATAAACAATGCACAGAATTATCGTATAGCCAGAAATTTTCAAGAGACAAGTGATGACAGCTTCGCAAAATACTACATATATTACCGACTGTTCCTGGGACTTAATGAATAAAATCCAAAATGCGAAAGTATTTGGCTTTTTTGTATGTTTCAGCAAAAAAAAAAAACTTGTCTCGAAAATTTCCAGCCATGCAGTATCTTCTCACTATTTTATAGCTCATCAGGCTGCCATGTTTTCTCAAAAAAAAATTATCGAGTAAGTTTTGAGTCTGCTTGTGTATACGCTTCCTTTCATCTTGAGGCATACACCATTTCTGGTGGCCAACAAGGACTGCGCTAGCACTGCTTTGTTTGGTCATTAAAAGCTCATACAGCCCATTAGGAAAGCTGTTCAAAATGTGCACATGTTCAAAACCTGTCTGGCTTGTTTCACCCATGGCATAACTACCTCAGAGCAAAGCTTACACCTGTATAAGTTTAACATAGGCTTCAATGCAGCCTTCCTTTCTTGCCCTAGTAGAAACCTTTTGCTCACATGGGTGCGCAATAGACATGCATGCACACAAATGTCATTAGCCAATTTTGGTAATGGTTGGTTTTGCTAACTGTTGTTAAATGTTGATGCAACTCTCACCTAAATACAGCTGTAGTAGTTACTTAGCAGTAAATTCTAATGAGAAGAAATTGACTGAAATACTTACTATTTTAATAATAGTGATGTTACTATATACACTGTAGGCGCCTGCAAGCCCTGCATCAAGCATGCAGCTCCATCAAGCTTAGCAACAGCTTTACACACACCACCATACCAATGATCAGTGTTGGGAGTAACGCGTTATGTAATATTATTACTTTTGTGGTAACAAAGTAATATAACGAAATACGCTATGAAAACAGGTAATATAACGCAAGATACTTTACTTACAAACGTAACGCGTTACCTAAGTAATATAATTGCTGTAACGAGTCTAATATGACGTAATATTATTACTAACAGTAACGAAGTTACTAATCTCGTTAGTAATCCTCTGAGTAACGCCTAACCACAACAAAGTAACGAGGCCTACTGAATGAAGCTTATTCACTAGCTTCTTACTTATAACCAAGATTTGCACATTATCCAACAACGCAATCATGTCGCGTGATAAGGTGGTAGTTTCACACGTGACAGCTTAAGGCTGTGGACAGAAAGTAATATTATTACAGTTACTTTATTTTATGGGTAATATGTAACTGTAACTAAATAGTTCTGTTGCAAGTAATATGTAATATGTAACTAGTTACTTTTACGAAGTAACTTGCCCAACACTGCCAATGATTACCAGAAAGTAAGCTGTCGGTAAGACACTTCAGTTTTATTTTTAGTTTTGCTGATTAACAGTAACAACAGGTCAGATCACAGGTTACTAACTAGCTAGTAAACCACATTCCAGTATTCAATAACAAAGCATGGTCTGATTGATACATCAATGGACAGCAACTGTAACATACCTTTTAGTTGATAACAACTTGTAAACTATGTAGTTATTGTTGTTGTTGTTGATGACAATGATGACCTTAAGATAGTACACATAATGTATGGGCCAAGAAATCTGCAGCTTAGTTGACCGAGTGAGGTGTCAGTGATATTCCCATTGTTTAATATTATTCTTTTAATTATCCTTTGGTTAGGTTTGTTTGCATGTTGTTAATGTATGTGTGTCATAACTTGTCAGGAGGTATACGTCAGTAAACCTGATGTCAGTAACACAATGAAGGAAGTTGTGGTAATGTAATTAATGATTAACTTTCTGGCTTCATTAATAAGGACTTTATATACATAATGTCTACAATGAATAGTAATTCAGTGGAACCTTTCTTACTAAATTCCCCAATTAAGTACACAATAGAAAAAACCTCCATAATAAGGACAAAAATTTTGATCCCAACATGTCTGGTTAATACATTTTTTACCTCTGAAAGAGGAAAATTACTATATTACAGCAAAAAGTGGCCAAAAACTCTGGGTCCCAAATGTCCATAATAGAGAGGTTCCACTGTTATTACAAGAAGGAAAATGCCTGGCCAATTAGTTTGTCTCATCCCTGATAGTTTTTGGTCTATTTTCACACAACTGAGACTAAGAAATGTATAGCAGCGGTGTTATTGTTAGCTAGCCCTATTCAGTTCCAACGATTCAATTCATTGTGAATCTTACATATCATACAGTTTCAGTTGTATGCCCGTAAGTGATTTAAATGTCTGTAATATATAGCTATTCACTTTCTTTTCTCCCAGATTTTAATAATTGCTTTGCTATTGTGATGCTGTAGTAGTTAAATGAAAACTTGATATGTAGAGGTGTAGTCTTTTTGGAAGGGTATTCATACAAATTTCTAAACACCATAGTGTGAGACAAAGAATTCAGTACTATTAAATTTCGACCCCATCAAAAAAAATGTATGTCTGCTGTGGATTTCCCCCGTGAATACATAAACCATGATGTCTAATGCCTACTTCTAGAAAACAAGAAAACAACCAATTGAGATTTATTAACAACTTCGTCTTGTGTCCAGGTATCATACTCAGATGGGTTGAGGTGGTGATGTGATGTGGGCATAAGTCACTTCATTGTTTTGTAGTAATACAGTTTGGTGGGGGTTCACTGGTTTCTGGAAACCAGTCAGCCTTTTAAATGAAAACAGTTGGAGTGATCTGAAGCCAATTATGTCAGACAGTGAAGCGACTATTCTAAACTATCTCACCTTGCTTGCAATTGTTGTGTGGCAGAGATATAGCTACACTAAGATTAAAACATTTTTGATGACTAAGCTTGTGTTCACTTCACATTACGTGGGCATCATTTGCATCTTTAAACAGGCTGTTGGACCAGGTGTCCTACAGACCTTCTTCAGCACTTGTCCTCAATAAATAAACTAATGTCTGCATGGGGTATTTTGAGATAATAAGTTATGCGCTCTTTAGAGTTTGCTAGCTATGTATGTATAGTATTTTAGTGTGATAATATTTTGTTGAGGTAATCCTTGAACTTCACTCTTTTAAAAACTATTACTGTGATGTAGTACTCTTTGGGATTGAAATTAGGTTAGCTGACATGGATGGAATCAATATTAGACCTGAATTTTTATTAAAACAATGGCATGCACTGAGACCATTATGAGCACAATGTTGGCGACAGTTATACATGTATTGTAACTCACATTATTCTCAGCAAGAGAAAATACACTAGTAAACATTGTTGTACTAAACTTTTGCTTGTAAGTGCCAAAGATCAATAAAGGAATATAGCTTTACATATTAGTAGCCTATACAGATACACAGCATTGACAGCAATTACCAAACACTTCTTACTGTTTGACGGATTGGACCAGACACTTTGAAACTGCTCCCAGCTCTATACTAGCCTTGCACCAGGTCTTATTTCCCAGACTGACACTTATTGTGTTAACTCCCCCTTTGTGAATGGTATAATACTATGCAAGGTGCTATGGTGTATTGGTTGAAAATCATCTCTTACTGTCTGTTTGAAATATTCATCATTGCTCTGATTTTAGGACTTGCATGCGTAGTTTAGTGGCTATTGCTTGTGTTAACAAGCATGAACGCTTGTGTGTTTTATTCTAGATGTTTACAAATTGATTTTTTATAATGATGACAAAGCCAAATTCTTGCCATAACAATTAAGCCACGCTGTTATCATACTCCCCTGACATGAGAGATGACGTAAGTGTAGTATTCTGTTGGGAAGTTTGAGGCAGTCTTATCACATTGATGCTACATGTTTACAAATTCTTTTGGTACTTCCTTCCACTTATATAGCACTTTATATTATGCAGTTGTTATATAGTAATTAATTGTATGCTTTCTAGTTTCCCCACTTGAATGTCTATATATACAAGTGTCTGAATAGGTTGCATAGAAATAGTCAATCCCTGCCACTATAGCTGTATCCATTCATCTACTATGTATATCATAGTTATACTGTAAATTTGCTGATAATCAATATGGAAATTAAACCATATCTGAAAGTACATACGTGTAGTTTATAAAGTATAATGGTCCTTTCCCCAATATCACCTCTTCCAGTCAAATTTCTGTTTACTAGTAACCGCCCAGTGGTGGTTCTTTTCTTTTCCTGTAACCATTAGCTAGATTTTTTCATTCAGTGATTAAGGTATGAGACTGTGGGCTAGTGTTTGTCTCTCTTAGCTCCTTTTCGTCCAGCATCATTTTCCTATATACGTATGCTATACGTGCTTAGGATGACTATGCAAGTTCCATCAGCTCCAACACCTGATATGGTTCCTGCTGTAATTACCTTTGTAGTGCGGCATGATGAAGATTTCGCTTTCAATATTGATTACAAAGTGACAAATTAACAGATATATCTATATCTTGTTGTTACAACAATGGACTGTGGATTGTTACAATGTGTACCATGAATCATCTAGTTTAATCTGCTACATTTCATATTATTTCCTAGAAAGTACAGTATATCTGATGGAATGTATGCTTGCATTCTTTACCCCTCCAAGATTTATAAACATAATTACCATACTTTCTCTGTTACTTCAGGTAGACCCCCTGCATGTGTTGATGTAAATTGTTTACTCTAGTTTTGTTATCATAGTGTAATTAAAGAGACTTTACATCATCTGTACTTGTATAATGATAACTTTCTGCATTCCATTTAAGCTTTGAGATCATGCTAAAGTGTGTGAAGCCACATGTTTAATATCAGGAGTCTAAAATGTACACCAACACAAATAGGACCACAGAGGAGGATCCATATTATGAAGGTGTCCACATTTCAGGATGTCTCTTTGATGTGGTTCCACTATAGATCATTTCCTTTGAAGTAATATAGTCCTATACTTGGACAAGGCATTGCTATTTTCAATATGTTTCAGATTGGTCACCTTTTATCTCACTGTACTTGGTCTATGTTGGGATTTTATGTGGGAAATTTTTATTACATCATTCACCATTGTATCCATTTTTGCCTAAATATGGCTGTATTTCAGGTAGCCAGCACCCTAACAACAAAACCACAAACACTCCTTATATGGTTTCTGTTTTCCTTCATAGTTTAGTTTTTTGTTGCAAGTCACATGAAGTGCATTCACTATTGTATGGATCATGAGAAGAAACACTAGCTGTAGCCTTGAACAAAGTGCTTGTCTGGGTTTAAATCATTTGTTTGTTGTAATAAATTTCGATGTATCCATATATATAGTATATTTGTGGAGATTTTACAATATATATATGTGACCGGGTTTGCGAAAAGTACCTTTTCCACACATTTGACATACCAGCAAACAAAATGATGTAACATTTGACCCCTAATACTGATTAACATGCTTTTAGTATCAAAATGTAGCCAGATACTGTAGCTGCATTCAGTGAAAATTTCAAGCAATTATATGCCATGATCAAAACGTTAAGAAGCTTTAAAGTCCAAAAAATGGGCCAAATTTTGTGTGTGAAAAAGGTACCTTTTCGCAAATCCAGTCACATATGTAGTAAAAGAGTAGAAGCTGTTTGAACTTGTTGCTTTGTCGTATGTCTAAAAGCTCCATTTGCATGAATGTAACACACAGTAATAGGACAATAGGCACTACATGTGTATACAGATATTATCACAGTCTGTATATTGTTTTGTTAATGTACTATTGTCGTATGATAAACAACGTGTTAAACACACAGCTTTTGTTTTCATACATGTCTTTATATAACTCAAGTGTGTATAGGGTAAATATGTATAAATGGTTGTAAACATATTCTAGGAACTGTGTAACATATAACTAACTACTAACTTTTGCTCTCTGCCAAACACATCATGTCATCCATATTTTGTTATTTATTGTTATTGTCATATCAGTGTAGTTTAGACTTCTCTAGTCACTCTGACTAGTGTCACACAGGTGCTATGAAAACATTTGTTGCATGCTGTACATTTTCCACCGATCAGTTTATAAACCAAACATTGGGTAATCACTGTAACCTATGAATATTCCTTTATAATTTGTTGGCTAAGTAATTATGGTTTGACACTGCATCCTTTCTTTAGAAACAGGGTCATGTGCTCTAGTTAGTTTGTTTAGTAACTGTATGTTACTTGGTTAGATGCCATCATATTATCTACGTTATACGTGAAAACTCAATGACATGAGCATTGGAACACACATGTTTTGAAATCCTTGGTTGGGTACTTTATAATAGCAAGAATTTGGTTCACAAACTTCCTTGTTACCAATCTATAACTAAAATTGATAGTGAAGTTCTGATCCATATGAATATTTATGTATGGGCTAAATTGATGTACTAGCATGGACTGATGTTTTAAACTGAAACTACAGTGCGATGAAGTTTACAATTGTAAGTCATCACATATGCATGATTTCCTAATCAATTTTCCCTTGAAGTTTCCCTCCCATTGTTCTAGCTGTCATGTGCAACACTTTACCAAGGGTTTGATTAATTAAAGTAGCTTCTATTATGTAATTGACAATCATTTTCCTATACAAATGTATATATATCTTCTGCAGTTGTGCTAATTTCCTACCATTAGATCAGTTTCTTTTAATAATGAAACTTTATTGGTGTTGGGTGGATTAGGTGGGGATGAAATGATAGTAAGGTAAAGGGCAATATAGATGTTAGCCCCATATATACACTAGTACAAATGAAACACGTCCATCTATAGAGACATGCCATTTGGTAATTGTGTTTAAAAATTAGATTCAGACCACTGTAGCTGTAGCATTAAGGAAGGTGGGTATAGGGTTTGGTGGTTCAGGGTACACAGTGTTAGAACACAAAGTGTGTAATTTGATATCACATTCAAAGGTCTCTCTATACTGGTTATAATTAAGTCATTGTTTTATATCAACATTTGAAACTTTCTGTATTTTGTTCATAGAGTTAGTCAGCAAATGGAATACAAGTTTAGTGTGCTTAGTCGAGTACTATAGCTGTACTTTGTTTCCATATAAGATATAATTGCACTATACAGTCTCAGATATACAAATGCTTAAAGTGGTCGTATTAAGGCTAAAATTGAACCAAGTTTATCTTGCAATTACATCAGAAGTCAGAATTGGAACAGCCAAAACTTCATCTTCTGGTTTCTCTATCCTGTACCTTACATTTCAGAACTGCAATATTACAAACCTGTGAAATGACTTAATTGTTATTAAGCTGGAAGTCAAAAGGTAAATTTGTTAAGAGACGTAGAGCTGTTAGCCTTCTAGTGTCAGTTTTGTCACATGTTGCCTGCATACCACCATAGTAGTTATGACACATGTCATCTAGTTGAATATTGTATGACACTATCAACAAATATATAGTAATTATGTGCATGTATGTGTGATACATTTGAATCTTAGCAAAGTCTCTCATGTATATATTAGGCTATATACAATGTTGTTCATTGGTTCCCAGGCACGCACACATTTAGCTTTTGCTAAACGGTGCAGGCTAGCACAGCGGTATTATATATTTCATGTACAATAATACTCTTACTCTGATCTTCTGAGGTGTACTTACTGTAAGTACACTGGGAGTATCTTTATGAAGGAAGCCTTGTATAGGGCTGGGTGACAGTCTGAGTAAGTTCATGTTTATCTAAACAGTGTACTGTTGGATGAATGATGAATATAAACATTTGTCATTGTACAATAATATCCATGTAATAGCCAATATGCATTCAGTGTATGTACAATAGGTGAATATAATGACAACATGTGTGCATGCTGCTGTACATTTTGTGCCATTTCTTTTGCCTCATTGTCTGAACAGTAACATTATTCATTGTAATTGTGTGTATTGTAAACAATGATTTTGTTTGTGCATGTCAAATACAATCTTTTAATAGATTACTGATACCAACAAAGTCCATAGATTTTGTTCCACAGACAATGGAACGATGAACATAGCTATTTGTGGTCTATTTTTCTGACTGAGTATAGTAAACCAAACAATAATGATGTGTATTATTCCAATCTGACATTCTCTGTGTACATTAGCTCATCTGTAGCAATGTTGGCTGATTTTTTTTTGCCACTCAAGTCATGTGTCCACTTCCTAACAGAAATGTTGCAACTATATACTTCACAAATTCTTCATGCATGATGGCATGGCATTTGTATTCACTTCAGGCTAGCTGTTTGCTATTTATTATGTTGTGTTCTCACCAGTAGGTGTTGAGCAATGTAGCAGCATCAGCAGTACAGGTAACTGAGGGGATGGCTACTAGATGTCTAGAACTGCACATATATATTACACAGCCTATAGCAACAGCTAACACATGACATGCACATGTAGGAGTGAGATGTTGTGGATGACAAACTACCAAACTACTGTATCATTTTTGCCTACTATACACAAATCCATATATGTTTGTAGAAGATGTCAAGATCTTCTAGGAAGACCTGCGTACAGTGTGGAAATCACAATGGGAATTTGTAGCTACTTTACTTGTTGGAATATTGCAAGTGTATACATCTCTCACACACGTAGGTTTGTAGCCATGCTGCATCTTTAGATATTATTATGATTTAATCATAGGGATTTCCCATGGGTAATTTTATTTTGTCGTTTCACCACATACAGTGTATGGTCTCTGTTTCAGTTCCTTCATAATTTTGTGGCACTTTAATATGTCAAGAGTACAGATGATTCACTGATTTGCGGTATACCAAAGTAATGGGATAATGGGTGAATAGGCATATCATGTCACAGTCTATTGTTTTGTTAATGTACTGTTGTTATATTATATCATTGATGTAACAAATATTATTCTATTTATATTGCTCAATTGTGTATTGTAACAATGTTCGTACACATATGCATGTAGTTGTAAACATATTCCAGGAATCATTTATCGTAAACTAACTTTTCCTCTCTGATGCCATTAGTATTTCAGCCATATTTATTATTATTTCCCACTCTGATGGTATATACCGCACAGGTGCAATAAAAATAATACATATAGCTAGTTGCATGCTGTGCAATTAATCCACTTTAGAATCACAAACCAAAAGTTGGGCAATCACTCAATGATTATGGGTTTGATACTACACCTTTTTTAGAAAGAGGGTCCTACTGCAATTGTAGTGACTATATATCATCTGATCAGATGCCAGCATATAGCTATGTCTTTGGAAAATGCTAGTAGTGTATATGTTATTCAATGACATGAACATTGAAACACACACAAACCCTAGGACAGCAAAAAAACTTGATTCATTTGGTTAAAAAATAAAACTTGGTTCATAACTATATCCATGTAAAAACAGCTAAGCTGTAAAAAAGGGTGTGGCCTTTAGAAACATGTGTTTTTCTTCCACTTTTCCCTCGGAGTTTCCCTCCCATTGTTCTGGCATTCGTCACAAGTCACTATACGATACATTACCAAAGACTAAAGCTACAATATTAAGCTTTTACTGCATGTATAATGAAATATCAGTTTTTGTATTGCAGCTTCATGATTTCCTCTAATAGTGTTTAGTGTGCTGTCATAGGATTCAGTTGTAATGGATGTACAATAGCTGGTACGAATAAAGTATGCCAACCTACAGAAATGTGAGCAGACAGTGCTGTGTATACCAGTGTTGGTATAGCTATGTTTAATTCAGTGTGTCAGGAAAGTGCATGGATGTCATCGAGTTCAATGGCTCAAGGTACACACTGTATTATGAATCACATTGAATGTCATATAGCTATTTATATCAGTTCAATTGTGCATTATAACCTTACCAAAATTAAAATTGTACCAGCATCACAGTTGGTTTGTATTCAATTTCTCCCAGTAAAAACCATCATGGAATCACCTTACAAGTATTAGTTAAGATGTACAAGTGGTGATGACACATTGGAAGTGGAACAGATGAAACTGTACAATTTGCATATTATGGTATTTACATGATTTCAGGTTTCCTATTCCACTTCATGCCTTTGGCTGCAATTCAAAACTGCAATTGTAGAAACTTGCCACAGAGGTCTTTGTGTGGCTGCTCACTGTAGATTGTAATTGACTTGTTTACCTAGTGCTATAGCCTACGTAAGATGTAACAAGGTTTTAGCCTTCCAGTGTCAAATAGGCTTATGCTCAAAACCTTACCTTTTACAAATTTCTCAAAATTTTCACCTATTATGCTCTTAAGTGTTCCCATTATGCTTGCATTATGCTCCTAGGTTAACAACATTTCGTATAATTCTCTTGGAACATTGTAATCGGTGAATGCTCGATTAGAGTATTTCACTACAAAGTGATTGTTCTATCAGTAATCTAAGAAGCTCGAGGGTTTCCACTGACTGCTCTATTAGGGAATATCAATCTATTGTCATGGAATGAAACTGAAATATCCATGTAATATGCTAGCATAGCACTCCAGCCTATTTTATGTTTTCTATTATGCTGGCATATTTGGTGCAGGCCTAGTGTCAATCTGACTTCATTATGAATTGCACTGTTATCACCTGTAGTGAACCTTGAAACATCTGACAGGAAATAATTTAATTACGCAGGTTGCAATAATGGGGAGGTCAGTGCATGAGTATCAGTTAATGTTTTTTGAAACACCGGACCACCAGATGAATAAAACAGATGAACATTTGTCACTGTTCAATTCACAATAATTATGTAATATAACATTTTCTCTATATGTCACTCAATAGGTAACAGCTTTATAAGTGGAACAGCAGTGCTTCTGTGAACATTACAATGTCCAATATAGTGTAAACAATAATTCTTCATAGATTTTACTATGTGATAAAAGTTTCTTCCAAAGAGTCAATAACACCAATAAGGACTGTACAAACGTATAACTTTTGATTTTCTTAGTAGTTATACTAGTGTGTAAAATTTCTGCCCATGTAAATGTAACATTAAAGTTTTCACTTGAATATAACAACTTATTGAGGCTTGTGTTAATCAGGCACATGGCAATAGCTACCTTAAAAGCAGAAATATATATAGTAACCCGTAACATCTCTGATGTTGCAATGTCAATGCATACATGATGTTAGAATAGTAAAGCTAGCAATTTTTGTTGTTGTTGCTTAAGTACACTCAGTTCCATAAACAACAGTAATATTGCAACTGTTTAATTAGCTAGTTTTTTATGCGCGATGTGTTGGCGTGTAGATAATACTAAATGCATGTATCTTATATAGTCTTCAAAATTACAACAATGCAGAGCCAAAGTATTTAACAAAGTGTGAAGTTAGTCCTGTAATATATGCAATGTAGAAATGAGAAATTTTATACAAGTAATAACTACCTCATCTATAATTTCCTTAACATCAGTCCCATTCTGTTGTATTCTGCCAACACCTTACAGTGAAACAGATTAGGAAATATTACATACACTATACACTTATTCCCTTCTTTTTTAATGTTTTTGTACAGTATGACATAATATAATACACATTATTTGCAAAAGTTTTTAGTAGCCTTTATGTACTGCATGCACTGTAAATCATTTGTTGGGTACATTCGCTGTAAACAACATACCTTTTTGATATTATAGGTTTGGTAAATATCTATACTGACCGGGATTTGGAGTGGTAGGTTTGAACAACCATGACATTGAATTTCTTTAGCTCCTCCATCATATACATACACAACAAAGTGTATATAATAACAAATGGGTGAATAATTAACTGTGTGAGTGATAAACCTCCATTTAGGCATGAGGCTATTATGCTCCAAAAATTGAGCATTATGCTTTTGAGCAGTGCTCAAAAAATCACCTATTATGCTTTTGAGAATTGCCCATTATTCCCAAAATTATGTCACCATAATTGGCTAATATAAATGCCATGCAGTTTATTGCTGTATCAGACCATTATCATTGATGTTTAAGCCTCAAATAGTCTTGAATTCTTTAGCTGGTTGCTGTATTAGAATATTTCCTTTCAATATTATTAGAGTAAATAATATTCAGTGACTGTTCTATTAGAGTTTATGACTGCTCTATTAGAGTATCTCGATCTTTTTAACGGAATTATGCAATCTGCAGATTTTCCTACTGTTAAAGCTTTATGATCACCTCAAAATGCTAGCATAATTCCTGACATACCTATTATGCCGGAAATTATGCCGGCATAATCGCTGCATCCCTACCTCCATTATAAATTGTATGTACTGTATGGATGAATCACCTGCTTTTTTAGAATAGTGCGATTCAAAGCAACTAGCTACATCCTCTAGGGTCAGTAAACATCCTTGTACAGTACTAAAAAGATCCAATATGTGTATGCCATCTGTTACATTGAATGGATCAACTAACTGCATTATCATAATCCCTTCATGATGTTCCATGTTCATAATCTGTCCATTACCGTAGGTAAGAGCATTCCTTAACTGACAAACATTTGCATTGTGATGTATCATTTTGCTTACCATGCTAGTTTACAGGCCCAAAGTCTGGATGCATTTATCTATTCAGGGGGATTCAACATACTGTATTGTTCCCAGTTATATATAGTACTATACACACACAGTGTGGTAGTAAAGTATAGTAGGGATCATGGATGTTTAAGGCTTTACTACCCAAAAATATTCACCTTCATGCTGGCACTACTAAAGCCCAATACTGTCTTCTCAGAGTAACCCCTTTCAAAATGTATATATATCTATGAAATTCTACTGAATTTTACTGCCTGTTGATGCCTTCAGCCAAGCATAACTCAACTATGGTTAAAGCATAACCCTCACACACTTGTAGAGTCTATTTGTCATAGATATACATCACTAAACTGCATTATCTAATGGGTTTAATTATAGTGTTGAATGTTTGTGAGTGAACTTACAATTATAGTACACAAGTGCAAAAAAACTTGACTTGAAATGTTCACAAAAAAAGTACTCATGAGTTTAATGAAGCAATAGTGTTATGGTTTCATTTTTATTGGGGTTGTAATTTTTTATTTCCTTTGTTTGCATGGAAATGTTGGACTAAATCATAAATGACACGATTAATAAAAGTGACCCTATATATGGTGTGGATCAGTCTTGCAAAGCTACATATGTTGACCAGTTTTCTTGTTGTTTGCAATTTGGTAGGTAAAATGCAAGACAATGACAAAGAATAAAGTAGTGCACTGTGCCTGGCTTAGTAAGGCCAGAGACTTAATAAATACACTGCAAAAAAAACAATGGATTGGTACATATGGTATTGGTTGATACTCCCATGTATATGGTTGATAAGATATTGTTGAATTGCTGAAAAATATAGTATTAACATGCGATGCCACTTTACTGACATTTAATACTCAACAACAGTTAAATTTTATTACAAAATTTAAATAGCTACTTTAATAGAACAGTCAACCAATACAATAGCGAGCAAATTAATGGCTGAATTCAAATTCAAAGCAAATGGCACAATTGAATGTATATATATATTAGCTAATCTATTTGCTTGTCCAAGGCCAGCTATATCTTGTTCAGTATGATGGACAAGTAAATAGGGCTCAGATACTTTATGCTATTCAGATTGAGCCATTCAATCAAGAGTAGCTACTTGACTGTTCTATTAGAGTATTTGGTATCTCATCAAGGTCACATAAGCAGTATCATATGGTCAGTGATATCACTCATATGTCATCCTATGGCTATAGATTTAAATAAAACAAATAAAACTGGAAATTAAGGTGCAGCAAAATTAACAGGGCATGAACCTATAGTGTCATGTGGCCAGACCACTTGTGTGTGTTGGTGAACACTCACACGATAAGAGAAAAAACAGTCTGGCTATACACAACAGTATTATGGATCTTATAATTTGTTTTTAAGCTTAACCAGTGATTTAAACACCTGTTACACTTTAGCTCTAACTGAATTAGTTTAGAGTAATGGTGGCGTTAGCTAATTAGTGTTGCAATTGGTATGATTACGAGAATGTAATGGCATCAGTAAACTCTATGTTTGAGTATATACCAGTAAGTGAATTAATGTATAATTCAGTTATAAAAGATCACAGTTGACACGCAGGGCCGCCCAGAGAAATTAAGGGGCTCAGGGCAAAGAGTTAAAGTGGGGCCCTTCACCCAAGCTGTAAGTTAAAGACCAAAAAAAAAAAAAAAAAAAAAAAAAAAGGTCACAACCTGCTGGCAATGACAATAACTACCCATCACCAACCATATCTCCTTATCTATAAGCTTACTACACTGCTCCTCTGAAGAATACTGTGACTGCTCTATTAGAGTATTTAGATCTGACTGCTCTATTAGAGTATATCGATCTTTAAAACAGATATTCAGGGGACCCTTCATGGGGCCTCCTGGGGCCCCTTTCAGGCTGGGGCCCGGGGCAAAATGCCCCAGTTGCCCCCCCCCCCCCCCCCCGTGGGCGGCCCTGTTGACACGCTGTTAAAAGGATTATTAGTTGATAAATTTATTAATGTTAATAGTAGACTTGCTGCTCCAATAACATGAATAAGTTAGTCTAGCCAGCACCTGTGTGTCATCATCAAGTTTATTAGTTGGTCAGGGCAAACAAATTTAATGAATGCATGGGTAGCCATGCAGCTAGGTGGTGTCAACAATCGTTCTGTGTTCAACATTGTATAGGGAGTTTCATTAAAAAATGCCCATGTGATATCAGAAAACATAACTGATGAGCAAAATATTAAAATCAAAACTGTGAATTGTAACTGCAACTTCCATGCATTGAAATGCATTTAATTCATGTAAAGCACAATTGCCAAGTATCAGTGGCCATGAGGCTATAATTCAAGAGAGAAAAAATGTATTGGAGACATATGGGAGGTAAGTATAAGGCAACATAGCACAGCAGTGGATAGACTGATGTTGCCAGATAACCTCAAAAGTAGGGACCCGCCGATTATGCTCATAATTTTACCTATTATGCTATGCTGCATTGCTCAAAAATTCACCATATTATGCTTAAATTAATGCTCAGTATTTACCTATTATGCTCGATTATGCTCAATGTTCATGCCTTAGTTCATATGCTTTGCTACTAGTTTAACACTGTATAGAAAGAAAAAAAATGAGTGGCTGGAACACAAATAATAAATTCTTGCTGCATGTAAGAGAAAAGATCGATATACTCTAATAGAACAGTCAGTTTGATGATTGTTCTATTAGAGTTACTGACTGCTCTATTAGAGTATATCGATCTTATTGTATTGTATTGTATTAATGCTTTACTTATTTTGCAATTATCATTTTTCCAGCAAGAATTTATACTATCGTACAAATATTTAACCTATTATAGGGTTTCCACTCAAAATAGGAAGGTGCTTCGTTTTGTTGTTTCTATAGATTTTCACACAGATTTACCTTTATGATAAAGCAAACAAGTGCTAATTTGTTATTGGAATGTTTGCAGCAGTCACTATCAGCACAATTTTAACACATGTAAATATCCAATAAGTGGTCACGTGACCAAAAATCCCTTCATATAGAAAATAAGATGATGCCTCGACCTTTTTCATTGTTTCTGATGATTTTCATGCAGGCTGACCTTAAATAAAATAAACAAGTGCTAATAATTATTAAACCATCTATTCCTTTCAATATCAATGCATTTTTAATTTTGAACACCCAAAAGTGGTCACGTAACCAATAATCCCATTACAGCTATAAAGGATGTGCTATAGTACTACAAGATGTAGAAGTCTTCATTATAAGGTAAGAAAATACACTAATTGTGACTCGGTCACCCTAAAATACAATGATTTACTAATAAACTGCCCAATTTAACTATTATGACATTTTTGGTCACATGACCACTTTTCTGTGTTTTTGTATGTTAAACTTATGCTGATACCAAATGCTACAAGCAATCCAATAATAAATTAGCACTTGTTTGTTTCATCTTAAAGGTCAGTCGGTGTGAAAATCACCAGAAACAACAAAAAGAAACAGCTTCCTATTTTGATTTGGAAACCCTACCTATTATGCTGGCATTATGCTCAATGCTTTTAGGTACCTATTATGCTCAAAATTATGCCAGCATAATCGGCGGGTCCCTACTCAAAAGTTATCAGCCACCTAATATTATCTGGTTTAGCATTAAAAAACTAGAATATTTGCGCTGTTTACCGCTTGCAATTTAATTAATAAAAAACACTATTTCCAATACAATCTGTATGGGTTAAAGCGATAACAGGACATTGCTTATAGGCAAACACATTTCAAGCTCCAAATAACCTCTAATCCATACAGTGGTCACTTAAACATCAAAATAGACATACGTATTTGAATTTGGCTGATCTGATAATGACAGTTACTTGAATTTTTAAAGCCACAGTTTTCAATTAACAACATAATCAACCCTGGATAAATTACAGTCTTGATACATTACAAAAGAAGATGTTTTACTTTTACACTTTCCAAGCTAAATCAAGGTCGTAATCAGCTTATACACAACAATTCCCTACATTTAATCACAAACTCTCACATACTAACTAGCAATCTTGCTCGCTTACTCATTCCTTCCCTGCCTCCCTCACTCACTCACTCACTCCCTCACTCACTCACTCACTCACTCACTCACTCACTCACTCACTCACTCACTCACTCACTCACTCACTCACTCACTCACTCACTCACTCACTCACTCACTCACTCAATCACTAACTCACTTAATCACTCACACACAGACACAGACACACACACTCACACACAGACACACACAGACACAGACACACAGACACAGACACAGACAGACACAGACACAGACACACACACAGACACAGACACACACACACACAGACACACACACAGACACACAGACACACAGACACACACACACACACACACACACAGACACACACACACACACACACACACACACACACACACACACACACACACACACACTCACACACACACACACTCACACAATAACACGCACGTGATTAAATGTTCAATTTAGTTACCATTTTGGAAGAATACTTTTGAGATTAACTTCTTTCTTTTCTACTACTTGTAAGGTTTCTCAGTAGGACGAGTGTTAATAATAGAATGCATAGATTATGGATACATGCATGGGATTTATTTTCCGCAATTGTTAATAAAAATGAAGACAGGTAAAAATCGCAAAACCTTCACACCTCAATCCAACTAAACACAGCTATTCAGTAGGATAGTTAGCTGAAATTAAACCCGCGCCTTTCATTTTAAAAATTTTTTGATAAAAAATAATAACAGGAAGGATTTATTAGTGTTCATTTGCTGTTGAACATACAAACATGCATCAGTAGAGTATCCTAGATATAGCTACATCATCAGCTGGTTGAACAGCACTATCAGACAATGTGCCACCCACCTCTAATTAGCCCCTCCCCCAACCCACAAAACAATAGTATGAATTAATGACCATCATGTGAGATCACGTGATACACAATTAAATTACATTTGTACACGTAGTATTAAAATTAAAGTTCAAGAGCCATCGGTAGTTGCCTTCAAGATCGAATCTTTCCTTAAAAAAGTGAAATTACGGTAATAATTAAAACAGTAATGCTCACACACACACACACACACACACACACACACACACACACACACACACACACACACACACACACACACACACACACACACACACACACACACACACACACACACAAACATCACAGTACAGCATGGCAAAGCAAACCACAATGTGCAGGCAAAGATTATACAAAGGCATGTGCTGTATTAGGGAGTTTTGCAAGCCTTTATCCATGCCTTAACAAAGTTGGCAATGACGTATATACCAGTACATACTTTAGATTCTTCTACAGATGCATGGCTTATTATGTACATATAATTATGCCATTAGTGGACAACACTATATATAGCATTGTGAACAGTGGCGTATCTAGACTTTCCCTATTGGTCGGGGCACAGCTAGGGCACAGCTAGGGCACAGCTAGGGCACTGTATATGCTGCTGAAGGCAGGGGCATTCCTCCCAGAAAAAAATGAAATTCATCAGCTGCAAAATGGCATTTGAAGCCATTGCAGCTACAAAAAAACATGCTTTTAGATTTTTATGAAGTAGCTATATATATAGCTAGCTATATTTACCTGTTCAGATTGTACAGTAACACTAAAAACATTACAATAAGACAACACTACACCTATACCTGATGAAATCTTACAAGGATCTATAGATATGAACTACAAGAACTGAAGAACACTAGGAAGACACGTCCTTATCAATATCACCAATGCAACGTGATTTAATCACGTGCTCAATTGGTGGGCGTTAATTAGAGTCCCCGTAATTACTGGCTTCGTGACAGCTCAGTACTAATAATTTGGTGAGTAATTTAGTGTAGAATAAGTTTCACTTGTTAGATAATGCAATGACTCATGAAAAGTTGGTGATTGTGGGTTTAGTAATCTTCAGTTTGGTAGGGCACTAGCCAAATTTGGCAGGGCCTAGGCCCTACAAAGCCTTGCCGTATAGTACGCCAATGATTGTGAAGATGTGATCTTATTTCCATAATATGACTATAATATTATATCAAAGGTATAGATTGTATTGGATACTAGCAGGTTTAAGCTTATAATGTGCGACAAACCATGCATCCATATCAATACTACTCTGTACATTTTGTCAAATCACAGCCAAAACCTCAATGGTCAATTTTTTTCTTCATAAAATTCTAAATTTTACCCTTAATTCTAAAGAATTAATCATTTAAAAGATTTAATATCTACTTTATAACCCTTTCACTATCTCAGGTTTGTCAAACAAACTGATTAAAAAAAAACCTTGTACAGTGGATCCTCACTAATCCGAACAGTTCTGTTCTCAAGTTGACAAAAGTCTGTTCAGATTAGTGAATTTGTTTGGATTAGTGAACCCATTGATTATATACAGAACCTAATTCAATTACTCTAATAGAACATACATTTGTTTGCAAATACTCTAATAAAACAGTCATTTGTACTGTTCGGATTATCGAGCGTTCGGATTACTGGAGTTCGGATTAGTGAGGATCCACTGTAATTCCCTTGTCCAATACAAAATACATGTGTTTTGTAATATATTCAGAAAACACAAAAGTACAGACATTAGCACTCATAATTTCTACAGCACATTATACCATGAAAGAAAGCCCATGAATTGCCCTATACAATGCCACCCATACTGGGGTTGTAACGTTACCACAGTGTCACTTATTCATTGTTGATGATGGCATAATGCACACTCTATACAAAAGCCTATTGGAGAAATCGATTATGCGGGTGAACAAATCCCAACAGTACAGACTGTTATCCTCCACCAAATCCCCAAAACTTGGTATCATTGTATGTGTTGAAGCGTACTGATTACAAGTCCACCCGTACTGAGTGTTTAACTGGTGATTTTACAGAGAAGTACTCGAAAAACCTATCTTTCCAGCATTTTTTTACGTACCTGATGATGCGTAATTCACTAGAACAAGGCTCTTTCTGCCCTTCCCGTTCATCTCAGAGCAAAATCTAATATACCATAGGACTCGCCTGACATTAACGAATTCAATAAACTAAACGGTATTTCCGTAAACTGAAGTGTGCGGAAGTTATAGTGGTTTGTTTACGAGGTGGTATAATTTTTTTCTGGAAACAGGCAAAACCTTGTGGAATCCAGTAACTTTGACATTAGTTTTGATATGCGTTATAGATTTATAGTATGTCAGTCTCTCATAAGGTAATGACTGAAACATTTTGTAGCTGTTGTCATATATAAGTATTGGAGCTATATAGCTGCATATGGCTACCATGGTATAAGGTGGGAGTTTACTGTACTTACTGTATGGGGATTTCAATGGGATTTTTTATTGATGTAACATAGATTGTTTAATTTTAGAAAACAAGCCATGTATAGCTAGGTGTGCCACACATATTTGGTAGAACTACTATATAGTATGGTGTTGACTGCATTGCTTAAGGCTCTGTAAGTCTGTAAACTTTTTTTGTCTCCACTACACCATAGGTTGATTACATATAGAGACTCTTATGTTGACTTTGCTATCGTATAATATGGTGCGATAAAAAAGGATAGCTAATAATTGATTGTACATCTTACAATGAATCTCATAGCTAGACTACTACTACCTTTGGATCAATAATGTGATCTCAATAATGCATGCATGAGGTACTGTCTTAATGAAGTCATAGTGTACACCTTGGTCTTTTGTCCAGGACTATGGCCACTATAACAAGGTGGTCTTTGGTGATCACTGATGGGTGTTTTCTATTTATTGCCCACCTGTTATACTCTAAACACTGAACCATTGTTTAAAAAACTGGAATTTTAAACAGGGTTATTGGTATTTGAGTGTATAAGAATGATGTATCACCCACCACACTATATGCAAGCATTAATACATGTAGCTTCTTTACTTCTGTATAGCTACTGGCTACTGAATAATGAGGTATGTCAGAGTGATAATAAAGCCCCCTGTATACCTTTAAAAGACTACCCTTAACCATGTGAGCATTATATATACCATGTGTGTAGTACTGTTACATGTGTATAGCTATGTGTATTGCAGCAATGCTAAACGATGCAGTGTACGGTATCAGGGGTTTCTGTGATACCTTACAAATTACATAAAGACCTGGGGAATGCTAAGTAATTTATATTGTTTGCTATCAGAAATAATGCGTGCAGTCATCAAACATTATATAGTGAGCTATTATGCTTGTAACTGTTGTGGAGGCCACAAAATAAAGTGAGATTGTGTGATCACTGCACGTGTAAGCAGATTTGGACATGATTACTCTGCTGGCTATAAATCAAGTTTACTAGTTAGGGAACAACGGGATCTAGTGACTAATGGGATCTAGTGACTAATGGGACTAATGGGATCTAGTGACTAATGGGATCTAGTGACTAATGGGATCTAGTGACTAATGGGAGCTGTCATGCACAGAAGACCCGACTTGGTCTGTATAGGTAGGTACTTGGCTGTAAACAATTTAAAACAGCATTTTAGAAATTATGCAGTATTTTGTGATTATAAATAATCATTGGCAGTTTAGTGTCTGTATTATAATATTATTTCATAGTAAACTAGGTGTCATATAAAAGTGCTTGTTGGACAATTCTGCGACTGTCCCAGGGAAAATGTGCTAGTAGATAGTATGAAATAATACTATTGATATACAATACTGTATATCTTAGGAATGTTTAACAATTAACAATAAAATTAATAACAAGTGCTTTCCCTGGGAAGTACTCATGAAGTAATACTATAATTATGTTAGAAATGCTTAACAATTAAACAATAAATAAATTGATGTCATGGGGTACATTGAGATATAAGTCACTCTCTAGAGTTCCTATGGATACATTGACAAATAGAAAACACTCTGTGCCTGGCAGACTCCTGTAAGCGTTTGAGCACAAATTGGATGGCTGCAGAATCGAGGCTAACATCATTTTCCTATATAATATGCTATACGTGCATAGGATGGGAATTTACGTTATGCAAGTTCCATCAGCTCCAACACCTGATATGGTTCCTGCTGTAATTACCTTTGTAGTGCGGCATGCTGAAGATTTCATTTTCAATATTGATTACAAAGTGACAAATTAACAGATTACTGTTACACTTCTATATTTGGTCGTTACAACAATGGACTTTAATCTGCTATGTATATAATTTCCTAGAAAGTACAATATTTTACAGTATATGCTTGCTTTCTTTCCCCCTAAGATTTATAAACTTAATTACCATACTTTTTCTGTTACTTCAGGTAGACCCCCCTGCATGTGTTGATGTAAATTGTTTACTCTAGTTTTATTATCATAGTGTAATTAAAGGGACTTCACTACATGATCTGTGCTTGTATAGTGATAACTTGCGGCATCCATTTAACCTTTGAGACCGTGCTAAAGTGTGTGAAGCCACGTGTTTAATATCAGGAGTCTAAAAATGTACATCAATACAAATAGGACCACAGAGGAGGATCCTTATTATATAGGTGTCCACATTTTAGGATGCCTCTTTGATGTGGTTCCACTATAGATCATTTCCTTTGAAGTAATATAGTCCTATACTTGGACAAGGCTTTACTATTTTCAATTTACACACTTTTTATCTCATTGTTGGCCTTTGTTGGGATTTTATGTGGGAAATTTTTATTGCATCATCCACCATTGTATCCATTTGTGCCTAAATATGGAATTGTATTTCAGTTAGCCAGCAACCTTACAACAAAACCACAACCACTCCTTATATGGTTTCTGTTTTCCTTCATAGTATTTTTTGTGGCAATTCACATGAAGTGCATTTACTATTGTATGGATTATGAGAAGAAATACTAGCTATAGCCTTGAACAAAGTGTTTGTCTGGGTTTAAATCATTGCATTTTCTTTGTTTATCGTAAATAAATTTCGAGGTATCCATATGTATAGTATATTTGTAGAGATTTGACAATATATATGTAGCAAAAGAGTAGAAGTTGTTTGAACTTGTTGCTTTGTTGTATATCTAAAAGCTTTTATAAACCATTTGCATGAATGTAACATTCAGTAATAGGACAATAAGCACTACATGTGTATACAGACATTATCACAGTCTGTATATTGTTTTGTTAATGTACCATTGTTATATGATAAACAACGTGTTAAACACACAGCTTTTGTTTTCATACATGCCTTTATATAACTCAAGTGTGTATAGGGTAAATATATATAAATGGTTGTAAACATATTCTAGGAACTGTGTAACATATAACTAACTAACAACTAACTTTTGTTCTCTGCCAAACACATCATGTCATTCATATTTATTATTTATCATTATTGTCATATCAGTATAGTTTAGACTTCTCTAGTCGCTCCGACTAGTGTCACACAGGTGCTATGAAAACATTTGTTGCATGCTGTGCATTTTCCACCGATCAGTTTATAAACTAAACATTGGGTAATCACTGTAACCTATGAATATTCCTTTATAATTTGTTGACTAAGTAATTATGGTTTGACACTACATCCTTTCTTTAGAAACAGGGTCATGTGCTGTAGCTAGTTTGTTTAGTAACTGTATGTTACTTGGTTAGATGCCATCATATTATCTACATTATACGTGAAAACTCAATGACATGAGCATTGGAACACACATGTTGAATTCCTTGATTAGGTACTTTTCAATAATAGCAAAAAACTTGGTTCCTTAACTTCCTTGTTACCAATTTATAACTAAAATTGATAGTGAAGTTCTGATCCATAGGAATATTTATGCATGGGCTAAATTGATGTACTAGCATCGATTGATGTTTTAAACTGAAACTACAGTTATGTAAAGTGTGATGAAGTTTACAATTGTAAGTCAACATAATATGTATGATTTCCTAACCAATTCTCCCTTGGAGTTTCCCTCCCATTGTTCTAGCTATCATGTTGTAACACAGTTCAAGGGTTCAGTCAATTAAATTGTTTTAGTTACATGTTTCTGACTCCCTGTATTCACAGGCTTTAGCCTTCTCACATGTCCCTAGTGGGATAGCATTTAATAAAGTGTCCTATTATGTAATAGACAATCACTTTCCTTTACAAAGGTATCTTCTGTAGTTAGTGATGAAAATTTAATGGTGTTGGGTGGATTGGGTGTGGATGAAATGTTAGCAAGGTAAAGGGCAATATAGATCATGTTACCCCATTTATACACTAAAACAACTCCATCTATAGAGACATGCCGTTTGGTAATCATATAATAAAATTAGATTCAGACCGTTAGCTGTATTATTTTCAGCATTAAACAATGTGGGCATTACCTTATATGGTAATAAAGTATAGCTACAGTACTCGACTGTAAGCACACTAAACTTGTGTTACATTTGCTGACTAACTCTAGGAACAAAATACAGAAAGTTTCAAATTTTGATATAAAACAATGACTTGAGTATAGAGAGATCTCTGTATGTGATATTAGATTATGTTCTAACACTGTGTACCCTGAACCACCAAACCCTTAATTGCATGAACTCCGGCTATTTTATCATAACAGTTGGTCACCTGGAACTATAGTATGTACGTGTTGAGCTGAATCCTCAAAACATTTAATAACTCATGAATGCAATTACACGTGATCTTGAAATTTGGCACACTTGTTGTACTGCTTGACCCCTAAAAATATTTCAAAATCATTTCATTCAAAAGTCTGACGTAACATTTACGGCCAATCAAAATTTTCACCATACATTTCCTATGGAAAAGCCACGAAAGTGCACTGTCCATTGTAATCTTTTCCTGAACTTGTAATGAAGCCAAACTGTACATCTCTGTTGTTGACACCTTTGCTGTCACCATTAATTATCTGGTTGGCTGAAATGTTTACTCTCTTGAGAAAAAAAAAATCCGCTTTTAATTTTTAGCTGTTTTTCAGGATTCAGCTCAACTTGTACATACTTTATATGATTAAAATATCAGATACACATAATATGCTTAAAGTGGTCATATTAAGGCTACAATTGAACCGCCAAGTTTTCCTTGTAAGTCAGAACTGGAACAGCCAAAACTTCTTTGCAGCTGCATGGTCTCTCCATATACCCTATAGCTTGCATTTCAGAACTGTATCATTACAAACCTGTGAGATGACTTGTTATTAGTAAAACCGGAAGTCAATAAATAATTTATTTAAGAGACCTAGAGCTGTTAGCCTTCTAGTGTTAGTTTTGCCACATTTTGTCTGCATACCAACATAGTTATGACACATGCATCTAGTTGAATATTTACATCTGTGTGAGTGTGTGTGTGTGTGTGTGTGTGTGTGTGTGTGTGTGTGTGTGTGTGTGTGTGTGTGTGTGTGTGTGTGTGTGTGTGTGTGTGTGTGTGTGTGTGTGTGTGTGTGTGTGTGTGTGTGTGTGTGTGTGTGTGTGTGTGTGTGTGTGTGTGTGTGTGTGTGTGTGTGTGTGTGTGTGTGTGTGTGTGTGTGTGTGTGTGTGTGTGTGTGTGTGTGTGTGTGTGTGTGTGTGTGTGAACACACCATCAACAAAAACATAGTAATGATGTTTACCAGATCCATTTGAAAAGGAAAGTCTGTCATGTATATATTAGGCTATATCCGATATTGTTCATTGATTCCCATGCACACAAATATTTTTAGCTTTTGCAGGCTAGCACAGTATTATCTTTAGTGTCTATCACGTATAATTATGAGAAGGTATCCTATCTCCCAACTTACTCTGATCTTCCATTCTGTTACTGTAAGTACACTGGGAGTGTCTTTTGCAAAGGAAGCCTTAAATATAGTGATATAGGCCTGGGTGACAGTCTGTGTCTGTAATGTTTATCTAAACAGTGTACTGTTGGATGAATGATGGGATATAAACATCTGTAACTGTATCAATACAGCATTCAGTGAATGTACAATAACCATTGAATAGGTGAATGTTGTACATTTTGTGCCATTTCTTTTGCCTCAATTAATATCTGAACAATAACATTATTATTGTAAATAAGCTGTGCATGTAGTTCCTTTTAAAAGATAATTGACATCAACAAAGCCTGTAGATTTTGCTACACAGACTAACAGCTATCTGTGGTCAAATAGCTATTTTTCTGACTGAGTATAGTAAACCAAACAATAATGATGTGTATTATTCCAATTTGACATTCTCTGTGTACATTAGTTCATCTGTAGCAATGTTGGCAGATTTTTTGCCACTCAAGTCATGTGTCCACTTCCTAACAGAAATGTTGCAACTATATACTTCACAAATTCTTTATGCATGATGGTGTGGTATTTGTATACACTTCTGGCAAGTTTGTTTAAATTACAGTTGTGTTCTCATCAGTAGATATTGAGCAATGTATCAGCATCAGCAGTACAGGTATCTGAGGGGGTGGCTACTAGAAGTCTAGAGCTGTACATAATAGTTTTCCTATACATGCAGTAGTCATATATTATACTTTCAGCCTATCACGCTGCTTAAATGGATTACAGCAACAGCTAAACACATGCACATGTAGGAGTGAGATATTGTGGATGGCAAACAACGAACTACCAAACTACTGTATCATTTTTGCCCACCACATATATCTATATAATATGTTTGTAGAAGATGTCAAGATCTTCTAGGAAGACTTGTGTACAGTGTGGAAATCACAGTGGGAATTGCTGCTACTTTACTTGTTGGAATATTGTAAGTGTATACATCTCTCACATACGTAGGTTTGTAGCCATGCTGCATCTTTAGATATTATTATGATTCAATCATAGGGATTTCCCATGTATGGTCTCTGTTTCAGTTCCTTCATAATTTTGTGGCACTTTTAATATAGCTATCAAGAGTACAGATGACTCACCAATTTGTGGTATACCAAAATAATGGGATAATGGGTGAATAGGCATATCATGTCACAGTCTATTGTTTTGTTAATGTACTGTTGTTATATTATATCATTGATGTAACAAACATTATTCTATCTATATTGCTCAATTGTGTATTGTAACAATGTTTGTACACATGCAGTTGTAAACATATTCCAGGAATCATTTAACATAAACTAACTTTTCCTCTCTGATGCCATTAGTATTTCAGCCATATTATTATTATTTCTCACTCTGATGGTATCACACAGGTGCAATAAAAATAATACATGTAGTTGCATGCTGTACAATTAATTCACTTTAGAATCATAAACCAAAAGTTGGGAAATTAATAAATGTGGTATTATATCAGCGAATTGTATAATTTTAGTGGATTCTGAACTGCAGATCATACTGTTTGACACTACACTTTTTTTAGAAAGAGGGTCCTACTGCAATTGTAGTAACTATCATCTGATTAGATGCCAGCATGTAACTATGTTCTTTGGAAGATGCTAGTAGTCAGTGTTGGGCAAGTTACTTTGTAAAAGTAACTAGTTACATATTACATAATACTTGCAACTGAACTATTTAGTTACAGTTACATATTACCCATAATATAAAGTAACTGTAATAATATTACCTATTGTATTACTTTGTGTTCACAGCCTTAAGCTGTCACGTGTGAAACTACCACCTTATCACGTGACATGACTGCGTTGTCGGACAATGTGCAAATCTTGGTTGTAAGTAAGAAGCGGTTGAATAAGCTCATTCAGTAGGCCTCATTACTTCGTTGTGGCTAGGCGTTACCGCTCAGAGGATAACTAACGAGATTAGTAACTCCGTTACTTGGAATAATAATTTTACATAATATTAGACTCGTTACAGTAACTATATTACTTAGCTAACGCGTTACATTCGTAAGTAAAGTAACTTGCGTTATATTACCTGCTTTTATAGTGTATTTCATTATATTACTTTGTTACCACAAAAGTAATAATATTACGTAACGCGTTACTCCCAACACTGCTAGTAGTGTATGGTTATTCAATGACATGAACATTGAAACACGCACAAACCCTTGGACAGCAAAAAAAACTTGATTAATTTGGTTTAAAAACTTGAAAAAATAAAACTTGGTTCATAACTATATCCATGCAAAAACAGCCAAACTGTATAAAAAGGGTGCGGCCTCTGGGTCACCATGCATATATATATATATATATATATATATATATATATGTTTTCCTTCCATTGTTCTGGCATTTGTCACAAGTCACTATATAATACATTACCAAAGACTATATTAAGCTTTTACTGCATGTATAATGAAATGTCAGTTTTTGTATTGCAGCTTCATGATTTCCTCTAATAGTGTTTAGTGTGCTGTCATGGGATTCAGTCGTAATGAATGCACAGTAGCTGCATGGTATGAATAAAATATATCCACTTATAGAAATGTGAGCAGTCAGTACAGTGTATACCAGTGTTGGTATAGCTATATTTAGTTCAGTGTGTCAGGAAAGTGCATGAATGTCATTGAGTCCAATTTGCACACTGTATTATGAATCACATTGAATGCATTAATGTAGTTCGCTCACCTCTAACATTCTTGTCACCAATCTTTGTCTCACACAGGTGTTTTTGATTGGTTTATCCACCACCGTCATCTGATGGTGGTGGGGTTGGTAGTTGTACAAGGACTGTGGGAAAACCTAACCAAAATTGTAGGCTGGGACTTAAATTGGGAAGTTATATGTATATTAGATGGGTTGGTGAATACATTTGAATGGCAAAAGAAGATTTTTCAGACTTTTGGCATAGCTTGGGTGTATCAGGCATCACTTAGTATACAGGGAGGCAGACCCTATTAGAGTCCTTGCACTATCACATCCCGACTAGTCAGGATGGAGATGCTGAATCATGGGCAGGCGCACACCTGCCACCTTGTATTCAGCCGTGCCTATACATACTCACACTTAACTCTGACATAGGATACTGTTTAGGCATACAGGGAAAGTATTGGCACTGACAGGCTCCTGCCAGACTGTATTAAGACTGGTAATTTTTTTTTTTTTTGGTAGAGTATACACTGACAGTGGATACTTTTGCTGGCACATAGAGGGTAGCATTAACACTAACAGGCTCCTGCCAGACTGTACATAACACTGGTAGTACTGCTTCTGTGACTTTGGGTAGCATTAGCACTAACAAGCTATTGCCAAAATTCACATCACGCACTTATGTGAATATTTCCGACTCGCATGACACCTGGAAACTACACATGATGATAGGGTTAAAGTACACATTCCTATGTAACCTACAATGAATCAAAATAATGGATACACAAATTCTTATGGAGTTAATTAGCTAAAGGTATTATATAGCGTGTTTTTTGTTGTTGTTTTTTTCAATTTTAATGCGACCCCATTGCTGTTACAGCCGCATGCACATGTCTACAGTTACTCTTGCATGAGCTGTGGTTATTGCTTGCTGAACACACTAGGTAGCGCCAACCAGTCCTCCCGTTTTTTGTGCTCTTACTACACACATTGGGTTGCTCAAAACCTTGACTGGGTGTCGATTCCTTAGGCATTGTAATTAACTTGCTTGTTTCCTGCAATAACAAACTATACATATAAATACACAACCACATGTATATATAAAGAACACATCAGATATAAGGTATGCTAGTATGCGATCATGGTTTTGTAAACTGGGGGCCCTTTTGGTGATAGACAGAGTAACCATTGTACAAACCAATGGGATGGGAGGGATGGATTCTTCCTTTTGTCCTCTCTGTGGCATGATGGCTCACCCTTAACAACTAACAAGTCATGCTGTTCACACTAGGAGGCACATGTTGAACACTGCGCATGTGCAAATTCCAGTTAATGCTCACTAACATTTCTAACCAATGCTTGCATAATTAATAGCTCTTACATTAACTTGGTTTAAATGTGCTTATTTAATGTAGTTCGCTCACCTCTAACATAATTGTCACCAATCTTTGTCCCACACAGGTGTTACTGATTGGTTTATCCACCACCGTCATCTGATGGTGGTAGGGTTGGTAGTTGTACAAGGACTCTGTCTGCCATGGGGAAAACCTAACCAAAATTGTAGGCTGGGATTTAAAATTGGGAAGTTATATGTATATTAGATGGGTTGGTGAATACTTTTGAATGGCAAAAGAAGATTTTTCAGACTTTTGACGTAGCTTGGGTGTATCAGGCCATAGAAAGGCATGGAAAATGACTTTCCACCCAAGCAGGACCCTGGATTATACTACTACCTATACAAGCCAGAGTAAACATCTTTAACTGACGTTTCACGTATACAAGCAGCATTATATAGAGTACACACAACATAATATAAATGTACACGCATGTATCCCATATGTACATGCATGTACATGCACGTCTGCAATATGAGTATCTTCATACATGCTTTAAGCACTTACAAGTTGCAGGGTGGATTAAGTGTAATAATACTGTGGTAGTACCAGGAGCAGGGTTGATATCAGGATACAATTGGAATAGACCTCCCATCAGTACCAGCTACAGTTTAGCCAGGATGCACCATTAATGTTTCTGATGAAGCAGTGCAAAATTTGAAGATACATTGAGTATGTGTTGTGGCCAAACACGAGACTGGTTAACTATGGGTGCGAACAAGGTGGTCCCAGTGTACTAATTCTGATTACTAAGGAATAGGAAGCCAATTAGATAGATAGCCTCAGTGGTGTATGAAAACATAGTTGAAAGGTAGCCAGCATGCTACTTAAGTAGCCAACAGGCAGTCTTCTTCCATACAGTAGTTGAAGGGAAAGCCGGCAGTGATAATTGACTATCTAGTCTGTGGGGTGACTGTGGTAATGATTACATCTACATCCTATTGATATAGCATCATTGTAAGGTTGTGGTGCTAATCATTAAATTATTTTACTGACAGTGTGCACGATAAGAACAGCTGTTGTATGACTAATCAATGAAATGAGGGATAATAATGAATCAAACGTTCATTTTTATTTTTTGATTGGAGGTTCTCATAGTCTTGGTTTCAATTGAAGATGTATAGGTCTGCAAGTGTAAAGGGAAGGCATTAGTAAAGGAAGATTGTTACGTGTATAGCAGAGAATATACCCTTGTTGTAAATCTTAGGTAAATGGTTCCTTTTTGATAGCTGGATACCTAATCCAACAGGAATCATCATCATAGAGGGTAGGTTGATAGCAATGTTTCACTAAACAGAAAGAACATGTTTCCTACCTCGTCTACACTTCCAATCACTCCACAATATCCCCTATGCATGGGTGGATTGATGAATGTTGTGGTATGTGTGTAAGGTGGCCAAATTTGAGTTTACTTATAGGTGATAACTGCTTTCTATGCATGGTAGCTAGTGCAGATGGTAAAGGTGAAAGAAGGGTACTGTAGGCTGACATTGGTATATCTCATTTAAATTGCATATCATGTATAATTACACATACAGGAGCAAATCTACAGTCAGACCCCATGTGAGAAATCATGCAATATGTAACTATGGCAGTATGGGAAGGGGATTTGAATGGGAATGTATTGTAGAACATATAGTATTATTCTCACTGTAGAATGTACTTAGTTAAGCCATTTAGGTTTACAGATGGGATGGACGTCAAGGCATACCTGCCTAGTGTAACGAGCTGTTTACCACTGTATTTAATATGTTTAGTTTTATGTAGAATGATGTATTATGTCTATTTTTCTGCACTTAATAGCTGGTCAGATGGGAAAGGTGACATACCATTGCTGCTTCTGCTGTTTGGTAAGTGGACGATGGTCTACATCAAGTGACTCACTCAAGATCGCAGACATGGAAGTGTTTAGCTGCGGTGTGCTTTCAATTAATTAATGTTGCTTGTCAGTTTAACCTGGTCAGCAGGACTTACCCTGTTATGAACAGGTTGCCACCGTCAACAGATGGTGGTTGTTTTGGTAGGCGTGCAGGGTTCCATGGATTCTCCTATTAATTCTCAAATAGGCCCCTTTTCAACAAATTTACATGATGTATACAGCATGTTTTACTACAAAGGCTTGGAGGTAGGAATGCTTGGGAATTCTAACATTCTCTGAAGCCACAAGAATTTCCGCATGCCACAACTTTCCTAATAGAAACCCTGCACTGTCACACCCTCAAGATGGAAAAGACAAGGGGAAAAAATGGGGGGATTTACTAAGCTCCCTGCTGGGACTGTCTGTGGTGCATTCTTCACCTCCCCACATGCCCATTAATATTATTATTACTTTTTTGGGCAATACATTACATTAAACCCCACCCAACAATCCCTTTGTGATTATCGTCTTCTAAAATACTAATATGAGATAGTTGGTAGAGGGGAGTGGTGTGGATGGGACAAGATTCACTATGCCATATAGCCCCATGTATTCTAACACCTCTCCACGTGCCTTTTTCTTGTAACGCATGCGCAATGTTATTCTCCAATTATTGCCAACCCTTCTCACATGTGTGCCTTCCCAATCTTCCCTCCAGTCATGGTGGAGCTTCGGGTTAGTCACTATCATAATACACTCATGCATGCTCGACTGCAACATTAACCTAGTTTAACTAGTTAAACTCCATTAAGCAAATACACGGTTTATGCACATATTCAAACATAACATATATGGATTACAGGAAAGTACTCCTGTTAATCAGCCAAATGTAAAGCATAGCATTTAAAACTTGAGGAATTACAGACTGTCATGGTCATATCTGTCTGACATAGTGAGCTGCACATGATTAAATATGATGCAATGTGCGTACTATAACAGTACACATGTGATCTCCATAGTACACCCAGTCTGAAGCTAATCCTTTTGTCCTCTCTGTGGCATGATGGCTCACCCTTAACAACTAACAAGTCATGCTGTTCACACTAGGAGGCACGTGTTGAACACTGCGCATGTGCAAATTCCAGTTAATGCTCTCTAACATTTCTAACCAATGTGTGCATAATTAATAGCTCCTACTTTAACTTGGTATAAATGTGTATGTAAACCTCATTTACCTTACCAATTCCGCCTTGCAATTAAAATTGTACCAGCGTCACAGTTGGTTTGTATTTGATTTCTCCCAGTAAAAGCCGTCATGGAATCACCTTACAAGCATTAGTTAAGATGTACAAGTGATGAGACATTGGAAGTGGAACAGATGAAACTGTACAATTTGCATATTAAGCTATTTACATGATTTCAGGTTTCATATTCCACTGCATGCCTTTGGCTGCAATTTAGAACTGCAATTGTAGAAACTTTCCACAGAGATCTTTGTGTGGCTGCTTACTATAGGTTGTAATTGACTTGTTTACCTAGTGCTATAGCCTATGTTAGATGTAACAAGGTTTTAGCCTTCCAGTGTCAAATAGGCTTATGCTCAAAACTTTTCCCAAATGCTTTTACGAATTTCTCAAAATTTTCACTTATTATGCTCTTAAGTGTTCCCATTATGCTTGCATTATGCTCCTAGGTTAACAACATTTCGTATAATTCTCTTGGAACATTGCAATCAGTAAATGCTCTATTAGAGTATTTCACTACAAAGTGATTGTTCAATCAATAATCTAAGAAGCTTGGGAGTCCACTGACTGCTCTATTAGGGAATATCAATCTATTGTCATGGAATGAAGCTGAAATATCCATGTAATATGCTAGCTTTATGCTGGCATAGCACTCCAGCCTATTTTATGCTTTCTTTTATGCTAGCATATTTGATGCAGGCCTAGTGTCAATCTGACTTCATTATGCATTGCACTGTTATCACATTTAGTGAGCTTTGAAACATCTGACAGGAAATAATTTAATTGTGCAGGTTGCAATAATGGGGAGGTCAGTGCATGAGTTGCAGTTGACCATCCTTGTTTATCAGTTAATGTTTTTTTGAAACACCAGTCCACCAGACTGTGGGATGAATAAAACAGATGAACATTTGTCACTGCTCAATTCACAATAATTATGTAACACAACGGTTTCTCTACATGTCACTCAATAGATAATAGCTTTATAAGTGGAACAGCAGTGCTTCTGTGAACATTACAATGTCCAATATAGTGTAAACAATAATTCTTCATAGATTTTACTGTATGATAAAGTTTCTTCCAAAGAGTCAATAACACCGATAAGGACTGTACAAACGTATAACTTTTGATTTTCTTAGTAGTTATACTAGTGTGTAAAATTTCTGCCCATGTAAATGTAATATTAAAGTTTTTCACTTGAATATAACAACTTATTGAGACTTGTGTTAATCAGGCACATGGCAATAGCTACCTTAAAAGCAGAAATATAAATAGTAACCGGTAACATCTCTGATGTTGCAATGTTAACGCATACATGATATTAGTATAGTAAAGCTAGCAATTTTTGTTGTTGTTGCTTAAGTACACTCAGTTCCATAAACAACAGTAATATTGCAACTGTTTAATTTGCTAGTTCCTTATGTGCGATGTGTTGGTGTGTAGATAATACTAAATGCATGTATCGTATATAGTCTTCAAAATTACAACAATGCAGAGCCAAAGTATTTAACAATGTGTGAAGTTAGTCCTGTAATATATACAATGTAGAAATGAGAAATTTTATACAAGTAGTAACTACCTCATCTATAATTTCCTTAACGTCAGTCCCATTCTGTTGTATTCTGCCAACACCTTACATTGAAACAGATTAGGAAATATTACATACAGTATACACTTATTCCCTTCTTTTTTAATGCTTTTGTACAGTATGACATAATATAATACACATTATTAGCAAAAGTTTTTAGTAGCCTTTATGTACTGTATGCACTGTAAATCATTTGTTGGGTACATTCGCTGCAAACAACATACCTTTTTGATATTATAGATCTTTAACTGACAAACATTTGCATTGTGATGTATCATTTTGCTTACCACGCTAGTTTACAGGCCCAAAGTCTGGATGCATTTATCTATTCAGGGGGATTCAGCATATTCTACTGTTCCATACTATACACACAGTGTGGTAGTACAGTATGGTAGGGATCATGAATTTTTAAGGCTTTACTACCCAAAAATATTCATCTTCATGCTGGCACTACTGAAACCCAATACTGTCTTCTCAGAGTAACCCCTTCCAAAATGTATATATCTATGAAATTCTACTGAATTTTACTGCCTGTTGATGCCTTCAGCCAAGCATACATCACTGAACTGCACTATCTAATGGGTTTAATTGTAGTGTTGAATGTTTGTGAGTGAACTTACAATTATAGTACACAATTGCAATTATAGACTTGAAATGTTCACAGAAAAACTACTCATGAGTTTAATGAAGCAGTCTGAGAGTGAACAAGAATATTGTTATGGTTTCATTTTTATTGGGGTTGTAATTTCATATTTCCTTTGTTTGCATGGAAATGTTTGACTAAATCATAAATGACACGATTAATAAAAGTGACCCTATATAAATTAAAGGTGTGGATCAGTCTTGCAAAGCTACATATGTAGACCAATTTTCTTGTTGTTTGCAATTTGGTAGGTGAAATGCAAGGCAATGACAAAGAATAAAGTAGTGCACTGTTCCTGGCTTAGTAAGGCCAGAGACTTAAAAAAAATACACTGCAAAAAGTTGAAACAATGGATACCTGCCTATGGTTTTGATACATATAGTATTGGTTGGTACTCCCATGCATATGGTTGATAAGATATTGTTGAATTGCTGAAAAAGATAGTATTAACATGCGATGCCACTTTACTGACATTTAATACTCAACAACAGTTAAATTTTTATCACAAAATTTAAACAGTATATATTTGATTATATACCAGTAAGCGAATTAATGTATAATTCAGTTATAATATACCACAGTTGGCATGCTATAGGATTATTAGTTGGTAAATTTATTAATGTTAACAGTAGACTTGCTGTTCCAATAATGTGAAAAAGTTAATCTAGCTGGCATCTGTGTGTCATCATCAAGTTTCATTAGTTGACTTAAGATTTAGGGCAAACAAAATTATTATTGAGTGCTTGGGTAGCTATGTGAAATAATGATGTCAATAATCATTCTGTGCTCAACATTGTGTAGGGAGTTTCATTAAAAAATACCCATGTGATACCCATGTGATATCAGAAAACTTAGATTCTTCTACAGATGCATGCATATGGCTTATATAATTATACCATTAGTGGACAACACTGTATATATAGCATTGTGAAGATATGGTCTTATTTCCATAATATGACTATAATATTATATCAAAGATGTAGATTGTATTGCAGGTTTAAGCTTATAATGTGTAAAAAATACTGTTTGTAGATTTATAGCCGGTATGTCAGTCTCTCATGAGGTATGTCAGTCTCTCATGAGGTAATGACTGAAACATTTTGCAGCTGTCATCATAATTATGTAAGTATTGGAACTATATATATATATATATAGTTGCATATGGTTAACTACGTACCATCAGTGGTATAGGGTGGGAGGACTTACTGTATATGGGGATTTCATTGGGACCTTTTATTAGTGCAACATAGATTGTTTAATTTTAGAAAACAAGCCATATATAGCTAGGGATGTATACCCATCTTTGGTAGAACTACTATAGAATATGGTGCTGACTACATGGCTTAAGACTCTGTAAGTCTGTAAGCTTTTTTGTCTCCACTACACCGTAGGTTTGACTACATATAGGGAGGGACTCTTATGTTGACTGCTATTGTATGTATGGTGTGATGAAAAGGGATAGCTAATAATTGATTGCACATCTTACAATGAATCTCATAGACAGAACCACCTTGGGTTCAATAGTGCATGTGGCCTCAATAATGCATGCATAGGTTACTGTCTTAATATGGTCATAATGTAAACCTTAATCTTTTGTCCAGGATTATGGCCACTTTAACAAGGTGGTCTTTGGTGATCATTGATAAATGGGGTTTCTATTAATTACCCACCTATTATTATACTCAATACACTGAACCATTAAAGTAAAATAAACAGAATTTTTGAACAGGGTTATTGGTATTTGAGTGCATAAGAATGATGTATCACCCACCACACTGTATGCAACCATTAATACATGTAGCGTCTTTACTTCTATATAGCTACTGGGCACTGTATAAAGGAGGCAAGTCCAGAGTGATAATAAAGCCCCTGTTTACCTTTAAAAGACTGCCTTTAACCATGTGAGCATTATATATATACCATGTATGTAGTACTATTACATGAGTATAGCTATGTGTATTGCGGCAATGCTAAACCATGCCGTTACTGCAGTGTACGGTATCAGGGGTTTCTGTGATACCTTACAAATTACATAAAAGACCTGGGGAATGCTAAGTAATTTATATAAAAGTACTGTGTGCAGTCATCAAAATGTAGTGAGCTATTATGTTTATAACTGTTGTGGAGACTATGAAATAAAGTGAGATTGTGTGATCACTGCATATGTAAGCAGATTTGGATATAGCTAAAATCTAGTTTACTTATATAGTTAGGGAACAATGGGATCGGTCATACACAGAAGACCCAACTTGGTGTGCATAAACGGTAGGTATTCTGCAAACAATTTAAAACAGCATTTGAGAAATTATACAGTATTTTGTGGTTATTGGCGGTTTAGTGTCTGTATTATATTATTTCACAGTAAACTATGTGCCGTATGAAAGTGCGGCTTGTTGAACAATTCTGCGACTGCATCCCAGGGGATAGTAGATAGTATGCAATAATACTATTGATATATAATACTGTATATCTTAGGAATGTTTAACAATTAAACAATAAAATTAATAACAAGTGCTTGTTACAACTTTCCCTGGGAAAGTACTAGTGAAATAATACTATAATTATGTTAGAAATGCTTAACAATAAAACAATAAATAAACTGATGTCATGGGGTACATTGAGATATAATTAAGTCACTTTCTGGAGTTCCTATGGATACAATGACAAAGAGAAAACATTCTGACTGACTGGCAGTCTCCTGTAAGTGTTTGAGCGCAAATTGGATGGCTGCAGGATCGAGGCTAACATCATTTTCCTATATATGCTATACGTGCATAGGATGGGAATTTACACTATGCAAGTTCCATCAGCTCCAACATTTGATATGGTTCCTGCTGTAATGACCTTTGTAGTACGGAATGATGAAGATTTCATTTTCAATATTGATTACAACGTGACAAATTAGCAGATTACTGTTACACTTCTACAATAATGGACTGTTACAACGTAAACTGCGTGTGAATCATCTACGTAGTTTAATCTGCTATGTATATAGTTTACAGTATATCTGATGGAACGTATGCTTGCATTCTTTTTCCTCCAAGATTTATAAACATAATTACTTTTCCTGTTACTTCAAGTAGACCCCCTGCATGTGTTGATGTAAATTGTTTACTCTAGTTTTGTTATCATAGTGTAATTAAAGGGACTTTACTTTATCTGTGCTTGTATAGTGATAACTTGCTGCACCATGCATGCTAAAGTGTGTGAAGCCACGTGTTTAATATCAGGAGTCTAAAATGCACACCAATACAAATAGGACCACAAGAGGAGTATCCTTATTATGAATTGTGTCCACATTTCAGGATGTCTCTTTGATGTGGTTCCACTATAGATCATTTCCTTTAAAGTAATATAGTCCTGTAGGACAAGGCTTTGCTATTTTCAATGTGTTTTAGATTAGACACTTTTTATCACACTGTTGGTCTATGTTGGGACTTTATGTGGGAAATTTTATGATTGCATCCTTCACTATTGTATCCATTTGTGCCTAAATATGGAATTGTATTTCAGGTAGCCAATAACCTTACAACATAACCACAAACATTCCTTATATGGTTTCTGTTTTCCTTAATAGTATTTTTTGTGGCATGTCACATGACACTATTGTATGGATTATGAGAAGAAATACTAGCTGTAGCCTTGAACAAAGTGCTTGTCTGGGTTTAAATCATTGCATTTTCTTTGTTTATTGTAAATAAATTTCAAGGTATCCATGTGTATAGTATATTTGTAGAGATTTGACAGTATATATATAGCAAAAGAGTAGAAGCTGTTTGAACTTGTTGCTTTGTTGTATGTCTAAAAACTTTTGTAAACCATTTGAATGAATCTAACACACATAGGACAATAGGCACTACATGTGTATACAGACATTATTACAGTCTGTATATTGTTTTGTTAACGTACCATTGTTATATGATAGACAACATGTAAACACACAGCTTTTGTTTTGTTTTCATACAGCCTTTGTTTAACTCAAGCATAGGGTAAATATATATATATATATAAACGGTTGTAAGCATGTTCTAGGAAATGTGTAACATATAACTAACTACTAACTTGTTCTCTGCCAAACACATCATGTCATCCATATTTTGTTATTTATTGTTATTGTCATATCAGTGTAGTTTAGACTTCTCTAGTCACTCTGACTAGTGTCACACAGGTGCTATGAAAACATTTGTTGCATGCTGTGCATTTTCCACTAATCAGTTTATAAAAAACCAAACATTGGGTAATCACTGTAATCCATGAATATTCCTTTATAATTTGGTAACTAAGTATTTGACACTGCATCCTTTCTTTAGAAACAGGGAGCTAGTTTGTTTAGTTACTGTATGTTACTTGGTTAGATGCCATTATATTACGTATCTACACTCTATGTGAAAACTCGGTAACATGAGCATTGGAACACACATGTTTTGAATTCCTTGGTTAGGTACTTTTCAGCAAGAACTTGGTTCACTAACTTCCTTAATTGTTACCAATTTATAACTAAAATTGATAGTGAAGTTCTGATCCATATGAATATTTATGCATGGGCTCAATTGATGTACTAGCATCGAGTGATGTTTTAAATTGAAACTACAGCTATGTAAAGTGTGATGAAGTTTACAATTGTAAGTCATCATATATGTATGATTTCCTAATCAAGGTAAAGAGCAATATAGATGTTACCAATATATACACTAGTACAAATGAAACATCTCCACCTAGTATAGAGACATACCATTTGGTAATCATGTAATAAAATTAGATTCAGGCCACTAGCTGTATTATTTTCAGCATTAAGCATTGTTGGTATTACCCTATAAGGTAATAAAGTATAGCTACAGTGCTCAACTAAAGTACACTAGACTTGTATTCCATTTGCTGACTAACTGAACTCTAGGAACAAAATACAGAAAGTTTCAATGTCAATATAAAACAATGACTTGAGTATAGAGAGATCTCTGTATGTGATATCAGATTATGTTCTAACACTGTGCACTCCGAACCACCAACCCTTAATTACATGAACTCTATTTTATCATAACAGTTGGTCACCCTGGAACTATATGATTACAATATCAGATATACATAATATGCTTGAAGTGGTTATAGTAAGGATTAATATAACCACTTTTAACCACAGTTGGCATGCTATATTAAAAGGATCATTATATAGTTGATAAATTTACAATATTAATGTTAATAGTAGACTTGCTGCTCCAATGACGTGAATAAGTTAGTCTAGCCAGTACCTGTGTGTCATCATCAAGTTTCATTAGTTGACTTAAGATTTAGGGCAAACAAAATTATTGAGTGCATGCATGGGTAGCTATGTGAAATAATGATGTCAATAATCATTCTGTGCTCAACATTGTGTAGGGAGTTTCATTAAAAAATACCCATGTGATACCCATGTGATATCAGAAAACATAATGTGTATACTTTAGATTCTTCTACAGATGCATGCATATGGCTTGTATAATTATACCATTAGTGGACAACACTGTATATATAGCATTGTGAAGATATGGTCTTATTTCCATAATATGACTATAATATTATATCAAAGATATAGATTGTATTGGATGTTGGCAGGTTTAAGCTTATAATGTGTGACAAATCATCGTTTATAGATTTATAGCCAGTATGTCAGTCTCTCATGAGGTAATGACTAAGGCATTTGCAGCTGTCATCATATATAAGTATTGGAACTATATAGCTACATATGGCTACCATTGGTATAAGGTGGGTGGACTTACTGTATGGGGAATTCAATGGGACTTTTTATTATAGATTGTTTAATTTTAGAAAACAAGTCAGATAGCTAGGTGTACATCAGTACATACATATTTGGGAACTACTATAGAGTATGGTGTTGACTTAAGACTCTGTAAGCCTGTAAGCTTTTCAGTTTTTGTCTCCACTACACCGACCGTAGGTTTGACTGCATATAGGGACTCTTATGTTGACTTTACTATCGTATATATGGTGCGATGAAAAGGGATAGCTAACAATCGATTGTACCGGCACTATCTTACAATCTCATAGACAGAACTACCTTGGAATCAATAATCTGATCTCAATAATGCATGCATGAGGTACTGTATTAATATGGTCATAATGTACACCTTACCCACTATAACAAGGTAGTCTTTGGTGATCATTAATAAATGAGATTTTCTATTAATTGCCCACCTGTTATTATACCCTATGCATTGAACCATTATAGTTTAAACAACTCAGTGAATTTTTGAACAGAGTTATTGGTATTTGAGTGCATAAGAACGATGTATCACCCACCACACTGTATGCAATTCATACATGTAGCTTCTTTGACTCGCTTCTATACAGCTACTGGCCACTGAATAATAAAGATTTCAAACTGAGGCAAGTCAGAGTGATAACAAAGCCCCTGTTTACCTTTAAAAGACTGCCCTTAACCATGTGAGCATTATATATACCATGTATGTAGTACTATTACATGAGTATAGCTATGTGTATTGCGGCAATGCTAAACCATGCCGTCACTGCAGTGTATGGTATTAGGGTTTCTGTGATACCTTACAAATTGCATAAAAACCTGGGGAATGCCGCTAAGTAATTTATATTGTTTGCTATCAGAAGTAATGTGTGCAGTCATCAAAATTTATATTGTAGTGAGCTATTATGTTTGTAACTGTTGTGGAGACCATGAAATAAAGTGAGATTGTGTGATCACTGCATGTGTAAGCAGATTTGGACATGATTACTCTGCTGGCTATAAAATCAAGTTTACTAGTTAGGCAACAATGGGATCTAGTGACTAAATGGGATCTGTCATGCACAGAAGACCCAACTTGGTCTGTATAGATGGTGCAAACAATTTAGTATTTGAGAAATTATGCAGTATTTTGTGATTATAAATAATCATTGGCAGTTTAGTGTCTGTATTATATTATTTCATAGTAAACTATGTGTCATATAAATGTGCTTGTTGGACAATTCTGCAACTGCGTCCCAGGGAAAAAGTGCTATATAGTAGATAGTATGAAGTAATACTATTGATATATAATACTGTATATCTTAGGAATGTTTAACAATTAAACAATAAAATTAATAAACAAGTGCTTGTTACAACTTTCCCTGGGAAAGTACTAGTGAAATAGTACTACACTTATGTTAGAAATGCTTAACAATTAACAACAAATAAAAAAAATGTCATGGGGTACATTGAGATATAAGTCACTCTAGAGTTCCTATGGATACAATGACAAGGAGAAAATATCCTGAGCACCTGGCAGACTCCTGTAAGCGTTTGAGCATAAATTGGATGACTGCAGGATCGAGGTCCAGTCATGGATTTTTTTTCTCCTTTCTGAAACTTTTCAAACACATGTATATAATAAACAGGTTGTAGGACCAGGTGTCCTCAGACCTTCAGCACTTGTGCTGTAAAGCCTCAATAAATAAATAAACACATATCAAGTGCAGCCATAAGACCATGTAATGTGCTGATTCAAAAAATTTGAAACCTAGCTGTTTGGTTATACCATGTCTTACAGTGCACAGCCACTTGTACTTCTGTATAATGTGATGCTCTTAGTTTCAAGTGTCACACTTCAGTATCATGATATCTTGACATCTGTTGTGTACCTGTGCACCAATCAGCATTCCAAGCTGTTGGACTGATAATAACATAAGCTTATTGATAGCTACATGATACCATATATGGTTATGCAATTCATGATGCACAAATATAAACTTCCCCAGGAAATTAGATTATATAATTACGTTTAACAGCAATGACAACTGGGTGAATATATATAAAAGACAAGAAACTGAGATGTCATGTATGCTCTGTTGTTATCAGCACTTATAGTGGATCAACCTACTATAGAAATCAGGAGCATGCTTACTGCTCAATCACGTATAGTCAATAATATGATCAACAGTTTAAAACCTACCAGCAGGACATCAGACCATTATTCACTGTCAGTGCCAACAGAGAATGAAGGCTTCATAGTTGGCTTAGCAGATAACCATGATGGTGGCACCCAAACTAAGGTCAATGTGCTAGTGAAATGTCATGACCACAAATCCTCCAAGTACATGACAGTAGAAAATTCCTACATAGCAACTAAACTAAAGATTTGTAATCAGGATGATAGTACAAGTAAAATAAATAAGAGTCATGCTGGATATATATTTGTGCTTAGAACACAGATAGCTTATGTGGTATGTGTTTTGAAAATGTGGAGGGCTATATAGTTTACTATCTCAATGCTAGGTTACCAGGCAGGCAATGCATGGCTGCTTTACTTAAAAACATAAGCTTGTGGATTCCCCATCATGTCCCTTACCAACTATTGAATGCCCAATAGTAGATACTCCGCGTGTGGATACTTATATACTCTAAACATATCGGTGTCTTTTATGCAACTTTCCAGTTGTAGTTGTATTGTCAGCTGTATACTTTTTGAATATGTTTATTAATGATGTTAGTTTTGTTATGTAGTGGTGTTTTTACCGACAAACAATTTTCAACAGAGATAACAGGTGTTATGTCATACTAACAAACAACACTGTCTTACTAAGGTAGTGGGTGTTCAATCTATTAAAGATGGTGAAAGACTTTGCTTAAAGGTGAGAATGGATTTTCGTTGTGTTTAAATTGTAAGATTTCCTGGCATTTAGAACAGGGATGATGACAAAACAACATATCAGTGGTCAGAAAAAATGGATGGAAAATCAAATGCAGTAGTTGCGTTGTATTTAACAAAAGATTCAACACAATATTATGCAGTGCCATCAGATACTGAAAACTCTCTTGTTGTGACCAGCACCCTAGGCCGCCTAAGTCTAAGTCCACTTGTGTTCATTTGGCCGCCTAAACTCACTCCAACAGACTGGATATACCACAATACATACTTAACAATTTATATAAGCTTTCACAATTGAGATCGCACTAACGATATGGGTGGAGTCAATATACATATACGACAACAGTAAAAAGGTAAAGACATATTGTATCTCCTCGTATACAAGAGAGTTTGTTGTTTCTACACTACAACTTGTTTGATACTTATGTGTTGCTAAATCCATGCAAGCTGGTATGGTCTTCAAAATCCTGGGTGAAAAAAAAGGTGGCAGACCAGAAATCACAGCAATGATATAGATTTTTGATAATGCACACAGCCATTATTAAATTATTAACATTATTACAGCCGTATTTTGACTATACCACCTCTGATTTCACTACATGCGTGCATTCTTTCTCAGAAATGATGCTTTTCTGTGTCCAGACCTACAAAACGTATTATGTACAGGATGTATCCATTCACTGGACTGGACTACTGGACTGGATTGCCGGACTGGACTACTGGATTCACGTAAAGTTTGTTCAAACACCTTTTTCAACCACTAACACAAAGTAGTATATCACACATGGAGGGTTCTCCATGTCTTTGCCTTGCATATTAGAGGCACATATATACAGCTAAGTTTTAGTGGTCTCTTTAATGGTCTCTTTAATGGCATGACTTCATAATTGTTTTAAACTTTTGTTAATGTAGTTTTTCCAAATATGTGCAGCCTTAATACCTTCCTGTTTATGGAAGGTATGTGCATTGGAAAGCATTTCTCTTGGTTACACACTATGCACTCATTGTTAATTATAACTATTATAAGCCAAAGAGCCAGCAAAACTAGAGTTAATGTGCAAACTACTGAAAGGCTATGTAGGCGATGCTATATCATTTCTTTGATACAAAGCTAATGTATGTGTGGTGTATGTAGGACTACTTTGCTTCTCACTGTTAAGGTCTGCCATCATGTGCCTGAGGGGACATCGATCTTCTGTACATCGTCCCATACCTGCTTGTGTTGATCTGGCCTATTCCGAGGGCAGGCTCAATGCTGATGCCCTCATGTAGTTTATTTTACTGTCGCTGGTGTTATCCAGCTGTCCAGCATTTGACAGCCAGTGCTGGGGGTGGTGGCAAGGGCATTCCATCTAGCCCGGGGAAAAAAAAAAAAACTAAATCCACAGTGTAGTTTATTATTGACAATAATTTTCCTGCTGCTAGCAATGATACAAGCACTGTCTTCCCTAGCCTTCTTTTGTAAAATAGCACACATTGATGTAAATGTGCAAGTTTTATGTCTCATGGTGAATGGTGTCAATTTCTAAAACACTAGGTATTGTGGTTAAGTCTGGCTATGAAAGGCAAGAAAACAAAACAGAACTTAAGTCCAGTAGTCTAGTCCACTGAATGGATACATCCTTATGGAGATGCAATTCAATAGCTAAAAGACATTTTTACAACTAAGTGAAATGGCAAAATTGAATTTCACATATTTGACATTAAATTGGGGTGGGAAAATTGTGAACTGTGTTTGTATGATCATATTTTTAGCTCTGGTATAAAACCAAACCTATGAAACCATCTTCTGTTTTCACTGTATAAAGAATATAGCTATCTACCTATACTCTGAATACAAACCAAGATATACCGCAAACTGTCAATCAACAACATAGCTAGCTACACAATTGTCACACTTTCATTAATAGTGCAACCTTTTAGCTAATCAGAAAATGAGGACACCTGTGTAACCTGGACACTTGGTAATGGTCTTAAAGTATCTCTTAGCATGTATAAGCTTACAGGACACCTTGATAATCCGGGACACCTTGATAATCCGGGACACCTTGATAATCCGGGACACTTTACCTTTTGGTTGGTCTCTAGCTAATTAGCACACAGCTAGGACACTGTAGCAAAGTTAGCCGCTACATTACTCTGGTCTAAAATAGACAGCTTTTCAGCCACAACTAGTTAGCTAGCCCGGCTCGGAAAATACTCATAGTCAAGAAGGTTGTGGTAGGCGAAATAGCCCACAACTTTAATGACACTTAATTGATCTGCCGGATTTACCTCTTGTAGTGGTTTACTCGCAAATTCCGAGGCTCATTCAATTCAGTTGTGGTGCTGGTGGTTAGCCACGAGATTTCGTAGTAGCTAAAATCGCCGAGCTTGGCGGGATCAGGATCACCGAGTACTAGGCTAGTGAAGTTCACTATCAGCCTGGATCAGAAGACAGTCACTACATTTCAGTAGCTACTCACATAATCTGCTTGGTGAGCTCGTTGGTGAGTTACCGGCAGGTGTATGCTATCTATGTCGCCAGTCATGTCATAAGCTCTGAAAAGAGGTATGTGTACCTCCGGCATACCGGCAAATGATACACTAGCTTGCAAGACTATTGATCGTGGAAATTTCGCCTTAATTGCTTGATTTCACCTACAAAGAGCCTTTTGATCGTCAACCGTGAAAGCCTTAGTAGTAAACTCTCGTGTTGCTAAAAGTTAGTGCTTGATCGCGGGCATCTTGATGGCTTGATTCAACTAGTGTACAAAGCTTCCTTGATCGCACAATTGATCATGAATCTTTATTTCGGTCGTAAGCGACTAGCTATAGTAGCTAGCAAACCCCCTTTTTAAAAATTTGTTTATTTTTTAAATGTAGTTCGCAGGATCACAGAATTAGCTATAGAGGAGTGGATACAGGGTGGTCCGGGAGGGTAGCCAGTTTGATAATTGAATGACTCGAAACCATTATTTCAGCGGTAGTTAGCTAATGAATGGCAGAAGGAATGGTAATACCACAGCATAATTCATAAAAATTTGATTAAATAATTTATATAGCTTCTTTTTTTAATTTTTATATTCACACCCTTGCCATGCCCACGCAGGTTCTTCCTTAGGGCCATACACGTGGTCGCATGTGACCGAGGACTATCATACTTTCTGTAATTTATGTACTTTCGTCATTTCATAATTGATGGTTTTCTCCTTCATGCAAATACTGCCTGTATTTATTCCGTCTATGTTTCTGCATTGGAACTATTGAACTTTTACTTAGGCTCAAAAACAGACTGTGACCACAGGCCCCAATACTGAATAGTACTGGAGTCATTTTTAAATTTGTGGTCCATTTTTCCTTTGTGTATATAGGGAAATTTTTGAATTAGATGTTTCAATACTGACTAAAGACTGAGTTAGTACAGGTAGTATTGGAACACTGTTTTTACTGTGTGTACATTCATCTCTGGCAAGAAACGAAGGAATTAGTTGACTTGAACAATATGTCGAAGTCCCTGAAGGTGCGCAAATCTGGTTGGATGAGCTGAGGTGACAGGAAATGTGCACAGCATAGTGTTGCATCAAAGTTAGGATTTGTTTGGTAAACAGGGAGTAATAAGACCGTTCATCTTGACTATAAGCTGTTGACAAATTGGTGAATTAAACTTAATACTTAGAGTTTCCCAAATGATGCAGGTGAAGTGCCAGTAGAATCTTCTCAGCAATGAAGTGACTAAATATCTGCTCCACAGCAGTACCAATGGCCTCATCCAGCAAAAGTTGCTGGATGAGGCCATTGGTACTGCTGTGGAGCAGATATTTAGTAATTTTGTTGCTGCAGTTGAGTATGTTCTGGATCCTGAAGACAGAATCAGTTGGCTCTAGTTTCCCCTTCACAACAACCGCTTGGGTCATAGAATTCAACCATGTGACTGTCCATAACAATCTCATGCGGATCTGTGTCTTCAGGATCCAGAACATACTCAACTGCAAGTGAAGAAAACCTATTGTTGACAGGAACTGCAAAGTGAAAACTATCATTAGAATTGTTCACATGAAAGCCAGACATTGCTGCCAACTTGGGGATTCAAAATTAGTGATTCTAACTTCCTGCTCCCTACATACCTCTTCCCTTGTCTGAGTTGTTTCTACATTGTGTTAGCAATTCTAGAATTCTGTAAATGTTGCATAAATATTTCCTCTGTGAATTTTGTTTAAACAGATCATAAATTTATTATTAAACAACTCAACAAAGATTTAAAAAAACATAAACTTTAACCAGAGGAACCTCTGTCAAGCGCAATTCAATGGAGGTAGTGGGGCGCTCCACAGGTCTGACAGTCCTACTGCCCCGGATAGCCAAGATGGTAGAATGGAGAATGAGATGGAGCATTACATACATCAATGAAAGTGTATCGATTCTGTAGGAGTAATGATCAAACAATTGGATTGTTTCTGGGGTTGGTGGGGGAGAGGAATACAATAGTGCTGTTAGCTTGTAAGGGGGGTATGCCCCCATACCAGTGGTTAACAAAAACTTTTTTTAATTTTTTTATTTTTACATCTGGCCTTAACCTGAGACCGAGGGGGAGGAAGGGGGTACACATAGTGTTTGAAGCAAGTACTTTTTGTGCTGCATATTGCCATGATTGTCCAAACAGTTAAAATAAAGATAAAGAGAGGGCTTGTCTGACAAACTGCAGGAAAACTGTAGGGATTACTGACTAAGTGGTGGGGTCTGGGGCATACTTCCCCAGGCTAGGAAAATTTTGAAACGTAAGTGTTCCAAGATTGAATCTGGAAGCAATTTTAGAAAAATCACTGAGAGGAAGACAATAGCAAGCTGAAGGGACAAAACTTAAATATAAGAGCTACGTATATAATTATGTACATGCAAGCCTTGTTTTATTGGATATTAGGTATAATCTATATATATATATATAAAGCTGAAAAGCTGTCTGTCCGACCGTCTGTCCGACTGTCTGTCCATCCACAATTCCGATGGCATCCAACGATTTTCTCGCCAGCTGATGCACGTATCAAAGCATTTTTTGTGCCAAACTAAGCGCTCATCATCTAAGAATAACCTCACTTTTAAATGAAGCTTCTAACTGCCATCGTTCGTCATTTACAGTGTGATTAGTGCAAGGGTGCAGACAAAAGTTCGCTCGAATTCTTTCTGTAAACCGCATGCAAACCACAAGTAAACACCTATTCCATTAAACTTAAGCATGCCTTTATAAACAACTTTTAAAAGGCTCTGTAACTACAAGTGACATTTAGTCCATGTGGTAGAACATTAGGCAGGAAACTGGTAGGATGGGAGTTCAAATCCCAGTTGTATCAATTTCTTTTTTCCTTTTTCCAAACCTTTTGGTTACAACTTTTCTTCAACAACCTTTTTTGCTACAACTTTTTTTTTTCATTTTGGCAGTCTTTTTGGTAACAGGTTTTTCTCACTCTACAGTGAAGGCTGTGTATTAGGGACTGACCAAAAGTGTCCTGATTATCAAGGTTTCCTGAATTTTCAGTTCAGTTACATGTTAAGGGATACTTTAGGAGCATCACCAAGTGTCCAGATTATGTAGGTGTCCTCATTTTCAAGTGTCCTGATTAACAGGTTCCACTGTATTGGTTGATAATAGTTTGTGGTAGCTAATTTTACTGCACAAAGGTGATGACAATAGGGGATAATAGTCAGTAGTAGCTTACTCATACAGTACTGTAAGTGTAGGGATCTTGGAGGTTAGAGGTGATGACAATAGGTTGTAGTATAGTAAAGGGAACAGGAGGGAGTGTTGTAGTATTGTTAACATACAAAGCTCAGCCTGCGCTGTAGGCATGTACTGCAGCCTACATTATGTAGTTTCTTTTTGTTGTCAGTAAGTTAATGTCATATGTATGGCGTACATGATAGGTACTATACTAATATCACATAATATGTAGTTTGCGCCTTTGTGGTAGACATTAGGGATGTGGCAATTATGCCGGCATAATTTCGGGAATAATAGGTATGTGTGGGAATCAGGAATTATGCTAGCATTTTGAGGTGATTATAAAGCTTTAACAGTAGGAAAATCTGCAGATTGCACAATTCCGTTAAAAAATTGAGATACTCTAATAGAGCAGTCAGAAACTCTAATAGAACAGTCACCAAATATTATTTTCTCTAATAAAGCAGTCACATTGAAACGAAATACTCTAATACAGAAACCAGCTAAATAATTCAAGACTATTTGAAGCTTAAACATCAATGAAAATGGCCCGATACAGCAATGAACTGACATTATTAGCCAATTATGGTGGTATAATTTTGGGAATAATGGGCAATTCTCAAAAGCATAATAGGTGATTTTTTGAGCACTGCTCAAAAGCATAATGCTCAATTTTTGGAGCATAATAGCCTCATGCCTAGTAGACATAATATTATAGGTATGGACAGTAGTACAATATTACAGTTGTCTTTGCTTATGTAGCCACACACAGCTTTCCTGTTTAAAATTATCTGTATGCTCACATCATTCCATTGTACTTGCAGGATGGCTTAATGGTATTTAATGGTCTTTAAAAGTGACATTCATTATACATGCAACATAGTTACATGAGTTTTAATGCATGGTTTCCATTACATGATGTGCATGCCCACAATACAATATGCAATATGGCAACTTCTACATTGTAGGGCAGGTACCTTAATAATGTCTTTTGTGGTCAATCTTTTATCACATGATGCTACATGTAACTATAGCCTGCATAATAGGACAGGTACTACTAACCATCCACATTGTTCACACTTATGTGTTATAAGCATACACATTACTACAGTAGTTTAGCTACTACAATTCTGCAGGTTCAGGAGTACCTGCGTGCTTCCCATGATTTTGGCAAGATGTTGGTATTAAAAATGTTACCACCATGCATGCATGCTGCAGGGCATGAATGGTACTGATGTTTAATACTTGGTTGTTATTATAAAGTGATACCTGCACGTAGGGCAGGTACCGATGCTAGTATACATGTATAGTGGACTGTAAGAAAGAAATTAAAACTAGTTGGATTGTAGGCAATTTAATGGACTTTGAAAATTTTAAATGGCTATGTCAAAAATTGGATCTTGAGACATTTTTAATCAAATCCCTGTAGTAAATTGTAGAAGAGTTAAGATGTATAGACAGGAAAGTATATATATATATAACTTTGACTTTATACTTTTCTGTGGTGCAGCTGGCTGTTTTTGTCTAAGTTTTACAACTAGTCCAATCACTATTACAACTAGCTTTTTGGCCACAGCTCATTCCCTTTTTTGCCTCTGCGGCCCATGCTGGAAAATAATAAGTTTTGAAAAATCTTGGGGAAATTTGCAGTATAGATTGGTATTGCTATAGGCTGTTGTCAAGCCTTCAAATTGCAAAAATCCGTGCTGTGCCCTACTTGTCCCCCATCAGGTCTAGAACTGCCACTGTGTGCTAGTGTTTTATGCCAATTATATTATTCTGCAATATATTTACCACAGTTTTATGTTCTCTTTGCAAGAAACAACCCAGCACATGTTAGCTACACTTATTCAAGTGAAAAGCGTCTGACATGCTCTGCACCATCAGTTGTCAATGCAAATTGTCTTTTGCACTACTGGTGTAGTAGGTAATTGAAGGTCTCTGCCACAGCATATTGGGTGATGATTCCTTAATTGACTGCTAGATTGCTGTGCAATATACAGAAAGGCTCATGGGAAGGTGAACATTCTGTCTTGTAGAAGATGTCCAGTAAGGTGGTCCAAATTCAACAAGCTTGTCTGTCCATTCATACTTTCTTGATGACTATAAATGTGCAAACCTTAGCTGATTTTGACAGAAAGGTAATGTCCCTCAGTCAGTCAGCCACAGCAATTTCCTGAGGTGGCAGCTGACTGTCTGTTCTGCCACCACTTAAATGCAGTACATCATGCCAAGTGGACCAACAGGACCGCAGACAGGTGTCGGAGTAAGAGGAAAGGATTCTTAGCATTGTGACTAAGGCTCACTAGTTACTAGCAACACTTATTGATAAATATATTGCATTGCTATACTCAACTCATGTATACTCATGTACCACTTCTATAACCTTACAGAAAAGCAGTCGGTTGCTAAATTGCTTTACAGATTTCTCAGCTTGCAGTCTATCCACATACAGTTGATTTCTTGGTAGCTAATACCGATTGGTGGCTGCAATGCTTTCACTAGCTATCATCCAGAACACTTTACTAGTTGAAATCAAGTGTTTGGTATTAGCATGTATGCTTCCAGTTTATTATGCAAAGACATTTATACAATGAGCAAACTGCAAACGCAGTTAAACGGTAACTCATTTTAATAGAAGTAATGTTGCACGGTAGCTATAGAGATTGGTTGATGTGCAACAGTGTATATGTGTGTGTACTGTGTACAATTGTAGAAACATTATTAATAGTGTATGAGAGAGTATTTTAATGTTTGGTCCCAGAATTTTCTTACCCCTTACTCTTTTTCACCCATTATATATATATATATGCTATTGCAATGCTATCCAATATTTACAGCTTATAATCTCTCAATTACTTCAAGATGGCTGGAACTAGCTTAACTGTTGTTCCTAATGGAATGTCAAGTGAGTTAAAAGCTACTAGTTATACATAGTGTATAAATTTAAAGACATATTGTTTCACATTGCTGACATTTTTATATGTTATAACATGAAAAGGATTTTAAAAGATACATATTGAGGGTTTGAGTAGTAGTGGTATATACAGCAGTGGATAATAATTATTGTACAGCTAGTGAAAGAGGAGAAAGTGTGTGTGTGTGCATGCGTGTGTGCGCGCGCGTGTGTGTGTGTGTGTGTGTGTGTGTGTGTGTGTGTGTGTGTGTGTGTGTGTGTGTGTGTGTGTGTGTGTGGAGACCGACTGAGTAGAGAATTTCTGGTGGTGGAGGGTCTGGGGGGTACAGTCTCCCCCAGACACTTCAGCTTTAGTAGTAGTTTCAAATTTTATCTAATCCAAATTATTGTGTGATCCATTACAATATTTAGGAGATGATGTACCATCAGTGCCGGATCTCCACCGCACTGTAGTCTCACAGTATGCAGTCCACTGGGAGACTCTTGGAAGAGCACTCGGTCTAGAACAGCATCATTTGGAGATCATATCACAAGACAATGCATATAATCCAAAGAGAACAGAGGATTGTTGTGAAGCAATGTTGCTAAAATGGTTGAAAGAAATTCCTTCCCCAACTTGGGGCAAACTGGATGATGCCATCAACCTCATCACAGCATCTTTAACTCCTACAGTGTCTGATGATTTTCATTATGTTAGAGGTAAGCTTTACTACAACGTAATCATCGGTGACATCATACGTGTATCACTATAGGAAGTAACATACTCTCTTGTCACTTGAAGACTTACTATATCAACACAAGGTTCATAACTGAACAAGACCAGTGGCCACCAGAACAACCTAAACACTACACTCCACTTGTATTTGTCCATCAGGAAGGTCAACGGTCTAAACAAAAGACAACTGATATGGCTTTAGCTACAATGAGAGGTAACATTGATCAATATATTTCAACAACCAGTAGTAAGACCACCAAAAGTCTACAAGACATTTTCTCACAGTTAGAGCAGTCATCCAATAGTGGAAGACCACGCACTCTTTTAGTGGAAGGATCTCCTGGTATGGGCAAGTCAGTTTTGTTAAAAGAAATTTCATACCTCTGGGCTACTAATATGGTATTTGCAAAAAGTGACTTTCTGTTTCTTCTTCATCTCCGAGACCCAACTGTACACCAATTGAAGTCACTCAACTGTCTTGTCCACCATTTCTACAAATATGACAAGGAAGCTGAACAGACTGCTCACTCTTGTGCCACCAAATTACTACAAGATGGTGGAAAATCTGTCACCTTTCTCCTTGATGGTTACGATGAGTTCCCAGATGACTTGAGACAAAACAGTTTCATTGCTCACTTATTAAATCATCAACTATTACCAGCTAGTACCATAGTGATCTCTTCTCGTCCTCATACCTCTACATATCTACGTGACAATGTCATCTGCCGAGTAGAAATACTAGGTTTTTCTGAAGAAGACCAAACTCATTTCATTCAAAAGTCATTAGAGGGACAAAAAGAGAAAATCTTAGAAATTAAACAATACCTTATAACTCACCCCACTATTGTTGGCCTCTGTTTTGTCCCCTTCAATATGACTATCCTTCTGTTTCTTTATAAGCTACAAACAACTCTTCCAACTAGTTCTGCTGAAATGTTTACGGTGTTTATCTGCCTAACTATTTGTAGACATCTGTCTAAGTCAGGAACAACTTTAAAAGAAGACATCACAGACATTAACAGTTTTCCACAACCTTACACCAACATTATTAACCAGTTTTCACAATTTGCCTTCAGTGCTTTGGGAAAAAGCCAACTGGTCTTCTCTTTGGCTGAAATTAAGAAACACTGTCCAGTTATCACTGACCATCCCAATGGTTTTGGTCTCCTTCAAGTTGTGGAATATGTTGGATTGATGAGCAAAACTCGCTCTTTCAACTTCATCCATCTTACAGTGCAAGAGTACCTAGCTGCTCACTATGTTTCCAACCTTCCACCTAATGAACAGTTTTGCATTCTGAAGAAATTCTTTTGGAGCAACATCTATCACAACACTTTCACCTTTTATATTGTTTTAACCAAAGGACAGCATCTTGCCTTTAAAAAGTTTCTTTCTGGTGGGAGTGATGATGTGTTGATAGATGCTCAGTTTCTTCATAGTGCCTTAATGTGTGTCCACCTGTATCAGTGTTTCTATCAAGCTGGTGATCATATAATGTGCAACAAACTTGAGGAGCACTTTATCCATACCAATAAAGTAATTGATTTGTCATCAAACGTCTTATCACCCGATAATCTCACAGCTGTTACGTCATTATTGACATGTTCATCCATTAAAAATTGGAAGGAGCTCAATTTAAACAGCTGTCATATACAAGATTATGGGATCCGGCTACTATACCATAGTCTAATGGCTGCTGGTGATGTCACTATTGAGCAGCTCAAGCTAAGGAATACCAACCTTTCCTCATCTTCCGAATGCTACCTCAGTAAACTTGCCGTCACCTGTAAGGTGAAAATGTTACTAATTAGTGGTAATAAAGTAGTTGGGGGAACAGAACAAGTCCTTCTATCTTCTCTATTGACGCATCCATCGAGCTGTGTAGAGCAACTGTACATGTACAACAACAACTGCTGTTCCAGTCAATGGGCCATTGAACTATTCACTTTACTGAGAGATAATAAATTACTGAAGGAACTCTGGGTTGATCGTAATAATGTCTCTAATGAGGCATGTCCCACTATCAGTAAAGCACTGCGGGTTAACAATACCTTAACAAGGTTGAATTTATATGGGAATCCAATTAGTGGAGAATCCTCAAGAGTAATTGTTTCTGTCCTCAAGGAAAATGATTCATTAGAAATGTTGTGGCTACCTAACTATAGTAGAGAGATCGAAAGAGAAATACTATCGCTGAAAGAAATAGTTAACAAGAGTCGGGAAAGTAGAGGGTGTGATGTAAAGTTGTACATCAAATTTGCTCCATGGTAGACATATGTTGTATCTAGATTATCAACTAAATTTCTATTTGCTATGTATTATAGGACATGATTTCTATGTACTATCATACTATGTAGTATGTATCAAATCTGCAACTTGAAAAAAAACTACTTTATACCATAGTATATATTTTTTGCACTGGCAACAATTTTGATAGGTGACACCAGAAAGACTATGAAACAAACAACTCATAAATATACTGTACATGTGTGTTTTGCATGTGGAAGATTATGAAAATAGCTAGTTTCCATAAAGAAGTTGATTTGCACTCTTCCAGAACACTAAATAATTGTTCCTTTAGAGAAATTAGTTGCCTTAAGCCCAAAGTCCCAAATGGCACTATTGGGTTGGGCATTACTGCATTTATATACTTATGCTAATGGTGATGGTCGTGAAGATATGAAGAATGTAGAGTTGCTTTCTGATTTGGTTCTAATACCATCTTGGGAAAAAGAGAGGGAGAATATATGGCTATTTTTGAAAGGAAATACTTGGCTAAAATTTAGGGCACCATATATCTAAAGATTATAGTGTTAGTAGCTGATAATGAAATTTAGAGCTCCAGGGTATGAGGGTTGCAGTGAGCCAAATTTCAAGGCTTTACTTATCTACACCCGTTTCTAAACTATTAGTTACTGATAGATTGCAATCAACCCCTTTGTGGTGGTGCATGTTACTGATTGGTGTCCTCAGTTTCACCTCAAACTTGTACCCCTATAAATATGACCAAGAGTTTATTATAAACTCTTGATATGACTGCTGCAATAAAACCAGGTGAAGGATTTGTATAGTTTTGCAGGTAGCTAGTATTTGGCCATACTACCTACGTATACATTTATTGTATTCTGATATACTTCATATTTGTCAAAGGTGAGAATTTAACTTAATACAATACTAATTAAACGAGTTACTGGACTGTATGGTATGCATGTGGGGGCAATGATTTACCGTAATTATACAGTTCTAGTGAATCACAGTTTTGATCATATAACTACCTCTATGTCATGACTACATGTATAGCAACATATACAAATATATAACACAACCACGTGCACTTACACCACAGAAATTTCTTTACTATACAATTGCTCAGGGAATATTTTAACAATTACAAATAAAGCTGTCATGTAGCCATAAGAATACTGTAATATTGTGTCTTAGTATACTTAGCAGACAAACAACTGTAAGAGTTTAAATTTCTTAATTTCATATACAATGTACATTACTACTGCAAAGCCATGTATATATGCATATAGTCTAAGTGTATGTATAGTAGTTCCAGTATTATTATTATACATAGTTCATGTATGTATGTATGTAGTTCCAGTTTACCTATGGCATATAATATATGCACAGGTCTATAAAACATGATGCCTGGTAATAAACAGTGGCATTTACAACCAGAAGTAGATGGTAGAATTACACTCTACTGTGAGGAGAAAAGGCTCACTATACCAAAAATAACAGAAAGCTATACTAGCAGATCCTATCCAACGTCTTATCAATGGTGCTGAAATATCAGCAGTAAGACGTTTTGGGATCACACAATAGAGGTATAGATGGCTATGGCTGTACAATGTATATCATGCATAGACTAACAAAATAATGTAATGTGTGTGTGTGTGTGTGTGTTTGTGTGTGTGTGTGTGTGTGTGTGTGTGTGTGTGTGTGTGTGTGTGTGTGTGTGTGTGTGTGTGTGTGTGTGTGTGTGTGTGTGGTGTTGGGAGGTAGCGCATTATTTATGCAACGAGTTGCATAATAATAATAATATTACTTTTGTCGTAACTAAGTAATATAACAAAATATGCTGTAAAACTCAAGTTATTTTACTTACAAATGTCCTAAGTAATGAAGTTACTGTAACGATTTAAATATTAAGTATTTTATTACCACAAGTAATGAAGTTACTAATCTCATTTCTAATCCACTGAGTAATGCCTAGCCACAATGAAGTAACAAAGCCCACCTCAAATTAATGCAAATGAAGCTTATAATATTGACCAGTACAGCTTAAGGCTGTGGACACAAAGTAATAAAATATGTAATATTATTATAGTTACTTTATTTTTAGTGGGTTACTTTTAAAAAACAACACTGTATGTATGTGTGTGTGTAGTGCATGTGTGTGAGTGTTTGCATATGCGGGTATGTTGTCTGCCATACTGTATGTATGTGTTTATGAACAGCTATACTGCATGTACATGGTCTAGTGGACTCCTAATCCTGACCTGAACCTTAACACTCTGCATATATATGACTGTACAGTGGAACCTCTCTTAACAAACTTCCCTAATTAAGAACACAATAGAAAAAACCTCCATAATAAGGGCAAAAAATTTGGTCCCAACAGGTCTGGTTAATACATTTTGTACCTCTGAAAGAGGAAAATCTCTATGTTACAGCAAAAAGTGCCCAAAAATTCTTGTTCCAAAATATCTGTAGTAGAGAGGCCGTTCCACTGTATTGCATATTGCATAAGGTTTCCTAAGCTAGTGGTAAACACCTCGATACAGGCTCTGCCTTCTGTGTTTGCCCGCCAGTGCCTAGCTGGTAAAATTGATGATATATTTCATCTGTTAAAGAATACTTATATGTATATTGTAGCTACACATAATTCACAAACTATTGCATACATTTTTTCCAACATGTGCGCAACTCTATAATAGAGTAGTTGGGAATTCTGTTAGGGGTGAACTGTACACAGGATAAATGACCCTTACCATTTAATACAGGTCCTATTTTGGCCTTTGCAGTACTACGCATGTGTAAAAGTGCATCCCCACCATTTCCAGGCTCCAAACGCAGGAAAATAATTTCTTTTCTTAAGCCCGTTCTACTTGTTTAAAGATGTCACAAGCGGTGCAATGTAGGGGATGAATCGCTAGTAGAAGTTGATGAGACAGTGTTTAGGTAGGTTCGCCTTTTTTCGTCTCGTGTGCAAATCAGCGTGTTTTTTTGTTTTGTTTTGTTTTGCTTGTTCTAGTCTACACTAGTTTATTAATGCATCACTGCATACACGTGTATCTTTAATAGTCTGGTTCATTGGGTACAATAGGAGAAGGCTGTTTCGCGGTTATGCACCTATCAATGCTAAGCCCCACTACCCCCTCCCAGACAATGGGTGGGCATCATTCAAGCTACCCAGTGATTTGTGTTGATTGATAAGTGGTTAACTAATTATAAATGCGGTGGGCACGGCACTGCTGAGTGAAGAAAATAGTGACACAATAAATTAAAAGGCTGTAGGATTCAATTGGCATGATTTCTTGTCAGGAACACTAATATCAGTGCTTTAATCCAGTGTGTGTGTCATTGTTTTAACTTGGAAAGCTGTAAACTGCTTAAGGTCAGTAAAAACACGTCAAATGGGTATTACTACAAGTAGCTAGTATTTGTGAGTACTCAATGTTGCCTCTAGAGAGTACTCAACTACTAAAAAACCATGAATGCTTCAGCCCTTATATATTTGCATGCTGCTATAAAGTACAATGCAGGTGGATATAATAATATGTGTGTTGAATGTTAATAATATTATGTGTTGTACACACACTATAGTGGGGCATCGTACTTATATAGGGTGGAGGAAATCTGACAGCAAACCTGGACATGATTGACCACATACTCAAAGTGTACTATGCAGTACACACTTATATAAAGTATTGACAATCACAAGTAGGATTTACAACTACACTGCAACCCATTAGGTTTCACTGAGCCTGTAATGAATATAGTTAAGAGGCTGTTAATGGTCAGTTATTAAATACCACAATCAAATGTCATATGGTTTGCTATAAAGCTAACTGTAAGGTCCCCTTGTTCATGCTACTCAGATCACTTGATGCTCAGGCAATGTTTGGCAGCAACAAAATCACTTCTGCCGACCAAGTCTATTTTTAATTGTTTTTTTAATTTTATTTTATAGCCGCCATTTTAATGGTAACATTTGGTCAGGACTTACAGTATGAAAATGACAATGTACATAATGTACAACTTTAGTGTGGGCTTTCAAAGGCTCCGCTTGGGCTTTAACTTGCATATTTCCCAGAAAATAGCATGGCAAGGCATGACAATTTGACAGTTCAAAGAAATGATACACTTAGACTTGTTATATACACCCTGTATATCACAGTAATTTGTGTGGTGGGACTGTATTTGTGCATTATTTGAAACTGTGGTTGCTGTTTGAGAAAATTCCCAGAGGCCCAGGCTTTACCAGTAGCCTTACCCAACCCTATAGTATCCTATAGACTATTAGCATATTAATGTTGCTATGGAGAATAGTGGTCTTCATTCAGTATAGTAGAACAATAGTATCAGGTATTCTAACTTCAACCTTGAGTAAATATGGCAACTTTAGTTCAATTTAGGTACTCTATTGAATGGATATTGTATGTTGTGTAGTGTGTGTGTGTGTGTGTGTGTGTGTGTGTGTGTGTGTGTGTGTGTGTGTGTGTGTGTACAGATTAAGAGGGGTGTGTACTATGCTGTGGTGTTGTCTACGTTGTTATTGTGTGGATCGGAAACATGGGTGGTGAAGAGTCCTAGTATGAGAAGTTTGGAGAGCTTTCATAATCACTACATTCGGATAAGTTTGGGTGTTTCCAGGACTAGACAATGGAAGGAACGGATAACATCTAGAGAATTGGCTGGTTGGTTTGGAATGAATGAAATGATGACTGAGATTATTAGCAAGTATTGATGTTGATGGTTAGGGCATTTGGCACGTATGGGCAATGAGAGAATACCTAAGCAGCTACTTTTAGGTGAATTGATTAAAACTCGCCCAAGACATGGCCCTAAAAGATGGTGGAGAGATCTAGCAGTGATGGATGTTAGGATTGAGGGAGATTGGTTTACTATTGCACAAGATAGACAGCAGTGGTCAGCAATTTGTGAACAGATTCATTTACCTGACAATATTGTGGAAGTCTATGCTGCCAACAGATCCTCTCAACAACAAACATTTTCTTGTATATGCGGTCATACCTTTAAATGCTCTGGAGATCTTAAAAGACATCAACTATTTTATGGCACTCATCATCTGGACCGTGGGAACCTGGAGGCCCCCACATTTCACTGTTCCTGTGAGAGGACTTTCCATAGGAAAGGGGATCTTACCAGACATTCCCATTTTTGCAAGGCCACGTAACCCTGATCGCTCCATTAGTCATCTTATTCTGGGGGTTCCCCCAAGGATACTGTGATCATCTTCGGATGGGCAGCTACAGGCTACAGGTGTGTGTGTTTGTTTGTTTGTTTGTTTGTTTGTGTGTGTGTGTGCGTGCGTGCGTGCGTGCATGCATGCGTGGGTGTGTGTGTAAGACTTTTCATAGGAGAGGAGATCTTACCAGACATTCCCATTTTTGCAAGGCCATGTAACCCTGATCGATCCACTAGTCATCTTATCCAGGGGGGTTCCCCAAGGTCTTTGGATGGGCTACAGGTGTGTGCGTGCATGCGTGCGTGCGTGTGTGTGTGAGAGAGCCTGCATAGTCAAGTGGTTAGAACATCACCCTGTTAATCAAAAGGTTGCAGGTTTGATGCCCGGTGATGCCACTTTGGTTTTTGTTGCAGTTTTCTTGAACAAGAAATTTTTTTTTTACTCACAGTCTACCCAGTTGTTAAATTAGGACTTGGTGTTAACTAGGGAAGCAGCACACCATCAATGGGCACCTGATCAGGTGTGACTTCAAGTGCCCACACCTTCACCTCTGAAGTGCCCACACCTTCACCTCTTGTAGTGGTGTGTGTGTTGATAATTTGTTCAATTTCTTTTAACAGTTTGTAACACACGAGGGGATTTGTCGACAGTGGACTAGTGCCCTTGTGCCAATGTAGGGGACTAGTTGTAGTGGTATGTGTGTTGATAATTTCTGTTTAATTTCTTTTAACAGCACGAGGGGATTTGTCAACAGTGGACTAGTGCACTTGTGCCAATGTAGGGGACTAGTTGTAGTGGTGTGTGTTGATAATTTCTGTTTAATCTCTTTTAACACTTTGTAACGCACGAGGGGATTTGTCGACAGTGGACTAGTGCCCTTGTGCCAATGTAGGGGACTAGTTGTAGTGGTGTGTGTGTTGATAATTTCTGTTTAATTTCTTAACAGTTTGTAACATACAAGGGGATTTGTCGACGACAGTGGACTAGTGCACTTGTGCCAATGTAGGGGGCTAGTTGTAGTGGTGTGTGTGTTGATAATTTCTGTTTAATTTCTGTTAACAGCACGAGGGGATTTGTCAACAGTGGACTAGTGCACTTGTGCCAATGTAGGGGACTAGTTGTAGTGGTATGTGTGTTGATAATTTCTGTTTAATTTCTTTTAACAGCACGAGGGGATTTGTCAACAGTGGACTAGTGCCCTTGTGCCAATGTAGGGAACTAGTTGTAGTGGTGTGTGTGTTGATAATTTCTGTTTAATTTCTTTTAACAGCACGAGGGGATTTGTCAACAGTGGACTAGTGCCCTTGTGCCAATGTAGGGGACTAGTTGTAGTGGTGTGTGTGTTGATAATTTCTGTTTAATTTCTTAACAGTTTGTAACACACAAGGGGATTTGTCGACGACAGTGGACTAGTGCACTTGTGCCAAGGTAGGGGACTAGTTGTAGTGGTGTGTGTGTTGATAAATTCTGTTTAATTGCTTTTAACAGCACGAGGGGATTTGTCGACAGTGGACTAGTGCACTTGTGCTAAGGTAAGGGACTATGTGTAGTGTGTTGATAATTTCTGTATTTTTTACTTTTAACAGTTTGTAACGCACCAGGGGATTAGTTGATGTTTGTGGTTGCTGCTGTGTCAAAGATGATGCCACCTAAAGTCTCATGATCAATAGAATCAGTATGAAAAGGTGAATAACATATAATATTATTTCTCATATTAACTGCCTGCTATAATTAGATCATGCCATTTTACCTATAAAGGAAGATGATGATGACTGGCCATGGATTGTGTTATTAGTAAATTTAAAGAAAAATTAGGATATTCAATACTGATGCTATTTTTTGGTGTGTTACAAAGTTAAGGCATCTTGTGACTAAATGGTGGAGCTAATTGAGGAATGCAGTTGACAAACGAAGGACTTCATAGGTGTTATGACCCAGCATCCTATCCATATTGTAGCTGGAAGGAAACCTCCACAACCCTAGATAATGCAGAGACAGTGTGTATCTATATATATGTATATATATATATATATATATATAAAGCTGAAAAGCTGTCTGTCTGTCTGTCTGTCTGTCTGTCTGTCTGACGGTCACGCTGCTTACTCACCAGACTTGGCGCGAATCGACATAGTCTGTGCTGATAATGAAGCGCTCATCATCCGCCTACTCTAAGATTGTTATCACGAGTTCACGCGTGCTTCCGTTCGTTCTCTACAGTGCGTAGAAGGCCGAGGTGTAGTTGAGCAACATTCCTTTGAAAACCACAGCACATATTGTTCAAGTGGTAGAACGCCTGACTAGCGTGTAAGAGGTCGTGGGTTCAAATCCACGTGTTGACAGATTTTTTTCTTTCTACTCAGTACCTTTTTGTAAACACCTTTTTAAAACACGACTTTTAGCTCATCATATCTTGGCATGCAAAGCACGTATCGAGGCTGGACTTTAGCGAAATTAAACGCCCATCATCTGGCAACTCGAGTGTTGTTGTAGCAAATCAATACGTGCTTTTGTTCGCTCTTTATAGGGCGATGAAGGCACTGGTGTAGGGAAGGATCACTGAAAAGTTGAGCTACATTCCTGTCAAAACCACTGATAAACAACTGTGGCGATTTGTGCACCTCCCCTAACCCCAAGTTATTATAACCAGCCAGGGTTCAATCCCCGCCTAGGTCATAACTTTTTTTTTCACTTTTGGGACCTTTTTGATGCACCTTTTTGCTCTATCTGTTCCATGTAAGTCTTCATCTACAAACTCTTATGCTCAGTTTTTCAGCACTGGCACTGAATTACCTCACATAATAGGGACTCTTATAGCACTTTTGGGACAGGGCAGACAAATTGCCAACATATTTGTCCATCTGTGTGTTGGTCCAGTGTGTTGTATTAGAGTAGGTAAAAGCTTCTTTCACCAGTATCCAGAATATCTACATCTTTGTTTTAAGCACATAGGTGTGCACTGACATGAAAAACTGTTTGTTCAGACTTACCTCAATACTGCTGTAGTAATAGGCAGCTTGCATGATTGAACAAATACTACTGTGCATCTGAAAAATGACAATACTGGAACCATGCAGATCCATAGTTTACACCGAGGAACTGCATCTGATCTGGCACAACTGTTTCACTATCCTGCTTACATGCTTTCACTCTAAAGATTCATACATTACCTTATTGGTCAATTACACTGCAGGTGTTTCAAAACTGGGTTTTTGTATGGCAAGAGGTATATGTGTCACTGCAACATCAGAACTGAAAGTGCATAGGACAAGTTCTGAACTTTTGCTTGCCATGCAGTAACTATAACTGCAAATTGTGTTGACTTTAAATTATGCTCAAGTTCATTTCTCTTTGTGACAGTCGGTAAGGTAAACATCAAAATGTAGAAACTGAAACTGTACCGTGTGTACACAACCTGTATGTAATGTAGGGTATACTGTATACAATTGCCTTAGCTCGCATGCAGTTTAACTAATTAGCTAGCCTTGCATGCATGCTTCACTATAAATTATTATGTACTACATAAGGATCATGTACTTTAAAGCACTATCGACATGCATGCTACACAGCAAATATAGGACACTAATATTTATTCTTGGTTCCCAATATATTAATTATTGTTGCATTAGTTCTCATTAGTTCTCATGTAAAGCAGCAAAGGTTTCGTTTGTTCTATACAGCACGTTGAAGTTGCTGGTAGGGAAGATGCACTGAATAATTAAACTACATTCCTGTCAAAACCACAAACAATAAACTTTAGTGTTTTGCATCATTAATGACATAAGAAAACCTCATGCTCTTTAAAAAATGTGACATCACCATGTACCCTACATAGCTACATTAGCAGTGCTGGTGTTTAATGCTTAGTCCCTCTTCGTGGCATTAAAATGTTTAATGTGGAGATGGTCCTGCACATAGGGCAGGTACCAATGCTAGTTTATAATAAAGGCTGGTTAGGTTGTGGTGGAGTGTTCCAATACTGCCTTGATGGAGATAGTATTTATAGATGAAGTGATGCATGCATTGATTACTATCTTGGTTCATATACATTCAACAGTGCCCAATGCTGATAAGCAAAGGATCCAGTGTTAAACTTAAACACTGAGCAAGCTCAGCAGTTCATCAAATTTATACAAAACATGACGTACAAAATAGGAAATCACATGACAATAGTTCAAAACTGCATCAAATACATAACCACTACATTAAATACAGTTTCAATAAACAGGTTACATCATTGAGCAGTCACATTAATCCCCTCAATTCACCATCATTGGGGAGCAACGTGACTACATCACCTAGAAGATCTCTATTCTCGAAGGGGGAGTTGGCCTGGAGAAGTGGCCCTAGTAGCCTTGACTATTGATTTCGGTAGCTCACCGTGCTTTGCATCTTGGATAGGCAGGAACCTTTTGATCTTGCTTGACTTGGTCTTGATGTAATCTTCACCTACAGTTCTGCCCCACACGGCTAGATCTACACGTCCATTTGACTCTGATCCAGACACAAACACATTGGTTCTTAGAACATAGTTAAATTGTACGAAAGCTTCTGCATAGTCTGCTTATGTGTACACCCTGTGTAGAAGTCCAGTTGGGCCATAAACTACCAGCTCCTATACTGTGGGACAGTGTGACATAGCCACTGTAGTAAACAGTAGTGAAATTAGTATAGCATTGTGAGCAGTAACATGGCAACATCTCATTATTGAGTGCATGCATTATGTACTGTACACGTTATACGCACACACACAACACACCTTGTTCAGTGATTTTAAATCTCTTCTTACTGACAGAAGAAACAACCTATAGAGACAAAATTAAGGCAGCATTTAAATGAACAATGGATCACCAGCAACAGTTGCATTAAAAGGAAAACAGACACATCATAAGATAAAGATGTTGTACACACAGCCAGGTATAAACCGCTGAGCCTACACATTGAGCTAGACCCCTCAAAACTCAAAGATGGATTTGGCTTGTTTGTAGCAATGCTTGACCTGGCAAATACATGGGCCAAGCACTTGTTTCCTCAAATGGTAACAATTGTTATATTTTAAACCGTACATTTAACGTTATGCACTATACCAATTAGACTAAGGCTGTACGATAATTAAGATAAATCACTTATCATGATACATACCTTAATACTCATCATGATAAAGATAATGATTTTGAATTGTAAGATATATAAGTTTTTTTCCATTATTGCACAGCCCTAATGCATACATACATAGACACAAAAAAGGCTGACATTATAAGTTAAATTTATTTACAGGGGAGCACGTATATAAAACATTATTTGCCATGGTTACACTCAATACACTAACCTGTAACACCTCATGAAGGCTTATGTGAGCCTTGAAGCTCCAATGGTCCCCAACTTGCGGAATACTGCAACTCTCCCAACCTCTGATGGAAATGTTAATACAAGTCATAAATGTGAAAGCCAACACATGAAATAAACACCACACAGGTGGTAAACAAAATTCAGCAGCTCTTGTAAAGAATGATATTATATTGTTATGGTATGAGTAATATACCATATAATTAAACATCATGGAGGTTCATGCCTTTTCACAAGACAGAAACCAGCCTCACAATACCTTTATGACACCTTGGCAGTATTGTGACAAACCCAAAAGTGCCTTCAGAGTGGCCAGTGGTATTTTCTAATGACTGACTGACTGATGCCTCCAGACAAGCGTAACTCAATAATGGCTAGGGCTACAGAGTACAGGCTTGATTTTTTCACTACTAGACGTCGGTCACATTGATGGTAATGCGATGGTGGCCCTTCATATAAACACAATATCACCAGCTCAGAATAGCCACTGGTAATCAACACTTAATAACTAATTTAGCAGGTAGAATTTAGGATGACATCACATGACATCATTACTCACAGTGCTTATCACTGATGGTCTGCTCATCTTCCTCCTTTTGTAGTGGTATGATCTCCTGCTCCACTTGTTGCAGTATGGTCAGCACAAGGTTGCCAGTGACAAAATGCATGTCCAGCTATCTCATCTGATACTGTGCACAACTTGAGGACACAACTCAACCCCTGTGTGTAACATTGTATTGACAGACACAGCGTGGGGAGACAGTGACTACAAACATACAGGAATGCACTACACTACACTACATACAACACCCATAGGGAGTACTGTGATACCCATCAAAGGTGTTTACAGTCAGAACACCCTAAAGGTGTTTGGGAAGCTCCCTATTTTTAACAGATATTATGTCTCTTCACTCTTCATTTTCCAATGGGTGGATTCATTGGAGCATAAAATGGAGCTGGTCTGGTACCTGTATACCTATACCTTATTGTTGGTGATCTGCTGTCAGTGAAGTCTACGAAAAACCATAAGCACTAACTTTCCTGCTTTGCTTTCTAATTTGGCTGCTCTTCAAATATATAATCAATGGCGGATCCAGGATGGGGCATTTGGGGCAAATGCCCCCCCCCCCCCCCCCCTTCAAGAAATTGCATACAAGATCGAGATACTCTAATAGAGCAGTCAGTTACTCTAATAAAGCAGTCACAATGTTCATGAGACAGTGTAGCTTACCTATGAAGCTATAAATAGGATTTTATTTTACATAACAGACGTGATATATTTGGTAAAGGATCACTAGCTATTATTGTTGTGACCTTTTTTTTTTTTTTTTGGTCTTCAACTGTTTTTCAGCAAGGTGCCCCCCCTCTTTCCAAACTCTGGATCCGCCCCTGATAATGGTCATCAATCATCATTTTGCTAGAACTATGGAATGACTAATAAACTTAAAATATCAGAAGCATAAATTTAACGTGCTGAAATACTTTGTGGCTGTACTATGTAAAATAAGTATGTACTTGACATGCTACTAATGGTATTGTACAGCTTAGTAGGTATTGTACAGAATATTTATGATCCTTTCCCTGGTAGATCCATCATGTAAGTTAGTGCAATTATTGTGTGACAAGCAGCACTTTACATTTTCATATGCAGCCATTAAGCTTAATTGCATGTATGCTACAAATATACGGTGACAAGTATTTTGAAGTAGTTACCTGATCATGAGTGCCTGCAATATAAAAGCAAGCTGGCATGTACGTAGTTATAGCTATTGAGTATATAACATTTAGATATAACTCTGAGCAACGTCACATTTGTATTTCATCGGCGTGTGACATACTGATTTCCCAAATAATTGATTCCTCTTTTATGTCCACTATGGAATCAGCAGAAGGCAAGAGTAATGCTTCATTTACAAGTGTATCACAGTTAGAGCCATTAACACTGAAACATTCTGAAGGTGACACTGAACGATATCAAATCTTGAGATGACCCATAATTTAAGAACAAATCAATTTCTCTGTCTCTGTGATACACTTGTAAATGAAGCTGCAGTACTGCCTCTACATTCTACTCCAATCAAAATCAGCTTGTGACAGTTACTTAACTCACTTAGCCGATGATACTCTTGACCGCTTCAGCTACTTTTGACAACAGCAGTTATGAAGTATTGTGCAACCTGAACCTCAGATACAAGTCCTACTCACAAAGCTACAACCATCAGAATCAGACATTGTATGGTATGCCTGTAAATGTGACTGACAATGAGCTAGCTCAGCAATGTACACACAAACATAGCTGTTGTACAAAAACTGAATGTAGCTATAAGTAGACCAATTTTTAAAGTTAGACTTTTTATATGCTCAATAGATAGAGTATTGATTACTGATCTCAGAAATATACAGTTTGCACAATGTTTTAAAACTGAAGAAAGGTACATTTTTTTCCTCCAGCTGCAAGTTTGTACATATTACGAGAATAACTTCAGGGTTTATTGGATCTCAGTGATCTTCGTATGCTCTGTGCATGGTAAGCAAATAATGTTTCACCTACTGCACACTTGTCAATACAATACAATGGTGTATACCCATAGGCAAGTGGCTAGCTATTTCGAATATGTATTGTATCTATACCTGTCTGTCCACCCCCACTCCTGGGGTCCACACACACCTACTGGGGATTTGACATCTACACTTGCTCCACCCCAGGGGCTTTTGACGGCAGCAGTTTGCTGAACCAAAAATTATTTTAATAGGTAAATCAAATCCCCACTTTGCTGAACCAAAAATTATTTAATAGGTAAATCAAATCCCCACTTAGTGGGGTTTTGACCAGAGGGATGGGACAATACAGGGATTTGACAAACTCTAGTATCAAATTCCCAGTGCTGGGGAATTTGACACTAGACTTTGTCAAATCCCCTGTATAGCCCCACCCTACCTGGGGGTGGGGCATGGTGCATTTTGCCCTTAGCAAAACCATAGATAGTATATTCTACGTACCCAGTATATTCTACGTACCCGGGATTGGCGTCCGACTTGAGCGCCTTTGATGTTTGTTGTGCTGTCAGCATTGCCTCGTTAACACCTCACCCTTTGAAGTGTCAAGATGCCGCGATGGCGAGCGATTCTGCTCTGATGACTTGAAAAGAAGGGAAGAAAGCTACGAGTCTTCATATTTCCGTTGTTCACTGCTAGGTATGCTGTTTATAGTCGGGTCTGAGTCCGTGATTAAAGGCTAGCGTGATGCTGTGTGATAATGTGATGCTGCATGTTTTTTCGCTATGGTGACAGGTGTGGGAACTTAACACAACCTAGGATTATAATTTATTCACGAAGAGGTAGTCACGACGCTCTCCATAGGATTTTACATCCATGAGGCTATTTTGGGGGCCTGAGCAGTACCATATTTCTGAGATATCTAGAAATGAATGTAGAAGTTGCGTTTGTGCTATTGACCTTAGTTTATTATTATTATTATTTAATTTTGCTGTGAAAACTTCACCAACAGAAGAATATACACAGATATAATAATAGTTGTGGGAAGATAAGTGAGCTCTTGTACTTATATTTATTCATTTCTATGTGTTTTGGTGTAATTGAGTCCATGATACATTCATGACTCTGTATTGGTAGGCTGAGAACAGTGTGAAATCCTAGGTGAAATTGTTCCATAGTTGTAATTACTTGTTCATTATATTGACCTTTTCAGGTAACCAGTAATGAAACAAAGAGGAAGGCATAATAAAGCTTTGCCAGTGCAATTCCAAGAACTATGAAAGAAGAAAATTCCAAAGAAGCTTCTTTAGTGTGTCCGGTATGTTCCCAAGTTCCTAAAGATGCTACCAGTTTCTAGTCTACCTTTTTCTGTCATTGCCTTTGTCCAGAATTACAACTGTGTACTTGTGGATTACAGTATACATCACTGATCATAGACAGGGGGGGCATGGCCCCCCCACTTTTATGGGACACTATTTGCAAGAAAAGATCAAGATACTCTAATAGAACAATCAGGATCTGGATACTCTAATAGAGCAGTCACAGTATTTAGAGAAGCAGTGTAGCAAGTTACTTAGCTACGTATGTGCAGTATATAATTGGTGGAGAGCAGCTATTGTCAGCAGGCTGACCTTTTTTTTTTGGTCTTCAACTTACAGCTGGCCTGGCCCCCTCACTCTTTGGCCTGCCCACCTCCCCTGTCACTGATTAATTTATTATACTTTACAGGACTAGCTACAGATCAATATACAAAATCAAACTGAATAGCTAATTACATTGCTTCCCAGAGTATGTGGTAGTCATGGTTAGTAAGTCTTGATATGAACTTTCTTGCCGCAGTGCTTGGAAAATAATTTCTCCATCATGTCCATGCTTTTGTGAAACCCCTCAGAGTTAAAACTCTTTCACAATCTTTGCGACGCTGTTCAAAGTTGGCAGATACAATTGGTCAACAGAATTAGCTCATAGATAGTAGAATATATACTATGTGATTAGCTTAGTATACACATCTTCATCCAAATACGCATACAGATCTCACTGATTATTTTAGCTTAGAGACTCCAGACAATCATGCACTTGTTATAGCATATCTTTCATCTTTTTACTGTACACAACATTTTCATTTTTACCACCACATCATGTCAAAAACTTTTTCTGTTGACTTCCTTTTGTGGCCTGACAGTGACGGCCATTCAGTTGTACACTCTTTAACTAGCAAATCTTCATCCTGTTTCACTGAGATGGCTCCTAAACAAGGTAATTCATAAAACAGTAAACACACACAATATAGCATGAAGTTAAAAACAATCCACCTCATGCTAGACAATAGGGGTGATATGTGCAGCTAAAAGCTGTCTGGCTGGCCACCTGCAAGCCAGCTCATGTAATGATAGTACGAAGAATACGTATAGCTGTTATCTATGGCTGCATCCCGGAACAGAAACGAGGACATAGACCATATAGCTCTACTGATCATAGAGCTGGAGGCTCAATTCTGTCGTGTATGAAGAACTTTGCACAGAAAACAGAAGTAGTGTAACCACCGGTGAGAACGACGTAACTGCCTGGTTCCCTCTCTTGTGAGTGTCATCGACAGCGTTGAAGCATAGATTTTTTTAGAGACACGGACTGCAGTACAGTCATCGTCACCATTTCTGATACAAATGCGGAAATGTAACAAAATTCCGATTATTACTTTACAACACGGAGTGCAGGTGTTGATTGGCTTGGACGCCAATCCCGGGTACGTAGAATCATAGATATACGTTAGTATATCTATGGTAGAATATACTATCTATGGCAAAACTGAACCACCATACTGTACGTATCTCGCCTCTTAGTCTTGCCAGGCCAGTCTGTATTTTCTTTTTCCCGACCAAATGGAAAAACAAAATATGTACACACACAGGCTGGGGCCTAGCATAGATAGTGGAAGCCACGCGCCTCTACTATCTATGGGCCTAGCGAGACTGGGCACGTACTCACTCACGTGTTAATGATTTACGTCAAAATAAATCAGTTCCGTTCAAAGTGGCTACGTTTCCGTACGGAGTAGGTATAAACTCCGTTCTGGACGATTTCTAAAGTAATTTAACTATGTTACGAAGATAACCCTGCATCGGCTTCATTAAGTTCCGCTAGACCATTACAGGTTAGTCCTTCATGTCCGTCTACCGACTGTTGGCTAACATGCCTTTAGGTGTAGGCTTACTTGTATCACGTGAATTGTAATTTTAAATAAGGCGGGAAATTTCAAGCATGGCCTTGACCGATGCAAGAGTAAGAGCCGAAAAGACGTTCAATAGTTGATCTCTTTTTGTTTGTTACAGACACCATTCACAGATATGAGTAACGAAGACGCTCCTGCCCCTGCCAAACCGAAGAACAAGCGGTTATCCGTAGAGCGGATTTACCAAAAGAAAACTCAATTGGAGCACATCTTGTTGCGCCCTGACACGTACGTTGGATCGACCGAAGAAATCACACAAAAGATGTGGATTTATGATGAAGAACTAGATGCCATCGTAAACAAAACGATCACTTTTGTGCCTGGACTGTATAAGATCTTTGACGAAATATTAGGTAAGTGAAATTTGGCGTGATTTTTTGAATACATACCAATGATTACATGTTTTTGTTTCTACATACCAATGATTAATGACAAGTAATTACTTTTAAGCATAATGCGTAACAGAAGTCACAAGTACTGGCTTCTGTGGGCTGTAGAGCTACACATAACTGCATGTTCTAATCTATTTAAATTTTGCGAGTCAAAAGCCCCAGAGGGGGAATATAAATCCTTCTGTTTTAGTCTGTGCTGGGGATTACAAATGATAGGTGCATAAATTCAGGAAGTATGCTGCAGCAGTTACCACTTGATCTAAGCATTACACTATTGAAGACTGTAGGATGGTTTTCCTATAAAAAGATAAACTTGTTACATATTCTGTATGTTTACATTATGAATTCTGTTCTATAGTCAATGCTGCAGATAACAAGCAGCGGTGCCCAGAGATGAATGCAATAAAAATAACCATAAAGCCGTAAGCACTTTTATATGTATCTATGACCTGTTTTTATGTTTATTGTTTTACTGTGTCAGTGAAGACAACTTAATTCAAATATGGAACAATGGGAAGGGTATCCCCGTAGAAATGCACAAAGAAGAAAAGGTTTATGTACCTGCGTTAATATTTGGACAGCTATTAACGTCATCGAATTATGATGATGATGAGAGAAAGGTGACAGGAGGGAGGAATGGTTATGGAGCGAAGCTCTGTAATATATTTAGTTCAGAGTTTACAATTGAGACGTCATGCAAGGAATCAGGTCGTATGTTCAAACAGGTTGGTTGTGCTTGTGTGTATTTTTTAAGTTAGGAGCCCATAAAGTGCTACAAGGTGTTTGTGGTCCTTATGGTTAAAATGTGTGAATGTTGCAACTGTGTATTGTGTTTTAATATTACAATGAATTATTTCTTGTAGACTTGGCGAAACAACATGAGTAAAGCAGAAAAGGAAATTATTAAAAGTTCAAAAGATGATTACACAGTGGTCACCTTCCGGCCTGATTTGTCAAAATTTAAAATGACTGAACTGGACAAAGATACTGTCTCTTTACTGACCAAGCGGGCATATGATATCGCTGGGTGCACCAAAGGAGTGAAGGTGTTCCTTAATGGGAAGAGATTGCCAGTAAGCATCTTGCTAGTAAGAGAGATGTGTCACTCTTTTATGTATGTAGATCAAAACCTTTCAAGACTATGTACAGTTGTACTTAAAAGTAAAACAGGATGATGAAGATGAATTAATGGGACCACGGAAGATTTTGTATGAAGAGGTCAACCCCCGCTGGGAAGTTTGTGTCACTCTCAGCAGTGTTGGGTTCCAACAAGCTAGTTTCGTGAATTCAATTGCTACCACAAAGGTAAATGAACAACAGTGTTTGTACACCAGATAGTATGCTAGGATGTTTGCACTTTGCATTTAGTATATTCTTTGCGTGTATTAATTGTGTATCACTATACTTTTATTAGGGTGGTACACATGTTAAACATGTGGTTGACCCATTGGTCAACAAACTTTCAGAAGTAATTCAAAAGAAGAACAAGGGTGGGGTGGCAGTGAAGCCCTTTCAAATTAAGAATCATTTGTGGGTGTTTATAAACTGTCTGATAGAAAATCCTTCGTTCGACAGCCAAACCAAGGAAAACATGACTCTTAAAGAGAGGTCCTTTGGTTCAAAGTGTAACTTAAGTGAGAAATTCATCAAATCGGTATGTTTGTACAAGCATGTGGTTTTTAAATTAGTGACAATGTTGGTTTGCTATAGGTTCTTTCTTGTGGTGTGGTGGAGTCAATTTTACAATGGGCTAAAATCAAGAGTCAAGTATGTGATTGTATGCAGCACGTGTGTGTATTGATTATGGACTGGTTTTGTAGACACAGTTACAGAAGGCATCAGGATCTAGTGCAAAGCGTACTAGGCTTACAGGTGTAGCCAAACTTGAAGATGCAAATGATGCTGGTGGGAAAAACTCGCAAGAGTGTACTCTGATCCTTACTGAGGGAGACTCAGCCAAAACGTTGGCTGTGAGTGGACTTGGTAAGGCACAATACTTTTTTCTGATGCTCTTAATTTAATTAATCTTGTGAATTTTCTAGGTGTGGTAGGTAGGGACCGATTTGGGGTCTTTCCTTTAAGAGGAAAGCTGTTGAATGTTAGAGAAGCTTCACATAAACAGGTACTGAAATCTGAGTGTTGTATTAGAATTGTTGTATGCAGTATTCCATATTGTATATAGGTGATGAACAATGAAGAAATTTTAAACGTTGTCAAGATCATGGGCCTGAAGTATGGACAGAAATACGATGATGAGAAGTCCCTCAAGACACTACGTTATGGTCACATATGTATAATGGCAGACCAGGATCCAGATGGAAGTCACATCAAAGGACTTGTGATCAACTTCATCCACCACAACTGGCCATCCCTTATCAAAACTACCGTACTTCAAGAGTTCATTACCCCCATTGTAAAGGTGAATGGGCAAACAGGCACCGGACACACGCACAAAACATGCACACATGCTTACACATTTAGCTCAAAGACAGGCAAGCATGTGTTATGCTCTGTGTGTAGGCTACCAAAGGAAGCCAGGAGCATTCCTTCTACAGCCTTCCAGAAATGGAGCAGTGGAAGGCTGCTAACCCTAATTACCATACTTGGAAAATAAAATACTACAAAGGTTTGGGCACTAGCACTTCCAAGGAAGCCAAAGAATATTTTAGTGATATGGCCAGACATCGTATCCCGTTTAAATACGGTGGACCTGAAGATGACCAGGCTATCGAACTGGTAAGATTAAGCATGTGTTGGGTGTAGCCTAAGGGGTAAAAATACTTGTAGGCTTTCAGTAAGAAACAGGTGCAAGAAAGGAAGGACTGGTTGACCAGTTGGTTACAGCAGCGCAAGGACAAAAGGATGGCAGGATTGAATGAGGTGAACTGTGCACATGTAGTCTATTCTTGTGTTTAAATTTGTGATCTTTATTCTTTACCATTGTAGTCATTTCTTTATGGACAAGAAATGAATAAAGTGACCTACACAGAGTTTGTGAATAAAGAGCTTATACTGTTCAGTAACATGGACAATGAACGGTCTATTCCGAACCTTATGGATGGTAAGGTGTCTTCTTAGTAGTATACATACTCGCTTTGTAATAAGCTCATTCATTATGTAAAGGGTTGGTGTTTTGTGTTGTACAGGATTTAAGCCTGGACAGAGGAAAGTGATGTACACCTGTTTTAAACGAAATGATAAAAAGGACATCAAGGTCGCCCAGCTAGCAGGATCTGTAGCAGAGATTTCTGCCTATCATCATGGAGAGGTGTGTTACCCGTGCCCCCAATTTTATCAGTGATTTATTTGATCATGTTTAGCAAAGTCTGATGGGAACCATCATCAATCTGGCACAGGACTATGTTGCTAGCAACAATGTTAATTTGTTGCAGCCTATCGGCCAATTTGGGACACGGCTAAATGGTGGGAAGGATTGTGCCAGTCCCAGGTATATACATGTTGCTAAGTTTGTATTATTAGTATGCAAACCTGTCTTTAGGTATATATTCACTATGTTAAGTCCACTAGCTCGTTTGATCTTTAATCCTATTGATGACAATCAACTGAACTATTTGCATGATGATAACCTCCGGATTGAGCCAGAGTGGTACTGTCCTGTAATACCAATGGTGCTCGTTAATGGAGCAGAGGGCATTGGTACTGGCTATTCCACATATGTGCCTAACTATGACCCAAGAGTGATTGTGTCCAATTTGAAACGTATGATTAATGGAATGGAGCCAGTGGAAATGGTGTGTTTGTGTTTGTGTTTGTGTTTACAACCAATCCATTTCCATGTAGTCACCCTGGTATAAGAACTTTACCGGTCGCATTGTTCATGTGGAGCCACATAAGTACATCAACTATGGCTGCATATCGAGACTTGGGCCCACCACATTGGAGATCACAGAGCTTCCCCTACGTACCTGGACCCAGGGTTACAAGGAATCAGTATTGGAGCCAATGCTACTGGGTAGTGAGAAGTCACCACCATTTATAAGGTAATGATTGTATAACTGTCAGTACAGTATGTAGTACTGTGGTGTACTGTAGTGATTACAAGGAGTATCACACTGATACGACAGTAAAGTTTGTTGTGACATTGTCGGAACAAAAGATGAGTGAAGCAGAAAAAGCAGGCTTCTACAAGAAGTTCAAACTAGAGGGATACTTGAATACTTCTAACATGGTACAAGAAGTGTGATTTTAGAGTTTTGAAATATTTGTTTGTTTGTTTTTCACAATAGGTCCTCTTTGATCACAACATGTGTTTGAAACAATTCTCTGGTCCTACCGAGATTCTAAAAGTTTTCTATGATGTTCGTCTGGAACACTACCAGAAGAGGAAGGAATGGTTGGAGGGAAAACTCTCTGCCGAAGCAAGTAAGGCAACCTACCAGGCAAAGTTTATTGAAGAGACAATAGAAGGAACATTAGTCGTTGGTGAGTTAATGACTGTAATTAGATACAAGTGTAAACAACTAGTGGAAGCTGTTAATGTAGACAATTAAAAATAGACACCTAAATGATCCGGAAACATCAGTATACAAGTGAATTCGTCTCCTTTGCAGTGAATGTTCATTCTAAAGGCCAAGATGTAATTATAGAGAAGTGAACTTATTTCAGTCAGTTGTGCTTGGCATATATCTATGAAGCTGGATTGTTGAATATCAAGTAATTACAACAGCGTGGTCCTTATCAAGCTTACTGTAAACAAATTTTAGTAATTACTTATTACTAGTATATAGTTCTTGTTGATCAGCCAATTGTTCAGGTGCTCACTGATTCAGTTGTGATGATATTTCCTGTTGATACAATATAATTGTATTGCAAGCACACTGAACTCAATTAGCCAAGGCAACAAATTCTATTGCAATCTGCAAATGAGAGAGTGAAGTCATTTGCAAAGGTGACGAATTCAATAGCAAAACAAACTCTTGTTACCTCAACATCTTAACAACATATCGCGACATTCTTATTTTCATCGTTTAATTACCATCCCTGTGGAATGCCATACCAATTCTAGACCTAAACATGTCAGTTTGTTTGCTGAAATCTAAACTGAAATCATATCTGTGAGACCATTTCCTGACTAACTTTGATGAGAACAACAACTGCACTCACTCTACATTACTTGTGTCCATGTTCCAGAAGTCACCAAACTAAACCTTCAACTACCAATTATAATCACTTATAATCTTAATTATGTAACTATGTAATTATTTTAAGTAGTTAGTATGTATTTTATGGCTACCAACAGACCTTTGGTGTGTTTTTTTTTTTACACCATAAAGCCTAAATAAAAAACTTGTGCAGGGTCCCCTTTTGGTGATGCAGACTCCAGCTTTAAATGTTGCTTGCAGCTTGTGTGGTACGTGTTCATATAATTTTATTCCATCACATTTGCCAAAACTGGGTTACATACAGGAGGTGTAGATATACATAGCTTCCTAACATATGTACAATGCAAAATTGTCTAGTACTGTATTGAACTGTTATGCTGTTATTGTACCTTCACAGCAAGAAAGAATAAGAAGGAAGTGTTATCACTTCTGAAGAAACGTGGGTACCCTTCAGACCCACTGAAGGCCTGGAAGGCAATGGTCTCAAAAGATGAGGGAGAATCAGAACCGGATGAGAGTCAAGATGACACCACCACTGATGGGACTATGGACTATGATTATTTGCTTGGACTAACCATTTGGTGTCTCACTGTTGAAAAACAACAAGAATTGCTGAAGTTACGAGATGCAAAGGTACTGATCTGATGTGAAATGTGTACATGCTTAAAATGAATTCTATTGTAGACTGGAGAATTGCTGGAACTGAAAAAGAAGACTGTGAAGCAGCTATGGATTCATGATTTAGATGCCTTCCTGGAAGCACTGGAGGTAGGCAGTGCTACTATTAATGATACTTGTTGTCATTAAGTTACAAACAGAAACAAGAAGAGAAAGAAAAGGAAGAGTTAATGGCTGGTCAAGCCATCACTAAGAAGTCATCAAAACAGAAGGGTGGAAGACAGACTAAGCTCACCTCAATGTTGTCATCACAGAAATCTGCTACCATGCCTAGTGCATACGGAGAAGTTATCGAGCCTGTTATTCCTGAGTTTCAGGAAAAGGTTGTGAAGAAAGTTAGGCCAAAGAAGACTGCTGAAGAGAAGGAAAAAAGTGAGTATAGTTTGCTTTATCACATGTACACAACACACACTTACTTGTTACTTTTTTAGCTGGAACTAAGAGAAAGAAGAGTGATGATGTTGAGGGAGTTAGTCCGTCGAAGAAGGCTAAAGAAGAGATAACAAAAGTTAAAATGGTATGGTTTTTCATGCGGTAGCACCGTATATTGGGGATCATGAGGTTTGGGCCCTAAAAATATCACCAGCCTCACTTTTCCTTCATGACAGCTTGGCAGAATGACCAAGCCAAAAATGTCTCCAGACTGACCCCCAAACCCTTCCAATTTCTGAATTTTCTACTAACTGACTGACTGACTGATGCCTCCAGCCATTGATAGTGGACAAGGCTATGGGCTTGATTTCTTCACTGTTAGATGTTGCTTTGTCCCGAGACATGCCCTTTTCACCAATCTTATACAATACATTTACCTTGGTATTCCAGTTCTTTTTGCTGACAATACAAGGTGCTGATTCATGACAGTGTGAAGGGGTCAATTTTCCTCTGGCTGCGCTGACTAGCTATCACGCTAAATTCCTGTGTTTCCTTTAGCAACTGGATTGATTGCAGAGACACTTCTTGTAATGTTCTTCGTTTTTAACGCTGTGTAACAGGCAGAACATAGCTGAAAACAAAATGTATTGCCACTTTACTTTTTCAGTAATTGATTGTTGAAAGTAAACAAACTAGTAGAAGGAAATATTTTAAGTTGGACGAGGTACCAAAGAAAAAAAGTGGTTAAAAAAAACAAGGGAATGTGTAGCTAAAAGTTGTGAAACAAGAGAGGTTGTTGTCTATACCTGCAGATATACTAGGGGACATTTAATCCATGGTTATACACTGAAATTACATCCCTAATCCAACTTGAAATTCCTAGTTTTTCCTTCTACTTGTTAATGTGAGTATAGTGCAAGTAGGCATGTTGTGTGTGTGTGTGTGTGTGTGTGTGTGTGTGTGTGTGTACTGTGTGTACTGTGTGTACTGTGTGTACTGTGTAGAGGCAACGTAGCAAGTTACTGACCTGAAGGTTCCAGCTTTGATGTTCAATTATATCCAGTCACTATTGTTTCCTTGAGTAAGAAATTTTACTCACATTGCTCCAATTTATCCAGCTGTTCAAATGAGTGCAGTGGAACTTTAGTTATCCGAACCCCTTGGGACCAGGGGTGGTCCATAAGTCTGAAAGTCCTTATCTCTGAAACTGTATATAAAGAACATTGGTAGATATTTTGTATTTCAACTACCCTAATAGAACAGTCACTACTCTAATAGAGCAGTCATTTCCATAGTTCAGTTAACCAAGAATCCAGGTAAGTGGGGTCCGGATAACTGAGGTTCCACTATACCTGGTAATAACTGGGGAACCAAAAATCAACTGTCCATTTCTCACATAGCATGTGAAGGTCTCAAGTGCCCACACCTTCACCTGTGAGTCATGGTACAACCTCCTGCAGGCTGCCCCAGGAGGATTTTCCTGTGCTGACTTCCAGTGCCCAAGTAGCGCATGTGACCTTGCTAGCATAGTAGCCGTGTATGTAGGTGTGTGTTTGAATGACTAATTTGCCATACATATCATGTCGCGAATGGATTAGAATCAACTGATATGAATTGTTTTATTCACGTTAGCCCAAAAAGAAGAAAGTGGAGAACAGTGATGACAATAGTAGTGATGATGATGTTGATAGTATCGCTAGTATGGAGACGGAGCCCCTAGCTGTCAGGGTTGCTCGGCAGAGCCGGACCATCAAGCCAGTGAAATACAACATTGATGATGATGATGAAGAAGATGATGATGATGATGATGATGGTGGTGGAGGAAGAGGAAGCCAAGAAGAAGTTGTGAGTGAAGAAGAATGGATGGCAATAGACTCCGATGAGGATAGTGATGAAGCACCAAAGAAAGCTAATACTGCTCCTGTTATAACTGTTGTGAAAGAAAAGCCAAAAAAGCCTGTAAAGTTAGAAAAGCCAAAAAAGACTGTACAGTTTGAAGCCATTAGTGAAGAATCAAAGGATGTAGTGGAGACAGTAGTTATTAAGGATGATGAAGTAACAGGTATGTCAGCAAGTTCTTTACTAAATTATTATAATGAACTATTGATGCTATAGCTAAGACCACAACAACCAAGACCACCAAACCCAATGATACTATAGCTAAGAAGACCACCAAACCCAAGGCCACTAAATCTAAGAAGAAAGCTAGTGATGATGGTGAAGAGAAGAAGTCTGCTGCAGCAAAAGGTCAGAAGAAGACAACCACACAAGTGACGTTATTTGATGTTGGTGTCAATACTAAGAAGACCAAGACAACTAAACCTAAAGTAAATTCAGTATAAAATTTTGTGTGCAGTGTAATAAGTTTGAATGTAAACATAATTACTTACTACACGCATGTTGTATGACAGAACATTTTATTGTGCTCTACAGGTCTAGTGAAAAGTAGCTATTGACATGCTTTTCTTTATGCAGGCTGCAGCTGTCAAGAAGAAGGCTTTTATTGACGAATCTAGTGATGACGATGATGACTTTCCATCTGTTACTGCTACTCCCCCTAAGCCTGCTACCAGGGTAGCGAGGTCAAGTAAAGCTGTTAAATATACAGACAGTGACTTAGATTTTTCTGATGATAATGATGGAGATGATGATTGGGACAGTAACTAAGCTGTGCATTACAGATTATATGTATAACCCAGTGTTTGTACGTGTAACAGTACCGTACTTTGAGTCTTTCAGTAAGTTTAACTATTTAAAAGATCTATATGATTTACACTTTGTTATAAAAAAAAAAAATTGTATCTCTTTGAAAACACACAAAATGTTTACTGTACAATTAACAGTTATTCTTCCATATACAGAATCATTCTGTGTGTGATGTCCTTTCCTACAAGTTCAGCATACTCTTTTATTTTCTTGTGTGACATATCATGTTGACATAACACTTTGAATATCTCATATGGCATGCACTGTTGCTCATAAAACACTAAAGCTTGTTCAATGTAACTGTCAACTGCTACCGGCTTTATCTCAGAATTTTCTTCAAACCTGCTATACTTGTTGGCATCCAACTTGATTTTGCATTTCTCAATAGGTACCCAGTTGTATGTCTCAGGACAAGCAAGAAATGAAGGTGTGTATTGTCCTTTATAGTTCATCTTGGGACAGGAGTGTACATAGTAGCCCATGTAGTAATACTGGAATGTAGGGTCTTTCTTTTGTAATCTCCGGACTGCTGCTATTTCACTAAGAGCTGAATACACGCCAGGAGAAAGAAACATGATGTCTGGATCATAATAGACGTATACAGAAGAGAGACAGTTTGGTAGCATATCAACCACACCAACCATGATAAGCTTCCCATCAATGTAGTAGTGTTGATGGAAGGACCCATACTCAATTGAACCAGTAGAATTCTTACTGGGAATCAAAGGAGAGTCAACAAGAAAACGAACAAACTGTTCTTCAGTACAGTCACTTGGTTTGTCTTTGTGCACAGCTATTTGGTATTTTCTGTAAAGAGCACAAGACTCTTTAAATGTTGCCTTAAATTCTGGTGACCTTGGAGTACTCTGTACAAGTTTTATTTCCAACTTATGGGCTTTACTCTTAGTCAAATAGGGCAGAAAATCTTCCATACTCTTTTTAAGATCATGTGCAGTAGAGCTTTCTTGTGGAGGTATGGCTGTGGCACCAGCTGAGCTCTGGTCTTCCTGAGGTTTAAGCTTCTCCATTTTCCTTTCTCTTCGTACCTCCTTGGCTTTTCTACAGAGGGGCTTATCAGGATCTTGGCCTACACCTGGTGTCACTGTTTTAGTTGATTTAACTGATGCATCTTCAGCCACTGCTGTGGGCTGTTTGGAAGTTGACAAGGTGTCTGGTAACTTGGTAGATCCAAACTCAAGATAGCGGTTTACTTTCTTCATTACAGTCTTTTGTGATTTTGACAACTGGAATGAAGGAGCATCACACTTTATTGTATACAACGGGCAACAGGTACGATTCATAATGGGTTTGTAGCAATACTTTCCAGATCGTCTCCAGCCCCTGTCGATGAGGTCCTTGTAATCTTGACACGTCAACTGGTGGGCCCACATACCATTGGAGATACTAGTATTATCAGATTTACAGTAACCACATTGATGTGGTTCTGGTCCTTCAGGTTTATAGAAGTATTCCACTAAACTGGGTTTTGTGGAGGCCATTGTGCTGGGGAAAAAACAACAAAAAACAGCATGTAAAAGGTACAGTGGTTTGATAATAAATTACATACATTTTCTATTGAGTTTCATGGTACATTTATACAGGAACGTGTCCATGGTGGTTGACAGCTCCAATAAACTCCTAGACTTCTAAATAACGAATATTATAGTTAAAGGACAACCTTGTGTGTGTACAGAAAATTCAGCATGGGATGTGTCAAGAGGCTGCAGCACGAGGTAAAGCTGAGTTCTGTATTAGTCGCTCCCTCCCCAAAGTGTTGCATTTTTCACACACAAAAGTATACGTTGTGTTGCAAATGTTGTATTGGTCATCTTGCTTGGAGCACTCATCTCGACTACCCAAACTGCTTCAATTTTTGGTGATCAACTATCAATAACTGTTCATATAATCAATTTCTAGTCATAGAATAACAGTTTGGATAGTTTTAGTGATTCAATGTCATGTACACAATCAGTTGCACATTTTGCAACATTATTTTTCATACTTGTACTGTATCTGCCCACTTATCAACGTAACTTACTGTAAGAGTGTCTTAGAGTGGATATTGTACTTTGTGTGGGAAGAGCAAAGTGCTGCCACATATTGTGTTTTCCATGCAGCACTAATTAGCTGCACAACCTTGCTGTATGTATCATAGAGTGCAGCTATGCAGGCAAATACAGTAAAGTTCTGTGGCAAGGAATGTTACAAAAACAACCCCTCAGACCAGGACTGTCAGACAACACGATTGGTCATGTTGCATGGCATTGTAAAAAAACCAGCTGAACGTTTGTTCTATGAATCACATGAACACTTACTGATAGTCTGAACGCCAAAAGTTGAAGCAACAACACACATAGACAGCATGATGGATCACGTGCGTACATTGTCAAATGCTAAAACTAGGCGAACTAATCTTTCCAGTTCGCTCTATGAGAATACATGACAACTTAATGATAGACTGATCACCAAAAATTGAAGTGGTTTGGGTACTCAAGAAAATTACTCCGAGCAAAACAACGAGGAAGTACAATATAACACTTAAAACACCATCCATGCTTGTGTGGACAGATAAAAAAACCCATTTAGGGCTGTCTTTAGGCAAATCCAGCACTTGGCTTTGCCCTCATGCTATATTACCCTCTCGACATGCTCCTTCATGCTGTATTTTCCATACACATGCATGGCAGTGCTTTATGGAAATATGGTACACTCCCATGTAAAGTTCAATGTATTACTCGCATTTTAGATTGTTGGTATCAGCTCCAATTATGTGACCAAAGAATAGTCTCACGCAGCCAGACCACTATTTCTCTCCACGGCGCTTATCGATTAGAGATTATAAGCGCCTGCTCGAAATAGGCGAGCAGGCGCTTATAATCTCTAATCGATAAGTGCCGTGGGGAGAAATAGTGGCAAGGGAGTGTCACTCAGGCTCTTGCTGTAGGTCGATCTGCGACCGTGGTCAAACTCTAAGTCAACGGTCAAGGCCCCAAAATAGCACTTACAGTGGGTCAAGGGTCAAGACGATACGGAAGGTTCGAAAACCACAATCGAAAACTATACGTAGCTATTATCAAGTTTACGGAATTATACGTAACTCACAAGAAGTAAGGATCTCCGAGAAGATGTTTTAAAGCTCCAACAAGCGTTTCACCATAATTATAATGATTTTTCTCTCCCAGCCGCTGGTAGCACGCACTAAGAAAATATTATACTATGTTACAAGCACAATTGTGTATAGGAAAATAGAGAAATAAGTGGAGGTCAAAAGTTCGACAAGAAATGTCCAAGTCATAGGTCAAAGACGATAAACGCTGCAAGTCAAGGGTCAAGGTGAAATTTCCCCGGTCAAGACTTTGACTGCAGTCACAGATCTACCTACAGCGTGAGCGGACGTGACACCCCCTTGAGTGGTCTGGCTGCGCGAGACTAACCAAGGAAGTGTAAAATGAATAATGGGTCTTGTGATGTACAAGCAAAGGTATTAGGTAGGTCAATGAAATGGGAAACATTGAGTGTCCTAGATATTTTTACACGACTAAACCTATTTTTGACATTTCCTTAATAAGGGAGCTGAGGTGTCTATTTTAACTATCATTATAGGATGTTTAAAACACACAATTACAATACCTCGGACACATAGTGCTCTGACAAACAAAAAGCACTGGTAGCTAAACCTTCGTAGCTCAGCAAACAACTAAGGCACAAAGTTCAGTTTTGTCGAACGAAGGACACATTCACTCGCTCGCATAATGTACAAAATTATTAGGTGGAACTCTTACACAATAAACTATTAGGTTGATAAACTTACCAGTAAATATTCGTAGTTTTTGATTCTGGTGCAAATGCAGTCGGGAAATGCAGTACAGGAAGACGTTGTTCTATTTAACGCGCTCTAAAACTTCTATGACGTAATTTATTGCAATTCCCCCTGCGAGTCTGGTCATCCGTCGTTTTCCTTTGTTTACAAATAAACCTTGAGTTGCTTTTGCTGACAGTCGTAAGTGAGTATGGTTCATCTAGGGTGGTGAAGGGATTTTTCTTGCCTGTAGCTATACACACAAGGGAGATTGAAGAGACTTGGCATTTTCGTTTACTGTGATACTTCGCAGTACTACGAAGAATCGTCCAAATCATGGCTGAGCGGTTCAGAGGTATTACAATGCTTGTGGTCATGTGATGCATAAGTAGTCTCGTGTTAGCTAGTCAGCACTAGACTAGACCTTGAGACTACACTACTTATACTGGACTGGTGTTTTGGTTTTTTTACATTCGAGGGTACAGGGTTGTGTTTGTGTGAAAATATATCCCTCAGAAATATGCTGCTTGGTAAATTCTCCACCAAAGCATCCTACTGCAGACTTTTTGCATATATAATTCCCTGTTTCAAAGTTTAATGTGTATATTGATAGCAAATGTTTTAATGTCCATGTTTGATCCGGCCGCAAATGTAAGCAGTATTGAAGAGAGATACTCTGGATCAACTGTTAGAAGACACAGCTAGTGTAAAAAATTTCTGTGACTAGATGTTGAAATGACATATATGCCACTACCTTTTTTATGTACACATTGGCTTAGTTAGTATCATCATACATGCGCATAATTTTTATCTGCATAATAGAATGATTTGGTAGAAAGGCACCAAGGAGGCACTTGATACAAAAAATAAAATTCAGCACTCTTGTATTGGAAGCATTTCGGGTCGCACTGAAGGGACTTATAGACTTGATTATACCAATGCTGCCAAGAAGTTGTGAGGTTGATTTCTGGTTACTATTTTTTTTTGTGAGAATGTGCAAATCTTCATGATCTCTAATATACAGTACTACAGCAATGGACTTTATTCACAATGATGTCATGAGCTGTTATTTGGCGGTATATGCATGCTCCAGTAAGGAAGAATGGGAAGGTACAAACACTGGACTGGACTGGTGTTTTAGATAGCATTTTCAACACTTTTGTTAGGCACATTGGGAAGGTACAAACACTGGAATGGACCACTGGACTGGTGTTTTTTGATCGCATTTTTCAACATGTTAATTAGGCACATTGGCTGTTACTCTTTCTTCAACATTGTTTTAGTCATAAATGCTAGAATGTGAGTGTGACATGTCCTAAGATTATTGTGCTAGCTATGGTATTGGTGATATATTAGTTTTCCCTATTGAAATTTGATGAGAAATGACTATGGCTGATTGATGCCTCCAGACTAGCATAATATACTCAATAGCTACTGCTAAGGGCTTGATTTTTCACTGTTAGACCTGACAGATGCTTTCAGAATAGTGTACAATGCACGCATCTTGGACTTACCTTTGTCTTCCTCTAGCAGTAGAGTACAATGGTTTTGTGGTATTTCTTATCACATAAGAATTTTTTTAAAATCGTAATTTTTGCACTATGCTTCCAACAGTATGCAGGGTAGCTTCACATATTGTTCTCCGTGTATAGGGCAGTAAAATGGCTACTTTTTTTGTACTGGGGTATATAGTCCCATCCTTCTGGCACCATTCTTTCCTTTGATGTAGAAGTTGATGAATTATATTGCAAAAATGTTTGAAAAAAATTGGGAGTTTTACAAGCTAGTAGGGATCATTACCTTAAACAAGAGGATCATCATCTAAATTGCAAATTTAATACCGGGTAGGTAAAAACAGTGGACCCGGGACCAGGGACCCATGAGGATCCAACTCTTTTTGGTATTTTATACACTTCACAATATTCTATACTTGTACTAGTAGTCTTGCATGGCCAATCCACTTGTTCCCCATCACAGTGTCTCACACAATGTTTAAACCAAATAAGTGCCTCTGAAAAAGTGTCTGCATTTATAGTCCACTTGCCTGCTGCACAATGAGCATAATAATCTATTATGTTGCCTAGCTACTAAAGTTTAGAAACATTGTGCAATATTCAGGGGAAATAGCGATTACTAAGTTTCAGTCCAGCAGCTCAACAACCAGACTGCTACATGGTGCATTTGCACAATGTTTCTAAACTTTAGTAGCTAGGCGACATACGTAGACTAGTATGTTCATAGTGCAGTGTGGAAGTAGCCTATAAATTTATTATTATTACTGGGCGGGCAGTGTTTATAAATACTGAGAAAATAATGCAGTCAGCTTCAGACATTTTTTCAGAGGCGCTTATAATTTCTAATTGGTTTAAACATCGTGTGAGACACCGTGACAGAAAAGTGGATTGGCCATGCAAGACTACTTGCAGAGGTACCTAGTACAAGCATAGAATATTGTGAAGCATGTAAAATTCCAAGAAGAGTTGGATCCCTGGGTCCTTGGTCCCCAGGTCCACTGTTTTTACCTACCCTTTGATCCCTACATTAGCTAAAAAAAATTGCGCTTCAAGTGACGATCCTTTTGTTTAAGAACTTCTTGTTGTAGTGATCTCTACTAGATAGTTATACTTGGGTAGATATGTGCAGTTATAAAAATAATAATAATGCCAATTTTATTTTTCAAAAATAACTCCATTAACAGGCATGGTTGATCTGTACATGACATTGTAAATTGCTAAAAGTAGCCAAACTGGTCCTAATACTGAAGCAGTTTTAATACTTGAGGTGAACACTCTGAAGAGATAACTAGAAGTACGATGCATCCCTGAAATACAGTCTTGAGACTGGTACACCACTGAGCTTTGCTTTGTCCTTTATTAGTTTCTCGACACTTCCCCCTCATATTACATTTTGCGTACACATGCATGACTGTGCTTTAAGTATATAGCAACTAAATGACTGCTACTGTTTTGATATTTTTAGTTGACAATTCACAATAGAGGGTTTTAATATGGTACAGCTAATGAGGGTCACAAAACCACTGTACCAGACAACAGCTTTGAAAATTAGGTGATTTTTGCACTAGTCAACAGACTATCAATGCACAAACCCACAAGAACATAGTCTAGGCTACCAGAATAATGTTAGAGGTACTTGGTTGGTAAGGAGATAAATTTCCTGTTTTAAGTTTAAAATTAAATTACTAATAAAAAATGTAAATATAAGAAACAGCAACAAATAATATCAACCAGAGATGTGTGCTGTTTACAAAAAGTAATGTTCTCTACTGTAGGAACTTTAGCAACACTGGAGAGTGTAATAATGATTGATCAAATTGAAAATAGTGAGTAAATAATATTGTATGTAGTCATGTCTAATACTGTGGCCTGTAGAGGATGATACTCCAATGATGAAAGATCTCAACAGATATGTTATCAGTAGATATGCAGCTGAATGGAAAGATATTGGCACTGAGTTGGACTTGGACATTGATGAGTTAAATATCATTGAGAAAGATAATCTTGGGCAAAGTAAGATTTGCTTTCAGAAAACTCTGGACAAGTGGTTAAAAGGGACTGCTAATGCTACTTGGAGAACATTGGAAGTTGCTCTTACTAATGTGCGACGGCAACAATCTGGTCTTGATCCAGTTGATGATATATATGGTGAGGATGTTTAGTGTAGTAGTGATCATTAGTTTGTATGGTAGGTACATATACTATGAAGGTGGCCGACCAGTAATAGAACAGTCGAAGTGCGAGCACCTAAAAATTGTAATGCCATAAGGGGATCGAACTCCTCACTATGCACTGTGTATCTTACCACTGGATGTGCATGCTCTCTTCAATAGTGTTTTTATGATACAGTCAAATATAATTATGTCAAGACACACAGTATGTTGTGGGCCAAGAAAGCTGGTGTCACACGTTGACAGGAAAAACAAAAGCGTGATTTTCATGCCCGCGTAGCTCCATGTTCCCTTCTCCAAAGCACACCATTTTGTAGCTGTCTACCAGGTGAGTAGGCCACATAGCAAATTTATTTCTACCATTTGTATGAACAGCCAAAGTTTCTTTTTTTCTTCTTAAGGGGTCTATGGGGCCTAGATTATTATTTTTGCACACATTGCAAAAACGCAAATACATAATTCGATTACCTTGAAATTTTGCACAAATAAAGAGCATATAAAGGTGAATTTATGCACTAAGATTGCAGGAAATCTGATAAGTGTCCACGGTGCTATGAATGCTTATTCATGTAAAAAGATCAAACTTCTGTCATGGCTACAGGGTAAACCGTTTATGGGAATAATTTTGTCTTGTGTATAATACTAGTATTTTATATAATTGAAGTAGGGATCTATGCAATAAAAAGTAGTGAAACAGGAGATGAGTGATGGTATTACAGCATAGCTTGGTGGGAAAGTTCCTACTTTTTTGGAATTGAACAAAATTATAGCTACACAGCATTACGAATCAAGAACTGTTTGAAATGCGCCTCTGCAATCAAAATAGCCACTATGAAAATTACGGACGATTTCCGTTATACAAACCTAGGGAAGCCATCATGCGCTATCGCCAAAGTATTCATCAGTGCACTTTGTTGTCCTATTAAGAATCATGAAATGCCAAGAGAATTACATCTCTGCAATCAAAATAGCCGCTATGGAAATACGAACAGTTTCCGATACAAACCTAGAGAAGCCATTCCGCGGCTAGCTATAGCTACGTACCACCGAATCAACACCTTGCGCTGTCAGCAAAGATGAATGAGACACAAAGGAGGACAACGGTAAGTCCATGAAGAATACGTGGTACGTACTGCGGCCACATCTCGGGCCGAAGCGATGCCAAACAGTGAAAAAATCAAGCCCCTAGCTGCAGCCATTATCGAGGTACGCTTTTCTGAAAACATCAGTCAGTCAGTCAATAAAAAATTCCGTTGAATAAATTTAAAAAAAAATTCCGTAGCGACTTGTTGAAAGCATATTGGGTCGATCTGAAGGCTTTTTGGGCTTAGATTTACCTAACCAATACTGCCCTATCGTCGTCAGGAAAAATTGAGGCTGGTTTCTGGGTGATGCTAGTTTGTGGGCCACACCTACTCCTTTGTGGTCCCTACTATACAGTTACTATCGTACTGTATGATGCTGTATGTTCTATATGATAATGTCATACTTTAAAGCAATTATGATGATATATTAGTGGTTATGATTGTGTAGGTCCTATATTTGTGATCAGGAACCAGTCAAGTGTTGATGATTTTAAAGGTAAGATTTTGTGTTGAACTGTACTTCACGTACATGCATTATAATATGGTACATGTGCATGTACTGATGTAGTTCTACTAATAAGGGCTGGAATAGAGAGCTCTAACTCTGTCACAGATTTAACTATGCATGACGTATCTAAACTCTGTACAGAAGTTCAGTCATAATTTCTACAGAGTGCCTTGTCATGCAGTGGAACTCACTACAGGGTGACTTTTGTGTTGCCGAATGCCATACAGGATGACTTGTTATATACTGCTTAGCTGAATGCTCTATTCGGGTGACCTTTTGCATATCTGAAGGTTAGAGTATCTTGATCACACACTTATTTTGTGTAGGTGAATGTCATGTAGGATGACCTTTTACATACTACATAGCTGAATGCCTTATTAGAGTGACCTTTTTAGCTGAATGCTCTAATAGGGTGACTGTACTATTAGAATATCTTGATCACGCACTCATTACATGCATTCTTACTCTTCTAATCCACTGAAAGGCTTTTCTATGATCTTTCATACCATCATTCTCTCCAACAATTTGCCTCATAATCATTTCAAGTAATGTTATTTTTTGCTGACAGAACTCGAACAAATGCCTGTTACACATGTTTTGTTTTTACATCATAACTCTGCTGTTATTATCCTGACTTCCTTCAAACCTCAAAACGATTGTATTTTGATGATTGTTCTGTTGGTGGGTTGATTTTCAAATTGTTTTTCCAGTGGTTTACACTATGTGTATGATAGAAAATCAGTCCATCTTTACTTGAATAATCAGTCATAATTCTGTCAGTGTTTACCAGATTTGTATAGAAATTGGTACTGAATTTCACACCATTAGATCCAATGTGTTCACGTTTTGTGGTTGCTTTTGCAAAGTGCGCTAAAAGAAGAATAGAAAAGAGTTTAATAATGAAGAAAAACAACCCCAAATTTGCATGGTGTTTTATCATATGGTACAATAGTTACTGTATAGTAGGGACCACAAAGGAGTAGGCATGGCCCACGAAATAATATCACCCAAAAACCAGCCTCAATTTTCCCAGACGACGATGAGGCAGTATTGGTTAGGTAAAATTAAGTCCAAATAAGCCTTCAGATTGACCCGAAACACTTTCAATAAGTTGCTACAGAATTTTCGACAATAATTATTTAATGGGATTTTCTACTGACTGACTGAGTAAGTAACTGACTGACTGACTGATGCTTTCAGACGAGCATAACTCGATAACGGCTAAGGCTACGGGTTTGATTTTTTCACTGTTCAATGTCCCTTCGGCCTGAGAGGTGCCTTTTGGCATACCGCAGTATGTACAATGCATTCTTCATGAAATTACCAGTGTCCTCCTTTGTGTCCCATTCATCTTTGCTGACAGCGAAAAGTGTCAATTTGGTGGTAGCATGTGATGGCTTCCCTTCGAAACTGAAATCGTCTGTATTTTTCATAGTGGCTACTCTGATTGCAGAGGTGCTTTTCGAACAGTTCTTGATTCGTACTTCTGTGTAGCGAGTTGAACATAGCCGACAACAAAGCATAATGGATACTGACTTTTCAGACGATAGTTGATATAACTGGGGCGCGCGGCACCATTTCTCTTGGTATGCATGGATTGCAGAGGTGCTTTTTGAACAGTTCTAGTTCTGAAATGCTGTGGAACAGGTTGAACATAGCTGACAACGAAGCGTAATGGATACTTCACTTTTCAGACGATAATTAAGGCACGCGGTGCCACTGTGCGTGGGTTCACCAAGTCATAATTACTTACAAAAAAAGTTAACAAACAAGTACACAGAAAAATTTGACTAGAGTAGGGACCATAGCACATCGATAAAAAGTACTGAAACAAGCTGGAGTATAGTGCACGATATTAAATCACATTAAAACAATAAGAAATGTTATATCCCTACTGTGCTCAAGGTACCATAATGGAAATGCACAGTAGGGATATAACACTTCTTATTGTTTTACTGTGATTTAATATTGTGTACTATACTCCAGCTTGTTTCAGTACTTTTTATCGATGTGCTATGGTCCCTACTCCAGTTGAAAATTCCAAATTTTTCTGTGTACTTGTATATTATGTAGAGAATGGCTGAAGCAATTTGTTGAAGCTTGGTATGTACCTACCCTACCTGGTGGGAAACTCCACTGTACAAATCACTTCAGTAGGATAAAGGAGTGCAGAGCATGCCAAATTATGGGTGATATGCTATTTTTACCAGCTCTCTTATGTGGTATTATTTTATGTAGCATTTGTAGAATACACTGAACTGTTTGAAAGTTTTATGTTTAGTTTTTGTGATAATGAATAATGTCAGTTATAAATATTAAATATCATGCAATGATTGTTTCATGTGTAGTGCCCCCAGTAGTTGATGATCTACGTAATGATTTATGTCATCGTTACAAAACACATAGACAGAAACCTCAGGAAGAGCAATGGCCACCAAACCAACCTAAATCAATTGTCAGTGTTGCGCTAATGCACTGTAGAGGAAAAACAACGCAACAAGAATTGATAAGAATATTTAAAGAATCTGAACAAGAAGATGCTCATACTGTGTTAGATAAGTTAACATCATCACATTCCAGGGTCACTAAGGACGTCAATGAAATATTTAGAGCATATTCTACTGACCAAGCAGTAACTGGTACTGACTCTGATGAACCACCTAAACATATTCTCATAGAAGGAGCACCTGGAATAGGAAAAACTGTACTAGCTAAAGAGATTGCCTATCTCTGGGCTAATGGTAAACTGTTAAAAGATTATAAACTAGTGTTCTTAGTCTACCTTAGAGATCCAAGGGTACACAAAGTAGGGTCACTCAAGGATTTCCTACAGTTGTTTACTTCTGAAGAAGTGTCTTCAGATTTGTTGAGGTTTGTTAAAGAATCACGAGGCAAAAATATAGCATTTATTTTAGATGGGTTTGATGAATTTCCTGCCTCAACACAGAGAAAGTCATTTATTGAAATCCTTATTGCGAAAAATGAGGAACTTGGTTTGATAGTTTACAAGTCCACAGTAGTTGTTACTTCACGACCATCAGCCACACTGTTTTTGCATGAAATAGTAGACAGTAGAATTGAAGTTCTTGGCTTTGCCAAAGAAGAAAGAGAGCAGTACATTTCACTATCACTCAAAAATTTGCCAGATGAAAAACAAAAGCTTCAAATGTACCTCACACAGCATCCTATGATCAACAGCCTTTGTTATATTCCACTTCATTTAGCAATTCTGTTATACCTTTTTGAGAAAGGTAGCAAACCTGATACTCTAACTGAAATGAATGAGTTCTTTGTTCTTCATACAATATACCGACACTTGAAGAGACATAAACTTCTACCATCTGGTGCACATGTAGTAAAAGGATTTAAAGATTTGCCTCAGAAAAATTACGAGGTTATCCTGAAATTGGCCAAATTAGCTTTTGATGGATTGCAAAGGAATAAGTTAGTATTTACATGTAGAGAAGTCAAAGAATTAATTCCTGATATTGTAGATGGTCCAAACATTAATGGATTTGGCTTACTGCAAACTGTGCAGCATTATCCCACTGCAAGCAGTGAAATGGGAATCACTGTTTCTTTTAATTTCATTCACTTCACAACACAAGAGTATCTTGCAGCCCTTCATGTGTCTACTCTGTCTAGTTTGCACCAGTCAATTTTAATGGGACAAACATTTTGGGATGGTCGGTTCAATGTTATGTGGATGATGTATGTGGGTATTTTAGGGATAGAGTCACCTGCTTTTGTTTCGTTTATTTCAACATTTGTTGATGTATTTCCTAGTAAAAGCAATACACTAGGTAGCAGTAGTGTTAATCATCAAGTTGACCAATCACTTTCTCAGGATATTCAAAATGATAAGAGAAAATGTTTGCATTTATTTCAGTGTTATGTGGAGGCAAAAAGTGATGAAATGCCAGAAACAATTTCTTCTATTTTTAGTAGTGGAAAAATCAAGCTAGGTTGTGTAACACTGCTTCCACATCATATTTCATCGTTGATTTTTTTCATGTCTGCTTCTACTAAATCAAAGTGGAGAACTCTAGACCTAAACAATTGTAATCTTAGAAGTATTGGAATGAACAGGTTATTGGAACATGTTGTTGAAAACAAGAGCAACATTTCAGCATTGAAATATGTTGATCTAAACAGAAATGGTGCATCCCCATGGGGTGTATATTGTGTGATCATTAAACATTGTCAAGTTGGTAGTTTAACACTTTGTGGAGATGACGGAATGGAAGAACACTTTAAGGAGATCACAAATAGTCTAGAAGCAAATAAAGGACTTGATCAACTAATGCTGTGCAGTATTGGAAGAACTGGATTGGAGACATTTAAAAGAGTTTTAGTTTCCAACACAACGCTACATACAGTTTATTTTTCATGGAAGAAAATCTGCAGTGAAGTAATAAGGACTAATATGAATATTTTACTACACACAAGATGCACACTAAAAAAGTGTTGTGATACTGTAGCAGTGTGCAAGGCTGAAAAAGTGGTGGATATGAACATATTAGATGATAGTTACTATGGACCAATACCCAATGCAATTGACTTATCTAATAAAGGCTTAAGTGATGATGCACTAGCATTAATAACATTTGTATTATGGAATAACACAACAGTGAAGAGACTAGATATTTCATGCAACAAAATAACTGATGATGGAGCACTAGCCATTGGTAACTGCCTTAAGCAAAATGGCACCATAAAAGCCCTTGACTTGTCTTTGAGTTCTATAACTAGAATTGGAATGAAATATTTGCTAGAATCCATTAAGAATACATCAATAATCAGGTATATTGACCTCAGTAGAAATGACTCATCCCCGTGGAGTGTGTATTGTGCTATCATTAGACATTGTTGTGTTAGTAGTCTAACAGTTTGTGGTGATGATGGTATAGAAGGATATGTTAAGGAAATAACAGATAGTCTAGGATCAAATAGAAAACTCCAGTCTCTAACATTGTGCAACATTGGAAGAATTGGATTAGAGGTAGTTAGAGAAGTGTTAGGTAGTAACACAACTTTAAATAGAGTGAATTTGTCATGGACTAAAGTAAGCGATGAAGGAACAAAAGATAAGAAGAATATTTTACTTCACACAAAATGCCCACTTGCTTGCTGCAGCGACAGAGAAATGGTTGTCAACATATTACACGAAAGTCATTGTAGACCTGCACCCAAGGAAATCACCTTGTCTAATATGATCATCAATGATGATATAGTAGCCTTTATAGCACTTGGCTTGTATAATAACAAAATATTAAATCAACTTGATTTATCTTGTAATTATATTACCTGCAAGGGAGCTATGATCATTGCAAAGGCTATTGAAGTAAATTCAGCACTACAGAAACTTGACATTTCAAACAACTTAGTATCAGATGATGGTGTGGTAAGCATTGGTAACTGTATAAAGAACAACAGAATACTAAAGGAAGTTAATTTGTCATCAAACAAGATATCTCCTTTAGGGATGAACCAGTTTGCAGCATGTATAAGGAACACAACACTGGAATATGTCGACCTCAGTGAAAATGATTCATCTCCATGGGGTGTGTACTGTGTTGTTATTAGAAACTGTCAAGTTAATAATTTAACAGTTTGCGGAGATCATGGAATGGAATTTCAGATTAATGAAATAATAGATAGTCTAGAAGCAAATAGAAGACTTAATTCACTAACATTGTATGGTATAGGAAGAATTGGAGTAACATCAATAAAGGAAGTATTGGCTATGAACACAACTCTAAATACACTGAACTTGTCATGGAAGAAATTCAGGCTTGAGAAAGTAAAAAATATTGTGCTTTGCACAAAAATTCCACTCAATACATTGGGTAATACAGTCTGTGATAGCGTAATAGATGTTAACATATTAAATGATGGCAAGTATAAATTTCACACAATTCCTAGCAACGTTTCTTTTTCCCATATCCATGACAATGATGTTTTCCTGATAGCATTTGGTTTATGTTATAACACCATCCTACGAGTGCTTTACTTATCACTTGAAAACAATATAACAAGCAAAGGAGCAAAGGAGTTAGCAAAGGCCATTGAAAGTAACTCAACTCTACAGAAGTTTGATATTTCTTACAACAATATATCATGTGATGGAATGGAAGCTATCAGTAACTCTCTCAAGGTAAACAGCACATTACTAGAAATAGTGGTATCAAAATCTTTTAGAAGTGGGATACTGACTGTAAATGCACAATGTTCCCATTGTTCTTTGTCGTCTGAAGGTATAGTTGATGCTGAAGTACTCATTGCAACATCATTATTGTTTAATAATAATTGTACTAATGTAAAAGATCTGGATATTTCTAACAATAGAATATCTGATGTTGGCATATTTGCATTAAGTGATCTTTTAATGATTTATCCACTACAGAAACTAAATATTGCATGCAACCATTTTTCTGAAATTGGAGTTGACGCTATTATTGAGTCTCTCAAGCAGAATGTTAGTTTACAAGAACTGAATATGTCACATAATAAGATTGCTGTTGAAGGATGTAACAAGATTGCTGAATTGATTTTAGTTAACAAAACACTTCAGCATCTGGACATTTCCTATTGTGGTATTCCTGAAGATGGAGCAATAAACATTAGTAAGTCATACACTGCAAGCAGCAAAATATTGCAAACACTGGTGATATCATGGGGGGATGATCGAATTATTATTAATACCGCATGTCTATTTTCAAACTGTGATTTATCTAGAAAAGCAATTGGCAACAGTGGAACACAAATAGTAATTAATCTTTTATGTAAACTTAACATAAAAGAGCTTGACTTATCTTACAACAATATAACTGATGATGGAGTGTTGACTGTCTGTGATTTTCTCAAGGAAAATAATACCTTAAAGGAGCTCAATATGTCACACAACAAGATCTCTATTGAGGGAGCTAAAAAGATTGCCGAAGTTATTCAATCCAACACTACACTTCAAAAACTTGATATTTCTTATTGTGATATCCCTGATGATGGTGTAGTGGCCATTAGTAGGTCTCTAATGAATAAAAGTTTACAACTCAACATATCATTGAAAAATGATCAAGTTACTATTAACACAGCAGTTTCATGTTGTGACTTATTTAGGCAGAAGATTGGCAACGTTGAAGTAGAAATAGTATTAAATCTTTTGTATAATAGTGAGATAAAGGAACTCAATATTTCCCATAATGATCTAACAGAGAATGCAGGAATAATGCTTATCTGTGAATTTATCAAGAAACACAACACCTTACAGAAACTCAATATGTCACACAGCAAAATCACCATTGAGGGAGCTATCAAGGTTGCTGAAGTTATTAAAATCATTGTTACATTACAAAGCCTGGATATTTCATGTTGTGGCATTTCTGGTGATGGCGTAGTAGTTATCAGTGATAGTATAATGAACAATACTTCGCTACAAGAACTTAATATGTCAGGTAACAAGGTCACTATAGAAGGAGCTCACAAGATTGCTGAAGTTATTCAATTCAACACAACACTTCATAAACTTAATATTTCTGATTGCGGTATTATTGATGATGGAGTAGTAGTCATCAGTGATAGTCTGATAGAATGTACTTCACTACAAGAACTTGATATGTCACATAATGAGATCACTATAGAAGGAGCTAGCAAGATTGCTGAGGTTATCCAATCCAACACAACAATTCATAAACTTAATATTTCTAATTGTGGTATTGTTGGTGCTGGAGTAGTAGTCATCAGTAATAGTCTGAAGAAAAATGCTACACTACAAGACCTTGATGTGTCACATAACAAAATCAATATAGAAGGTGCTAAGAAGATGGCTGAAGTTATTATGTTCAACAGAACACTTCAAAAACTTGATATTTCTAATTGTGGTATTCGTGATGATGGAGTAGTAATCATCACTGAGTCTTGTAATTACAATCAAACACTACAAAATCTCACTTTATCATGGGACAATGATCGAGTTACTTTTGACACAGCATCATCTAATTGTTGCTATAGGCATATTAGGTATACTGGAGCACTGATAATCTCAAATATTTTGTATAACAATGAAAAAATAAAGACGCTCAGCCTTTCTGATAGCTACATAAATGGTGAAGGGCTGGCAAGTTTATGCAGGTGTCTCAAAAATAATACTACCTTACAAGAACTTGATATCTCAAAAAATAAGCTTTTTACTGAAGACACTGAGGTAATTGCCAAAGTGATTGAACTTAACACAACTTTGCAAAAGCTTAACATTTCTGACTGCGGGATTCATGATAGTGGAGTAGTGGTCATTAGTAACAGTTTGAAGAATAATAAAACCTTAAAAGTATTCAATATGTCAAAAAATTGCATTGGTGTTGAGGGAGCTAAGGAGATTGCTGAAGTACTAGAATTCAACATGTCGCTACAAAAGCTTGATGTTAGTAGTTGCAATATTCTATGTGAAGTCCTCAGCAATAGCCTGAGGAAGAATACTACCTTAAAAGAACTTAATATGTCACATAATAAGATTACTATTCAGGATATTGCTGAAATTGTAAAATTCAACCTAACTCTGCAAAAACTCAATATTTCTAATTGTGGTATTCTTGATGACGGAGCAGCAATCATCAGTAATAACCTGAATAAAAATGATGCCTTAAAAGAGCTTAATATGTCAAATAACAAAATCAGTTTTAAGGTAGTTAAAGATATTGCAGTATTAGTTAGATTTATCACAGCACTGCAAACACTTTATATTTCGCATTGTGAAGTTCCTGATAATGAACTAACAGATATCAGTATCAGTCTGATAAAAAATTATCACTTACAAGAACTCAACTTGTCACATAGCATGATTTATACTGAAGGAGCTTGCAAGATTGCTGAGGTTATTAGAGTTAACAGAACTCTACTCAAACTTGATATTTCTGGTTGTGGTATTGCTGGTGATGGAATAGGTATCATCAGCAATAGTCTGATGGAATGTACAACTTTACAAGAACTTAACATATCAAATAATGAGATCACTAATGAAGCAGCTAAAGGGATTGCTGGAGTCATGCAAATCAATAAAACACTTTATAAACTTGATATTTCCAATAATGGCATTTCTGGTGATGGAACAACAGTTATTGTTGATAGTCTTAAGGGAAATAATACCTTGCAAGCACTGTATATGTCATATAATAAGATCACAACTGAGGGAGCTAAGAAGATGGCTGAAATCATCCGACTTGACACAACACTACAAGCACTTGATATTTCGCAATGTAGTATCCCTGATGATGGAGTATTAGTTATCAGTGAGTCTTATAAGTACATCAGAACATTACAAAACCTCAAAGTATCATATTCACGTACTACTTTTGCAACATCTCATTCCAATGATTCTAGATCTGTTAGAAATGATGTTTCAGAGTACAATCTCCATTCCACTTACTACTTATCTAAGGCAATTGTTAACTTATCTAAGGCCATTGATAATACTGGAGCAGTAATAGTTTCAAACCTTTTATACAATAACATGAGCATCACAGAGCTTAATCTTTCTAAAAATAACATAAAGTATGTTGGATTGGCAGCTGTAAGTGAATGGCTCAAAGTCAATTACTCCTTGAAAATACTAAACATGTCACATAATTGGATTTCTATTGAGGGAGCTAACAAGATTGCTGAGGTAATTAAAGTCAACACAACACTACAATACCTTGACATTTCCAACTGTGGTATCCCTGATGATGGAGCATTAGTTATCAGTGAGTCAGTTAGACACAGCACAACCTTACAACACCTCACAATATCATGGAAAAATGACAAAGTTACTATAAATACTGCATCAACCACATCATTTGATGCACTTTTATGTCACACAGAATATTTCATGGATAAAAAGAACATTAACTTATCTAGAAAAGATATTGGGAATAATGGAGCAGTAATAGTTTCAAACCTTTTATACAATAACAGGAGCATCACAGAGCTTAATCTTTCTGAAAATAACATAAAGTATGTTGGATTGGCAGCTGTAAGTGAATGGCTCAAAGACAATTACTCCTTGAAAACACTAAACATGTCACATAATTGGATTTCTATTGAGGGAGCTAACAAGATTGCTGAGGTAATTAAAGTCAACACAACACTACAATACCTTGATATTTCCAACTGTGGTATCCCTGATGATGGAGCATTAGTTATCAGTGAGTCAGTTAGACACAGCACAACCTTACAACACCTCACAATATCATGGAAAAATGACAAAGTTACTATAAATACTGCATCAACCACATCATTTGATGCACTTTTATGTCGCACAGAATATTTCATGGATAAAAAGAACATTAACTTATCTAGAAAAGATATTGGGAATAATGGAGCAGTGATAGTATCAAATCTTTTGTACAATAAGAGGATTGTAACACTTGACCTTTCCTATAACAACATATCTTATGATGGAGTAGCAGCTGTGGCTGAATGGCTCAAGAATAATTACACATTGCAATCACTCAACATGTCACATAACAAGATATCTGTTGAGGGAGCTAGCAAGATTGCCGAAGCCATTCAAGTTAACAAAACGCTTCAGAAACTTGATATTTCTGAATGTGGTATTCCTGATAATGGAGCATTGGTTATTAGTAATAGTCTAAAGAAGAACAATATCTTATGTATCCAAGGACTCCGTATGGCACATAATGAACCATCTCGCTGTAGACTCCAGTAAAGTTATGATCATGATGTCATATTTGTAATGTTTATCTCTATAGGTAGTCACCTTAAATTTAGTTTTGTGATAACTGAGTATGTAGCTGTAATTTACTTAGCTTGTTCATTGTTATGGGTAAACAAAAGTATCATGAACCAGAATTGGCCAGAAAATTTTCAAAACTCTCTAATAGAATGCATGCCAAGTAACCTTCTAGGCTTTCGAGTATTAATACCAGAAATTTGGCAGGAAACTTTTAAGTATTTTCATAGTAGCCCCAAATCCCTATCTACTTTCGTACATCTACAGCCCACAGGAAGCTAGTTGGTTAAAAGTTCAATTCAATGCACTAATGCACAGTGATTTGACAGGAATATAGCTCAAGATGCTTTAGGGACCAAATAAAAGTACATAACAAAAATATTGGAGCCTGCATACAGTCACATTTTAAAATATTACATGTCTTCCGTACTTCCTTTCATGTGTACAAATATTATCAAATGTGTTATTTGGAAGGACGAACCACATTAACACTGACAATTATATTACAAATAAATGATGTTGAGTATATACAAATTAAATAAAATTTGTTTTTCTCTTTCTTTTCACCAATGGCATGATATCCTCTTCCTCACTGCTGGCATTTTCTATTATGGGCTGTGTGAAGTTGTAAGCATACAGTAAACAAACGCAAAGTATAATAACAACCATACCTTATTGTTATCCTTTACTGAGTGGCATTTTAACAATTCATGTAAAGCTTCAAATCTGTAGTGTATGGTAGTACTCTTTACATGGAGAGTCACATTCATGCATACCTTTTGAATAAAAGTGGATCTTCTACAAAAAGTGCATTTAGCACTCTTTCCATTTTATCCGTAAATACTAAAAACAGAAATTCAAATAATTATAGTTAGTTTGTACTTTGCTAAGTATCAATGTGGGTCTGCAAAACCTAACGTAATGGTGCATTTTGAATTTCTCTTGTCTACATAACCAAAGAATGCACTGGTGAAGTTTCAGCTACTAAGCAGCAAAGATCATTGGACAAATGAAAGGGACGAATGCACTTAGTAACAATTACATTGAAAACAATGGGTGAAATAACATGTGCTATAACAAGCAAATTATAATCATTTTGCTACTCAGAGAAGCAAACCAATTAAACTTCATCCCTAATCAAAGTAAATTTCCTAGCTGAAAAATGAAACATAGTGATCACTTTGCTATTTCAGTAATTGATAGTTGGGGTGCGTGTTCAGCAAATGAGTAAAAAGAAAAATTAGAATTTTAAGTTCGATTAGGGATCATAGAAAAAGTAGTGAAACAATAAAGGTTGCCTATATATACCTGCAGATGTACTAGTGGACATTTAATCCCTAATTCAGCCATGGTTATAGACTGAAGAGTAAGGATTAGATGTCCACTAGTATATTTGTAGATATAGGCAACCTCCCTTATTTCACTTCTTTTTATTTCTATAATGAAGAGTTTGAATATGTTTGCTTTGTTTCCGTATCCCAAAGGGCACATGTAATAATACCAAGAGTTCATAAGATAAAATAGTGAACTCGTGTAATATGTGCATTTGTTTATTATGCAATAGAAGAAAACAATATTTGTCTACACTAGGGCTAAAACGAATATTCCAATTCGTTTGAAATAATTATTGTAATTTGAAACATCGAAATTACAGTAAAGATGGTGGACACTAGTAATGAGGAATCTTTGTCAGTCTCTACAACTGCAACAACATCAGACACTGCACTAGAGATGTACCGATAATCGGATCGGTGATCGTGGGGGTGATCAGATTGGTTGCCGATATGCCTTCCATATTAATAATGAGCACAAACGTTCTGTGAACCGATTAGTTTGCATGGCAAATATGAGTACCAGCTATGAAAAGCCTGTTTGCTTACTACAAACAGTAGAAAGCCTGTCCATACTATTCCAGAAAACGCTAAGTTATGAGAAGCCATAAGACTACACGTGTAAGTATACTGCTATTAGTGTTAAAATATTCTTACCCAGAACAGTAGTAGCTGTTATACTTTAAGAACAAAAACTGCACCACAGGGAAACTAAACTGATCATCTGTGTATAACAGCCATCTTGGTAACTAATCAAAACACAGGAGTAATCTGGACAAGGGAGCATGTATTAAAATATTTGTGCTGCCTAATTGTCTGGGTTGTGTAATAGAGGTCACACCACCATAGGTAGTTGTGCAATATAGCAAAGTTACATCACTTCTGTTTTCTCAGTGCTACAAATCATTAGAATATACATCATGCAGTAGCTACACCTGTAGTTCTATTTGATTTACACTTTACAGAATATACAATCAATATATAATCAGTATCAGCTCTTTTAGGCCAATTAATCGGATATAACCGAAAAATCCTTATCGGTACACCTCAAGTAGCTACATCATCAGACACTTCTACTTCATTTCAGAAGCAGCCTACTGAGGTTTTAAGATATCAAATTTTAATGATGTTTTACAGTTGAATACAAATAATAAGAAATAACACATATACACTGTATTTCGGGTACTGATGAAACCCGGAATGGAACGGAATCAATCGGGCGCGCGCCAAGTTTAAAATCGTTTCAAACAGATTGTGTACTGTTTCCAACTATCACACAATAACTAGAATTGTGCTAGAATTAGTTTGTTTCTGTTTATAGGCATGCTAGTACTCGTTCGCTTGAAAGTTCTATTAAATGCCCACCACGTGGCAAGGTGTGGTAAATAAAATTTAACCAGTTCAGTTTAATCCTGATGTATAAGTACTTCCTTACCATTCCAAAAGGTAAACTACTGTAGTATTTTCATGTTGTAGCGGTATTCAAGCCTTTTTAGTACAAGTGTCGCTGGTTTTATGAAGCAACTATAATTCTACCATTACTGGCAGCGATTTACGAGAGTTAGCAAACTGCAGTATGTTATATTAACAGTGCTTACAAAAAATAGGTTAACAGCTTAGCTAAATGATCGCTGTTCAGCTTAGACGACTGTACAACGCATTCTTGCAGTGGGCATTAAATAGAGCCATCAAGCAAATGGCTTCTAGCATGTCTATAGCAGAAACAAATTAATTCTACCATAATTCTAGTTATTGTGTGAAAGTTGGAAACTGCACAATCTGTTCAAAATGATTTTTAAATTTGGCATGCACTCCTATTGGTTCCGTTCCGTTCCATTCCGGCTTTCATCAGTACCCCTGTATTTCAGTAATACACTAAATATAGAATATTCAATTATTCATTCTTAACTAAAAACATTCGTTCTCTTTCATTTAGAATATTCGTTTTAGCCCTTGTCTACACTTCTTAATTTGAAACACCTCCAGGTGTTTACTATAGATTTGTACACATATATTACAAGTACAATGCTCAGCTTGTTACACAGCGTTACAAGTGAAGAACACCACCTCTGCAATCCCCAGTCACAACAGAAAACTCAGACAATTCCCATCAAATGTAGCGAAGCCATCATGCAGCGCTGCCATGAATCAACACCTTGCGCTGTCAGCAAAGATAAATGAGACACAAAGGAGGACACAGGTAAGTCCATGAAGTATGCTTTGTATGTACTGTGGTATGCCAAAAGGCACCATTAGGGCTAAAGCAACATCAAAGCAGTCAATTATCAAGTTACACTTGTCTGAAGGCATCAGTCAGTAGAAAATTCTGCTAAATAAAAAAATAAAATTTGGTAGCAACTTTTTGAAAGCATTTCATACTGAAAGCACTTTTGGGCTTGCTTATATTTCACCAATACTGCCAAGGCACCATGAAGGTATTGTCAGTCAGGCTGGTTTTAGGGTACTCATTTTTACCAGAAAAGCCCAAACCTTCATGATCCCTAATATACAGCACTACCGTACTGTATGATACAGAGTTCAGTTAGCTGTTGGAAAAGATGTTCACACAATGAATGGGCATGTAAATATGCATGCATACATATACACAAGACATTTATAAAGCATGCTTAGACTAAGTATTAAACTTTATAAAGATGTAGCGTTTCACATATAGCCATCAATTTCAGGAGAAGTTACACATACACTAATATACATACCTTCACGAGCTACTTCACTAGACACTTGTACAATATCTGTTAAATGATTCAGAATATAAATGGTACTGGGATGAGATGACCTATATGAAACATATAAACAAAAGTTCAGTTAACAACTGGTCCATGAGCATTTGATGGCAAAACAAGGCCAGACATATAATAATGAATACTATCACAATACACTGTAATGAATGCTACAACTAACTGTTCTGTGGACAAAATAAAGTATTTGTTGAAATCTATTTTTTGGCATTAGTTGCATTTTGAGGGAAGTGCCTGGTTTCCTAAACTGAAATTGTTTTCCAAAAATATGTTTGTTTATAGGTATGCATGTTTGTTTGCATGTTTGTTTGTCTTTCCACATGAGCAAAAATGGCTTATGCTAAAAGCAGCCTGTATGTGAGAAATGAAGGCTCACTATTAACGGTAAGCTTTTGCTTTGAGGTGCCAGTTAGAAATACAGGTGAAGCAAGTTCTTGAAGACATTATGAGCCCCTTCACAATGGATGACTCCAACTGGAGCATTTTCATGCTGTATTAGATAGTTGAGTACTTAAGAGATGACTTGAAAAATAGCTAGCCAAATTCCCCCCTTCCTATGCCTATGGTTTGGATACACCGATACAGTATATAACATTGTGATGCTTGCTTAACTACAACTGTACATGTGTGATTAGACTATGAAAAACTCAATCCAAAACTTACAGAACAGTTTGAAGACTTGAATGATAGGAGAATGCCTCTCCTAACTTTGATGGACAGGAAGAAGCCCAATGTCTCAACAAAGCAGTAACACAATCCTTGTGGGTGTCACTAGGTAACTGTAACACTTTAGAGAGTAACACTTTATCAGGGCTACATGAATGGAAGTTGAAACAGTGCAATTACAGCTACGTACCAATTGACAAATAACACAAATGCAAAAGTACACTCCTTTTATACTAATAGCTGTTATCCAATAAATCAAATATTGTTTACAGTGAAATTTCAACTACTGGCGACCACCAGGTGCTTATGTATGTAACTGAATAGTTAATAACTGTGTAATTGATGTAGAAAAGTACCAGCACAATACAATTTTGAGGCACTCACTATATACATTATGCAGTTAAAGTGTTCATCTGATATAAATCACAGGCAAACTGCATTTTCATAATAGGATAATGCATGACTTATGATACGTATTTTGAAAAAAATCAACGTTTAATGCAAATTTTATCAACAACATACATAGCTCTTTTAGTGTAGAGAAGAGTACTGGCTAATGCTTCAGGATGATCTGTATAGAGAACACAACTCAGTAATGTACACAAAATGAAGACTAATACCTGATTTATACAGGTCAGGTAGTAGGTCTACTACTGATAATACAGGTGGCTCTTCACTGTTCAACAGTTGCCAGACACAAATTTGTTCAAATGTGTCCCATTCTAAACTTGTTCCTACAGAAGACAAAAGTAATAGTTGCAAAAAATGTACACATTGCTCAGTGAGTACACACACATACTCTAGTGGTGTAGCTATCACAGCAGTTGCTAAAAAACGACAAACCAAATTCATTGAGTTGAGTGTGCTGCTCTAAAATCCAAAGGTAATGTGACTGCTGTACTAGAGTATCACAACTCCTCCAGGTGGGACTTTAAGTGCTTACACCTTCACCTGTGAGACATGGCACAGCCTCTCGCAGGTTACTAGTCCTGCCCTAGGAGGATTTACCTGCACTGACTCCTAGCACCTGAGTAGCACACAGGTGTCCTGGTGCTGGTTCACTGGGTAGGTATGATCGCATTAGCGGCAGCCAAAGGCTTAGCTTTTGTTTGCCTTGTTTGTGTGTGTGTGTGTGTGTGTGTGTGTGTGTGTGTGTGTGTGTGTGTGTGTGTGTGTGTGTGTGTGTGTGTGTGTGTGTGTGTGTGTGTGTGTGTGTGTGTGTGTGTGTGTGTGTGTGTGTGTGTGTGTGTGTGTGTGTGTGTGTGTGTGTGTGTGTGTGTGTGTGTGTGTGTGTGTGTGTGTGTGTGTGTGTGTGTGTGTGTGTGTGTGTGTGTGTGTGTGTAATAGCTGTAACATGGGCTTTGCCTGGTATGTATGCCCGACAGCCTGAGGGCATACATATCAGGCAAAAGCCCGAATTCCCAGTGTTACAGCTAATATGTAACACTTCCCATCCATATCAGGCTGATAGCCTGCACAAGGTGATCAATCACCCAAGCCAATACGAGTGCAACCACTGGATATATTATATATGCATGCCAAAAATTTTTGATGAAGGGTCAGCTGCTAGTACACTCTGATTATGTTTGGTTACGATGAACGGAAAAATCCTAGAGATATCATGAGAAGTTAGGTAACGTGAGTTTAATGTATCAATTAGTGCTATTGAATTGTTTGTGGAAAAATGAAGGAGTTTTTACTAAAGGCCTAACAGGTAAACTTGCTCGTAGAGTGGTTACTTTGTGCAGAGTGGTAACTTCGTGATGGGGTGTGGTCCGTATGTGGAAACGATTGGTGAACACTACTTCTCACCTTACTCCAACGTTTTTCAACTTGTAGGATAGTGAGGATAACAAAATTCTCTCTGTCTGAGTGCGAAATCCAAGTTGTGCATCCTAATCATGTGAGTATTAATCAATCCCCACAATAAACTTTGGCCTTAACGTCTATATAATCACTACCCATATGTAGCCCGGGCTACATTTCGTATGTAGCCCAGGCGGCTCCTTTGATCTGAGGGTTGAAAGTGTTACATGTGTATGTTGTGTATGTATAGAAGGAGTGGGAGGAGGGTGGCGATCAGTGTGTCTGTTCATGCATTCACTAGTTGCAGGTGCAGATTATTCTTACATAATGATTTATAGACAGTGGTTGGACACGGACAGTTGGCATTTGCTTCTCCAGTTTACACCAGGTACTCATTGATGATACAGCTGGATAACAACAACTTTGCGCAACTGGGCACCAAACCTGGAACCTTTTGGTTATCAGGCCAATGCTTTAACCACTCGATTATGCTGCCACGCACGCATACACACAACATCTTGACACATTCAGTAACAAAGTAAATACTTGTATATAGCAACTCCAACTTACTGATCATTTTGGACACATTATCAGCTCCAAAGATACAAAACTCTTTTCTCATCAGTCTGCATATCATATCACACAGCTATGGGGAAGCACTAACAATGTTCACACTATTGTACTACAACACCTGTTGTGGGTCCACATTAGTAACAATCAGATTTAAAAACTCTTCTGATCCTAACAGGTCAGTTGAAAACTAGACAGTAACAAAGGAACATGTCTAAACTACAAACTGTAATGATGTGTACCTGTTGGTATAGTTTGGGTAATAGTTCAAATAACACAACAGGATCATTATCTGCACAAACCTGTATGTGATATGAATACACATATTGTACATACAAACATATTAACATTTCAACATACTGTCATATCATTGTACAGGTAATCATGTAGAGAAGTTTCATTACAAAGTTTCTTGTAGGGTAAAAATGCTTCATTACTATTGGAAGTAAATATAATTTGTAAAACATACATGTGTGTAATTGCAAATTTAAAAAATCAATCTAAGTGAATCACCATTGTCATTTACTACTCTACAAACATACAACAGCAGTTAGTCATAACTACAAACAGGTGTTAGAAGATATACCAAAATGTTGCAGCTTCCAAAAAAAATGCAAGGTAAAAAAGTTGTGAAAAAGGCGGTAGCTACGAAATGAATGATGTTAATTTTTATTAACAACAACATTGATATGTTGTTTCTTGACACTAACTGTATTACAACTATTTCTCGGTCACCAAATTTGATTTCTAACCTTTGGAAGCCATACCATTTTTATAATTTACTGTCTGATGTAGAGTTTGCATTTGCAAACTCGAAAACTGCATGGCTTATTGAGCCTGGTCTTTTCTACAGGTGTAACACAGTAATCCGAGACAGTGTATACAAGTATAATTACTTTACATATTGCATATTGCTGAATGTTCTATTGCAAATGTGACTGTTCTATTAGAGTATTTCAATCACACATTTACAACTGGCTGTGTAATGTTGTGATTTGACAACACTCACCCATTCCCAATGTAATAGTGAAAAGAAAACTATCAAGAAAACGCCATGAAGAAATGATGTAGAGTTGGTGACTTAGTGAGATATGGCCACTCAAAGTCTAGACCCGTAACAATGATTGCCTGTACATCAGTTCCTATGAAAATGATGTCACCATTGTGAATCCCTATTATACCTTGTATACAGTTTCACTGCATTACTCCAAGGCTATCCACAAACCAATTATCACCTCATTCTCATTGTGACTACCAAACTTGGCAGAGTTTTGGTATAAAAATCAGAAAGAGGAGCCACATGTATCAAAAACTGTTTTATTTACGTACAATCCACAATGACCTGTAATGCTGACTTCTTGGGCCACAAGGTTTTGTACAAGGCTACAAGCCATGTTTTAATTGCAAGTTTGCAAAAATTACTTACCGTTGATTTAAATATTGTAGCACATACACTCCCATCATTGGTTGAACTGTTTGAAATGATGTAATCATCTTCAGTATAACATCATTGCTTGCAGCAAGACTAATAGTACAACAAAGTGCACATGTTTCCAAACACATGTATTCAATTGCTTTATATATTTCATTAATAATGAATGCATTGCTCCTTTATTAAGAGTTAACGTTGATAGAAATTAATGGGAGGGCTTCTGGCTAGATAGGCAAACCAAATCCAAGTAATAGTGGAGATGTAACAGGGGTTCAATGGCCTAGAGAAATTGAATAATAATTATATTGCACACATCTGATAAATGATTACTGGTAACTTTAAGGCAAAAACTGTGAGAAACAACACAATATTGTAATAAAGTACAGGCACTTCTAACACAACATAAACAGATACTTGTGTCTTGTGTCTCCTTAACAGCACTGAAACACAAGTGTAATTCTACTAGACAGTACAATTGAACACATCTTACGATTACACATATTTGCTTACCGTAAAATACATTGAATTGGTTTCTCACTAAAATTAAACAGAAAATGATATTACCAACAAAATAAGTTAAATCAAGTTGCATGCGTGTCGATTGCTCAATTAAAGTTATCTAGGTGTTTGGTAAATAGAAATATAGATTATGGCTTTGTTTACATTGTTGGTAAGGAGTACTAGTAAATTCAAAAATTCTGTCCCACAATATGTAGCTAAAACAATAAACTTCATTCCTGTCCAGCACAATAGTGTATACAAGTATACAAATGTTATCCAGTAGTATTCAACACAGTCATCCATTACTTTCAGCTTTTACAAAGAGAAGAAGGGTTAAATCACATGCATGCTTTTTTTAAAGTTATGAATAACCAAAAATATTAATCAAATGTTTGATTTAAAAGGGAAATGAAAGAGTGCTTTATATCAGTTGGCTAGTAATCCAAAAATGTTCCTTTGAACACTACTAGCATTACGTATATGGATAGGATGAGCACAATGTGTATTTACCTGATATACGTATGACAGTAATGACACTATATCACATCTATTATATAAGCTATACATTTAGTTTCAAGTCAGAGTATGTACTTTTTGTACATCTGTGTTAAAGCTGAAGATAATGGATGGTTCCTTACACGTACATGTCTCCACTATCATCCACTGTATAACCTTCTAACAACTCATCATTTAATACGATAGTTAATATCTCAGTCATTGTTTCAACAATTTCATCATTAACTTGTAACTATGAGTGATGGACATGAATGTATAATCTTCTCTACTAGTGTACACATGTGACTCACTTTCAGTAACGTTTCCAATACATCATTTAACAACACAACCTTGTTGTCCATGTCACTATTAAACAAATCTCTCCATAAAGGACAATGCCATAGTGTTTTAATAGTCTAATACATACTACCCTATACCACTGACACTATACACAACAATCTACTAATACAACATGTAGTGCATACCTTTCCTTGCTAAGTGATATTACCGCTTGTTTGAGGTCTTCTGACATGTCAAATTGTTTCCACTTCAGGAGAAGTCCTTCATCTTCAACTAGACTCTAGTGATACACATGAGAAGCATAAAATAATATGAGTTCAAACCACAGTGGTCCCTCCAGTATCCAACCATTATCCAAATTTTCTGCTATACAAATTATAAAGTGACTGTTCTATTAGAGTATTTTGCTGAAAGTGTATGTTCTATTAGAGTATTTTAACTGAGCTCTGTATATATATATAAATGTATGGGTTTTGTTTATCTGAACTTTCCATTATCCGAACACACCCAGAGCCCAATAAATTGCAATAATGGATGGACCACTGTATGCACACTGTATATACATAAGTAATTCAAAGCTATGATGGTTTTCGGAATCACTACATATTTACAGTGGAAACTCAGCTACAGGACTATGGAGTATCTACACTATAAAAGAAGAGTCAACACCCACACACCTCACCTAGTAAGGATATCACACAAACATTACAATAACTGCACAATACTCCAGTGTGTCTAACACCCATGAATGTACAGATATGATAAATGGCCAACATTTAGTATTGCACAACTACGTACTAACTTGATGTGGCCCTTTAGCAGGTGTATCATCAATGTCTAAAGAAGCATCCATGTCTTCATCATCATCATCATCATCATCATCTTCTATTACTTCATCTTTCTTTGATAACAATTCCACAATCTCTAACTCATCATTGGCCTCATCTAAAACAAAATAACGTCAATGAATACGTGTACAGAAAGAGTTGATATATAACATCAGGAGCTTATCAGCACTGAAGGCCAGGCGGAATGAAAAATCGACGCTGTTAAAAGAGCCGGGTATCTATTCTCAGTGAATGTTGTGATAGTAATTGTTAAAATAGCAATTATTCAGGAAAAGGTTCTACAAATCAACACGAGTCTCCGTTTGCAACACTAAAACACAAGGTGAAGATTATCCAAAGCTAATTATCTGCCATTGGTGCAGTCACATCTATGCAGGCATTTGCTACAATTATAACTCCTTTTCGGCACTCTAGGATATAAATATACAGACCCATACAGGCATGTACTGTATTTCATTACTGACAACAGCATATCAGTGCTGGAGCAATGAATTTCAAAGTGGTCTGGTTAGCATTTAGCAGTTATGTACAATGGCTGCAATGTAGGACAAAGTGTGCAGAGCACACGCATCATGCTATACCTACAGAGCCTGGGGCATGTTTCGGCAGTAAACATTTTTGAAAAGCAAGTTAAGGAATGAATCTGGGTGTATAGTACACCAATAATCACAACAACAGCAGCATCCAAGAAAGAAGGTAACTGACTGCTCTATTAAAGTATCTAGATCTTTACAAAAAGTGATCAGGTTGAAACCTGCATCAACCGGACAGGAGTCCCCCAAGCATGGGACTACAATCAAATGATACGTACATAAAGAAATGTGAGGACATGATCTCAAGTACAGTTTATCATCAGTCAACAACAGTTTCACTAATTTTAATCAATCTCATCACTTTTTGGATAACAAAACACAGACCAAACAATGAACCATTTGCAAGTGTACATCACAAACACACTGCGCGTCCACACACATGCACACGCACGCACGCACGCACAGACACACGCACATTCCCACCACACACACGCATACACACACGCGTGCGCGCATACACACACGCGCGCACGCATACACACACGCACACAACACACATACACACTACCTAACCTTCAATATTAACAATACTAGTTATAGCAGAAGTGGTACTTGATGCTGGTAATAGTACTACCAGCTGCTGTTTCAAGTTGTCATCAATACTATTGCTCTCAAAGAAGCACTCAGATGATCTAAATCAACAAAATGATATGTAGGTCACATCTACAATGACATAGACACTCACGGAATGACTTGTTTGACCACAACATCTTCAAATACTGATCTCATTCCTTTAGCAAAAGCTGATTTCAAGTTTGGACTATATTCATACTGTAACTAAACAATTAGAAATTGTGTATCATGTATCATACAGTACGATAGTACTGTATAGTAGGGACCACAAAGGAGTAGGCGTGGCCCATGAAAAAACATCACCCAAAAACCAGCCTCAATTTTCCCAGACGACATGAGGCAGGATTGGTTAGGTAAAACTAAGCCCAAACAAACTTTCAGATCGACTCAAAACGCTTTCAACAAGTTGCTACGGAATTTAAAAATAATTAATTAATGGAATTTTCTACTGACCGACTGCCTGATGCCTTCAGACAAGTGTAACTCGATAATGGCTAAGGCTACGGACTTGATTTTTTCACTGTTTGATGTCGCTTCGGCCCGAGAGATGCCTTTCGGCATACTGCAGTATGTACAATGCATTCTTCATGGACTTACCAGTGTCCTCTTTTGTATCCCATTCATTTTTGCTGACGGCGAAAAGTGTCTATTTGGTGGTAGCATGTGATGACCTTCCTTTGTAACAGAAATCGTCCGTATTATTCATAGTGGCTATTTTGATTGTAGAGGTGCTTTTCAAACAGTTCTTGATTCGTACTACTGTGTAATAGGTTGAGCATAGCCGGCAATGAAGCATAATGGATGCTTCACTTTTCAGACAATAATTGATAAAGCTGGGGCATCCAGCATATAACACTTCTTATTGTTTTACTGTGATTTAATATCATGCACTATTCCAGCTTGTTTCAGTACTTTTATCGATGTGCTATGGTCCCTACTCTAGTTGAAAATTCCAAATTATTTTGTGTACTTGTTTGACATATAAATACAGTCCCCCTACCCCAACACATAATGATTATTCAATATGTTTGTGTATGCACAGTACATAATATGTAGTAAACAATTCACTAGATAAAACTGAATATTAATGTTAAACTTACACTGAACAGAAACTCCAGTAGAGTTGAAGTGATGTGAGGGTAAGTCTTTAAGGAATGATACATCACTAAAATTCCTGGCTCTGTAAAGGTATGTATGTATGTATAAACACTATCATATGTATGTCACTATGTGCACTAAAGTTCAAGCTACCGTACAGTGTGGTTGTTAAGCGCATATGCCTAATAAAAGTTCACGAAAAAATATTGTGATTAACATATACGTAGTTGTTAAACGCACGCGCTTAATAAATAAACCTTGTTGTGATTATTATGGACTCACTCTCTTGGGGTGGCAGTCATTACATGTACCAATATTTGAGTCCACTGAATCCTTCGTGTGGAGCATACTGTACTACAGAAGACCGCTTTGCTTGGTAAGTATAGTAAAGGCAGGCATTTTGGCTTTGTACTTTGTAAAATTTTGTGCTATACACTAATAGCAAAACCTCTAGCATTCCTTCTCTTGTACGTATAGCTTTGTGTCATGTTGGAGCTTTGTGTTCGTCCACACGCACTTAACAACAACGATTAAGTATGAGAAATGAGTATGTGCTCAACAGGTATTATGCTCTTAATATATACAACCAGACTCTATGGTATACGCTATTCAAATAGCATTATTAGTTGGATCCATGGCAAAACTTTAACTCATAGCTCTATGTATGTCTAGGTGAACTATACACACTGAATTGTTTAACTTTTAGCCTGTTTTTGGCTACAACAGAACCATAAGCATGTCTTGTGGTGCTTATGGGCTCCTGGTCATTTACATAGACTCAAAAACAATTTTCTGTTGCACCACACACAGGGACACACCAGGGCTGGGTGGTATTGGAATTTTAGTGCCCCAGTTTATTGTGTAGAAAAATATCACATTTTATAGGTGATTGTTCTATTAGAGTATCTCAATTTTCGCAGGTTTGTGGTACAATATAATAATCTATTAAGGAGCTGTCACAAACACTTTACATTGGTGAAAACTGTGGTAATATATTATGATGTTATCTTTTCATTGAATTCTAGTATTGTTTCATGGAATACCACAGTATTTTTATAATAACGAGATACTATCCAGCCCTACGCATACGCATACACACACACACACACACACACACACACACACACACACACACACACACACACACACACACACACACACACACACACACACACACACACAAATGAACTTTTTGTACAACTGGACATAAATACTCACCAACATTCATGATGCTGTCTATTTCTTTGTTGTAAGACAACCAATCAAAGAACAAGGCAAGTTTTGCATTAGCACTAACAACTCCATACTGGAATGGATATAACACAATATGAGATGAAACAAGTACACATACATATGCAAGTATACAGTCGAGATGCAACCGTAACAATCCGCATCAGATTTAGTTTCCAAACTGCGGCACACAAACACGTTAGTGAACAAAGTAGGATGAATTTTTAGTAATTATTCATGTTCATTCCCTAACAAGTGCCATAATGTATTCTTCTGTGTATTTTGTATGGTTTTCGTGTAGTTTTACACTTAAATAATAAAAAAATAGGTCCAGACCTTTGTTTGCACCCACAGTTATTCCTTTCTTGCAGCTACAGCCTTTAGTTAAAAAGGAGATTGTCTCCTTTATCGTAGCCTCCCAGTCAATAGCACAGTGGTCCCCATCTTTGATCCATCCACTCTGTTCTGGTGGTAGCAGGGAAGAGTAAATGACTTGGCAGATTGAGTTTTGCCACATTTGATGAACCCAACCGGACCTCAGCCAGTGTAGCCATAAATACTTATACGTTGGGACAGGGTCTTCCTCGCTTACAACTATTACTAACTGCTTCTCTTATTTTTGGACCCAAATTTGCATCTTTCTAATACTGGCAGGATATCATCCACTGAATTATATAACTGTAATGGTGTTGTGTGTCCATATTTGCTTATGAATGTAGCTTTGTGTTTTTTAAAGTAACAGGTCCCCACAAGATGTACAAGCGATAAAAATCCAATATCATTATTGGTAGGATTGGTGTGGAGTAAACTTCCAACAGCATTACCACCTGAAATAAAACTGGCATATTGCAATTGTTGATTGTTGTAGCTTTACTGGTGTCTTTAAAAAAGAGACATAATCACACCCAGTACTAATATATAGTGACTGCATGATCAGATTGAGGTTCTCTCTTGGTAAACTGTGTAGATCTGGGTCTCTTTAAAAAGCTAGCTCTAGGTTTTTAAGAATCTACTGCATGGTGGACATTGAACTGGATGACGTAATCTTTGTTTGCAGGTACATACTTAAGCCAATGTTGTAGACATCTGTGTCTGGTGTGCATGCATATGAGGATCCTTGTTGTGCTAGCCTGAGTAGCATGTCACCAAATGCTTCTATGGCGTTGGTGGTATAAGATGGCACTTTCTCTGGTAGCACACCAGAAGTTATTAGCCACACAAATTCATACACCTGTGTTACAGTGTTCATTAGAAGAAAGCTTCATGCGGTGACTTTCGATGAAGCACATGAGATGTGTATAAATAAGAGTGTTGTAACTCGGCCAACAAACCCTTACTGTTTTTAAACTGTAGTGTCTAAGCATTCAAGAACTTATGTATTCTTTTTCCTGAGACGTTCAAGGAACCAGTTTATTATTTGACTATCAGTAATAGCACACCTTACGCACAGCGCTGGGAAGAAAATATTCAGAAAATGTGTAGTCTTGCGGAAAGCAGTAGGTTACTAAGTGTGGGCCAAACAGAAGTGTTGTCAATGTTTTTAGTGGTCAACAAGTTACTCCTGAGCAATCTATAGATACTGTATGATGACTTTTTGAGAGATAGGAACACTGGCTTATTGGCAATACACTATTAGAAGCACCCAGCCATACAAATGTTCCCCTCCAATGTCAAAAGCTGTTGACAATGTCTTCCACTAAAACTAAAAAGAAGAGAATGACACCCAAAGAAGAGTAAAAGGACAAACAGATTATTAAATGTTTGCGATGCTGGCTGCAGTGGTGCAACGAAAATGGTATGTCATTTGATTCTGGTGAGGAGCAATACTGTATGTTACCAAGAGCATTAGCAGATGAAGATGGCTGTCCACACAAATCAAATAAAAGTAGCTGGACAGAAAAGCTACACCATCGCTACGAGTCAGTACAACCAGAGGCTATTGTTAGTTCATTACCATAGCTGTTCTTGGAATGTTCATTTTGTAAAAGAGTAATGTGGAATCAATTGGACTATATTTCTTACAGATGGTCCAACACTTAACACATGACCAACAATGGCTCATGATAGGTGGATGTTTCTGTGAGTACATGAATTGGGAAATGCTTTACGCCTGCTAAATGTCTGGGGATAATCCATTCATATGTGTCATGGTCAAAGGCAGCAAAAGACGGGGCCATTCTCTTAAGGCTAGCCAAACACAAATTCCAATTGCTGCTACGAATTGTTAAATACAATGTGACATAGCAGTGACAGTTAACCAAAAAATCAGCCCACAGACGACAAACCTTGTCTTTCTCAGCCATTTGATACACATATTCCTTGCAACAGGTAAGTGTTCCTGTAATAGTGCTTCAGTATGTGCCATCAATTGTTGTGGTGACCGAGACTCTTCAAGTGCTGTAGTTAAAACACACTTTACGTTATTGATAAGATAAGATGGATCTGAATTAGTGGTATATGTATGCAGCATTTCCCTATAGAGTGTTTCTTGTACGTAGTAAAAAAACAATGTGTTCTTTTAATTTACTGCAGGACTCCAGGGGTTTCAATGTTGAACTTTAAAAGCCACACTAGTTCTCTCAAGCCTGCATTGCTGTTTAATATTTATCAGGTACTGGTATGTTTTCCCAGCACCAACTAGAACAACCCAGCCATCCTGCTCCTTGATGTTAAACTTCTCTAGCAGCAATTATGCACATTGTCTCGTCACTATCTGGATTATTGTTCACTAGTTCCATGTAATAAATCTGAGATGACTGTATCTTCACACTATCACCATTTCCTAAAAAGCATATTAAATCAGTAAGGGTGCAATTAAAATCCTGACAGTGATGAGCCATGTACTTCAATGCAATGTAGGGGAAAAAGCTTATGGCTAATCAGCAGCTGTTCATCGCCTTCTTCTTTACCCTCCACAAAATCCTCCATAGTCAATGTCTGGGTATGTTGTAGCTGTGTGGCTGTCCTTAACAAGTGATGATGTCAATTGTCTTACTGCTACTGTACGTGGTCTCTTTGGTCCTATCTTGCCAGCCATATGAGGTGAACTGTCTGGTGATTCTTCAAAGGTACATTAAGAGACTGCACCGGAAGTCCCTACTGAATCTGTGGTTTGCGGTACAACATGTTGGTCTGGTTCACTTGGTGGAAGGATGGTGGTGGTTGCACACATTTGGTCATTGTGGTAAACTTCTAACACAGAACTATTGCACTGTAGTACTATGGTAGCTACGCTGTTGATTCCGACAATAAAGAGCTGTATAGCTTTGTAGCACATCAAAATTATCAACAGAAGCTACTGTAAATACTGCTGGAGATAGTTCATCCCAGAGACAATTGGTTCTTTGGATGTCAGCATGCTGTGTAACAAACCTGTTGTGCGTGTCAGGTAAACTTGTGCAGCCTAGTCTATTGAGAATTCATAACAGCTGTTGAGACCCTCCGCAAATTTCAACAGCATCTGCTACCAAATCATGTATCAATAGCAGTTGTTTAGGATTTGTACAAAACTTGTCCGACAGATTCAATATTCTCACTTTTTAAAGCTGTTTCATCATGTCATTTTCTCTTCCCAGTTCTCTCACGTACAGTTGAATTGACTAAATCAAGGAGTAATGGAGTGATGTTTTCAAGTTCACCATCAATACCAAATGATATTGAATCATTTCTCCTTGTAGTGGATTGTCTATCAATCTCTTCTTGGATCAAATCATTTACAACGTGAGCCACTGTATGTAATACTAAATATTTATCTGAAGTAGGTTTAACATACATAACTGTAGTGCTGGGCAAAATCACGATATTATCGTATATCGGGATATTTACATCTGATATCGTCTTCAAATTACAATATTGTCATATCGTATTTCAGTAATTTTCTGTATTTAGTGTAATTCTACATATTTATGCAATTCTTTGATGGAAGTGCTAGTCAAATTATATCCAAGAAAAGTGCTGGTTATGTATTTCTTAGAAAACATTTCTGCTATACCACCTAAGTATGGATATCGTGATATTTAGGTGGTGATATATTGTTGGTAGGAAATTGTGATATCTAGTCATCAGTGGGACTGTTGGCACTTTAAGTTCATGAAAGGCTTACTAATAGATCAACGCCACTACGATAAAGAATTGTGCCAAATTTCATATGTACAGCATGTAGGTATTAAGATGAGTAATCAGCTGATTTACATAATAACCATTTAGCAGAGAACAGCAAACAGCTGTTTTCAGTGACCTATGCAGACTTAATGTTACCAGTAAACTCTGTATCAAAAACACCCTACAGGCCCATGGAAGCAAGACGACCTTTTCCATTAGTAAGATGCGTGCTACATATATGACAGCTTCAAGGATAGCTCTTGGTTAGTTTATCAGTGGTATTATCATTGTACTGACTAACCCATTCTTCTATAGACTGTTGTAGTGCTGTGTTGCTGCCATGTGGGGTCATTAAAGATTCTATGATGGAACAATGAGTCCTGTAGCAAGTAAAGCACATGTAGTCGCTTGGTTTAATTTCAACATTTTGACTAGTGGTATTTGACAAGTGTTCAGACACTTTCTGGACTGTGCTGACAAAAATTTGTACCACTCTTAGGGGTAGCACCACAGGACACACATGTTTGACTGTGTGATTTAATTATGGTGTATGCCTTATAATTAACATTAGCTGCACAGAACAAATGGTCCACCTCTGCTTCAGTGTGGACTAATTCTGATAATTGTTTAGTCGTTTGTGGTTGGATTAATCTTTCATTTTTCACATTCTCACACTGTGGATTACTGCATCTTTTTACATGGAGAAGACTATTTGGGGAAGGTTAAGATTGCTCTCATCTACTGCTTTCAGTGATGGAATGTGCTCTGGCTTTTGGCCATGTCACTTGGCCTCCACTAAGTGTCTCCAGTACATCAGCACAGTGTCATTGAGGGATTTCCCCAAGTGTTTCACAAAGTAAGTATGCTCAATCTCCCCCAAACTAGCACATCTTGATTTCAGTCTTCCTTTGTCTCCACACAGGGCACACTGTTCATCATCACTTTAGCTGGGCAGAGATTGTCATCTTGCTGCTCAGTATATAATATGGAAGATAGAAGGGATATTATTATTATTATTATTATCATTACTAGGCCCGGGGCAAATACAACCACCACCAGGACAACCTACTAATGGGGCATGTACAAACAGTGCATGGCTAACACAGTGTGTGCAGGTAGAAAAGATGTACAGTGATACAATTCTAGAGGAATTGACTGGCACATAAACATAAGGGATCAATTAGTATGCAATTACGATCAGTGATTATCCGACCATGGACATGTGAGGATGTGAGATTCACTTTAAATTGTGAGAATCATGGTATTGAATCTGATTCCTACAAGCAGTAAGCTTAAACATTCAACGAATACTTATTACATTAATTTTATGCAATTGTACACGTGTTACATGATATGTTTAAATGAGGATGGATTAGAGCGCTGGATTAAGACATGGCTGGAGTTGCCAAGAGCAAACCACGGTAAGATTGGGATAAAGCAGAGTATTTCAACTGTCTGTCACCTACAACTGGTATCTGAGTTATGTATATATTTAACATGAGCTGTACTAAAATGATCAGATGATGCTGTGGATATGCTGCAAGACCAAAAAAAAATTTGGAGAACAAACGTGGCTGAAATGCAATACCAGAATTTCATGGATATGTCAGTGTGCACAAGTATGTGGAGCATTGCTGATGGTGGCAGATTTAGTTACATATAATAATAGCAGTTAATAGCAAGCACAACCATGCACACAGCAATTATCAGCCTAAGGGCACATTTTGTGTATGTTTTCTCAGGACCCATATCAGTGATCAGTCTGGGCACTCCTGGCACTAAAAGGTTTCAGGTGGAGAGCTATGCATCATCACACAAACTTACCAGCTGGAAACTGCACCTTCTTCGCACAATGGCCTGCCAGGTGAGGCTTTCTTCCATCCCATACACGAGTGAAGGTACCCTAGTTACGTGAGACTAAAGAAACAAAACTATCAAAGTGTTTTAACCAACACAAACTAACCTCCAGCGATCAGTAGCAACTTCTAATCATGTTGTTTATTAAGTAGGCGTAGCAACCACTCGTCCTCCAAAGTAGTTCGCTTGTCTAGTGGGCGTCACGTGCTAAATGTTTTGATCAGCATTAAATAGAATCGTCATACGTTTCTATCACCTCCACGAATACAGCCGCCCATTATACAATTGTCTCTTCATACAACATGGATTCTATTCCCGGTGAGTGCGAAGGCTTAGGCCTTGTAGTTTTCTCAAACATTATTATTTATTATTTATTAATTATTTCATTCATTCATTGTTAATGACGTAATTTTAACTGCATTTTGTATTATCTTTAGTACTTGGTTGTATAAATATTATGCACATTCTTTTTTAGTGGTGCATAGTGTACAATATCTGAAACAAAATTTTACTGATTGTGCATGCTGGAACAGTGAATTTTATTGCATTAAAATTCATTCCTAATTGTGTCACACAACTTCGTACTACTTATTTTGTTAAGCTAGATCCCAAACAAAATTGTACAGTAACTAAAGTGAAGCTATGCTAAACTTACCAACTCCATCATTGCCACCTTCACGAGTTCCTGCTGTTTTGTGCAACCGGCTGTCAGGAATTGTTAGATAGCTTTTTGATTGAGCTATGCGCTGGACAAATGATAAAGCCATATAGTGCATCGTGCTCGAGCTACAGCTACGCAAAACGACAAGAAGTGTGCCGCAAATATAAATTACGTCCCTTGGAGAGGCGCTTGCAACTAAAACCATGTTTTAGAATGTAATTTGTTACAGTTGCGTCTCAAATGTAACAAACAGCTACAGAGGATGTATACAAAGAGTGCATTAAATTTAAATAAAAGGGCTAAAGAATATTCACACTAAATGTAGTCATTTTACAAGACATTCTCTTACTGTACATAGTGATAGTAGCCAGCCAATGAGCAGCCATCGAGGGATAATGTCAGAACACAACACTTCATTAGTAGGATGAACAACACAACACAAGTATCGTATGATATCCACCACTAGACTTTGACTCTCAGGGGTTGATAAGTGCTACAAGTGGTGAGAATAGCATACAGTTACTTACTTACTTCATGTACGACATACAACAATGTACACATTTACTGTATGGTAGCCCTTATGTGTGTAGTGCACATCAATTACTTATTACCTTTTGTTGGAACCAGACCTGGTAACGTTTATGTAGACCAAACTTCACCTGTAAACATATTCAAACACATAATAAAGTGGTTTTAGTGACTACGCTAGCTACCGGAAGTTTGTGTAAAATGTACTGTTGTACTAGAAAGGTAATGGATCAAGGAGATGAACACACAGGACATGTGCTTCCTGCTCCAACTAGTGAGCTACACCAAAATATTTGTATCAAGAGATAGAGACACTGTGATAGAGCAATCAACTACTCTAATAGAACAGTCACTGCAATAATGACCACAAGTACAGGGGTAGCTAGGAAACGTGTTTTTGGCTCTTTCTTACATTGATAATGACATTCTAAAGTATCGAATTTTCAATTTGGATCATACTTTATCATACGGGGAATACCCATCAACAGGTACATGTGCAAAACACGTAATCTTTGCTTCATTTCGGGTAATTTAGAGTGAAGTGTTCACAATCATAACTAGTGATGAACCTACAGAGTCTGTTCCCCCCCTACAAACTATCCTTTTACCATCTCATGATATGCATTAGATCACAAACTAATATACACACAACCATACGTTACATACGTTTCATAAGATATGCATGCATATCAAACTGATGAATAATTCATACCACACAAAGTTCATACGTACATACGGATATATACAGACCTTAGATGTTAAGAAGGTTAATTTTGTTTCCATGTCAGATGTAAGCCTACCAGCTATAAATCTCCTTGACGTGCGAATGTTTAGCAATTCCTCTAAACCTATGTGCATGAGTAATGCAGACCACCACAGTGTGCGCACACACACATATAACACACTACACACAAGCATGCACACACACACACACACACACACACACACACACACACACACACACACACACACACACACACACACACACACACACACACACACACACACACACACACACACACACACACAAATTATGTATGCATTGAATGAATTAACTAGTACATCGTTTAACTTGTAACAGTTACTATACATACTAAAATGATGGTAAAATTATAAAATAATGAGATGCTATGATTAGCTCAAGTTACATATAGCCATAGTAACACATACTGTATGTGCTATTTGCATGTGCTGTACATCATTTTACCACTGTGTGTAGACTATAGCTGTACTTATACATGTACATACCTGTGAAATTAGGGGCTAGAGATTGTGGGTTGAGTAGTACGTCCTTCCATATTTTAGTAAACTCTGGTATCCTATAGTTAACACAATGATGACATACACACACGCGTGATACATAAATACAGTACACACATACATAGCAAAACCCTTGGCTACCACATACGCATGGCCATACCTACTCAGTGAACTGGCACTAGGACACCTGTGTGTTGCTTCCCCAGTTGACAACAAGTCACTAGATCTCACATGCATGCATACACACACACATACATAACACACACACACACACAACACACACACACACACACATAACACACACACACACACACACATAACACACACACACACACACACACACACACACACACACACACACACACACACACACACACACACACACACAAACACACACGCACACACACACAAAATCTCTGGCAGCTGTGCAAAACACAGCTATTGCTGCCCAGCACTGGAATTCCTGTGCTGAAGTTCCATAACAATCTCAACACTGCTAAGTGAGATGAGGACAGTTGCTTCTCCAGTTAACACTAGGGTTACAGTTGGGTGGTAAGCTGCTTTTCCCAGGCCACCAAGTCCCCATTATACAGCTGGGTAGACTGGAGCAATGTGAGTAGTGCTTCTTGGTCAAGGAAGCAGCAATTGGCATCAAACCTGAAATCTTTTGAATACCAGGACGATGCTCTAGCCATTTGGCTATACATACACACACACGCACACAGACATGCACACACACAGACATGCACACACACCATAGATTTTCAAGAGAAGGGATAGGCAACCAAGTGCGCCATGTATATCTACCATTGATTGCGGTTGAAGCACTCCTCAGTATTGATTAAATCCATGCGGACAGGATGGCAGTTTGTGGTTTAGCTGTCAACAGTTGATTTCAACCACCTTGTGGTATTGTAGTTGATATACGAGTCTTTTAATGCTTCTGGCTTCTGTTGTTTAATTGTCTTGGGTGGTTTTCACCTCCATTTACGATTTCGATCATCAATGGGTACCTCCGTTTTTTGTCTACCTGTTACAAAGAACAGAAGTCTAGTTCCACTGGGGAAATAGTGCTGAAGTCTTCGCAATACTATGAAGCTTTGCACAGTACCACTGAAAGATGCTTCTTGCATAACAGCGTTTGTGTTGAAGTCGATAAATCATGGAGTAATATTTATGAGACTGCCAAAGGGCATTAACCAAGTGGAATAATAAAATGAAGTACACCATGCAAAACTATGTTACTTCAGGGTTATTGTGGCATTGTTTGCCAGTCGAAAGTAAACTTACCATCAACACAACAAGTAGACAAAAAAAATCGTGTCAACTGAAATTAAAACAATTGGTGGCGGCAAAAACTCACAACAAGACTTACAATACGAGTTTGCCTAGTACTTGTAAAACATTAAGAGATTGTCATGAAATACTCCACGCTTGTAGAAAGTAGTCCAGAGCAGAAGACACCATTTTGGCCTCATGAATTCACCAAAGGCAGAACATTTCAGGGCGCGCGCTTGTTTCTAATCCCTGTACTCAAATATCTATGCACACACAGACACAGACAGTCAGACACACACACATACATGTACAGTAGGTACAAATGTATGCACATATAGTACCTTGCTACATTCTGAAGAAGTCTCACTAAGTCTCTTCCAATTAGCATACAATCAGCAAACTACAAATTGATATGCAAAATGTAATCAGATTTGGTAAAATTATTTAGGTACAACAGCAGCACTAAAACTAGAGTCAGGTATCGATTAATGGATGGTATGATGTTCAGACAGCTTCCACTCACTTTCCTAGAAATCCTGCAGCTTAGGTTATTCCAAAATAGTTTTGTTATCTTTAGCATAGAGGGAGTAGTAACCTCACAATTTATAGTCATAAATTCGGATACAGTTTATTCTTAATTTAGCCATGCCCACCAGTAAAGTTAATGCTTTTGCAACAATAAAGGCACCCATATAAGGTAGAGAAAGAAACGCCTTTCAATTTCCAGGACGGTATTTGTGATAGGGCACTAAGACTAACATACGTGGGTGGTCAGGAGGTAAGTTCTCGTAACTTCAGTTTTCCACCTTGCATGCATCTCCTTCATTTAGGAGCCAAAATGCAGCGTGCCAACAGAAATATCCTGAATATAAACTTTAAAACTACACTTCTACTCTTGAAAGATATTTATTTACCTGTGCTTTAACACTGGTACAATTGTTGCAAATGCATTAACTTTACAGGTGGGCATGGCTAAATTAAAAATAAAATGCATTCGAATTTACCGCTATAAATTGTGAGGCTGCTCTCCCTCTATGCTAAAGATAACAAAACTATTTTTTGGCCATTAATAGCTAATGAATATACAGGTATATTGTATACAAATTTGAAACAAATTGGACATTGTTAACTGGTAGTAAAAATCAAAGTCCGAAAACTGATAGTTTTGTCCGAACATAGAATTCATCGGACAAAGCATACTATTGCCTGCAACTCTCAAGCTATTAATCATGCATAGCTGATTATTGGCGGATAATTACTGCCTACCTTTTGGTACAACAACCTAAGCTGCAGGATTTCTAGGAAGTGAGTGGCAGCTGTCCGAGCATCGTATTGTCTGTTAATCGATACTTGACTCTAGCATGACAACATCTGATAACAATACTTCTTGTGAGACAGTATTTACAGTTGTATGAAAGCAAAAGCTCTAGCTTATATTACCTTTTATAGTCATTAGTCAAGCTGCTATTATTAAGAATACAAGAACAAGTAAAGTCTGGAAACTATTACATTCTATATGCTCACTATGCATCTATGCTGTTGGTAAGTTCTACTGAATATGTTTTTCAGAAAATATGCAATCACAAAAACATATGCAGCATTCTGCTATGTTACTTAGTTTTAACAGGTAACCTACTTAACAGCCAATTGCAAAGCTCCAAGTTTGATGACAAGCTTTCAGGTCACTGTTATTGTTGTTGAAATGATCAAGTAACTCAGTATTTACATTTATGGTGATGTTGCATTCACCGTGAGATATGTAAATGCCTGGTCGTGCATAGTGAGTATAATCTAGTGGGTATAATCTAGTGGGTCTTTGTAAGTGTTCTGCTGCCTCACACACACACACAGGTGCATGCACGCACGCACACTAACCTTATTCTGGAGTAATGATGCACAAAATGACACTTCCTCATCTCGTAGACTGGCAAGTGAGGAGCTCACATGATCAGGAATAAGTGACAGATAAGTGTACACTACACTGCTTATCAGAGCAGGTTGTGAGTCCAGCCATGACCTATGGTATAGTGATAAAAATGATGTGCTATGTACCCTTCAAGCCTATAGGACTAGGTGAGCACCCACACTACAACTTGCACAGGTCAATGATATACACAGAGCTTAAAACATGTAGGTCAGAGGAGGCTGGTCACATGTGTACAGTGCGACATATAGACATGTATTATTGCACAATCATACATGGTGCTTGGTATGACAATTACTGAGAGATTTTGAGACACACATAAGGATACAGTTGTGCTGAATTGAATGTACCAATCATGTATCTAAAAAATTAAATTAAATATTCAAACCCACAATCACAATGTACAGGTACATCTATAAAAGACCAGTAGTGGTAATGTAGGATAACTTACCTGGCACAGGGGATACCATGATCAAGAAGGTGGTTCCCTCAGGTTGAGGCCAGTGCATTGCACCCCGCCTGGCTGAAGCCTGCGATCTCCCCAAACGTGGGAGACTCGGGTGCATAATTTTTGTTAGTGGGGGACTGCGTTCGCGCATCCCCCATCAATGTGAAATACCAAAGAATGATTGCAAGCAAGCAGAATTTTGAGTGTTTTGCCTTTTACGTACACATTTGTGGGTTGTCAAGAAACAAAAACTCAACTAACTAGATAGATGTTAACATCATGGTGCAACCCTGAGCAAGTTGAATTGCATAGAATTACATTTGTGCATGACTGAAGATTACCTATACGTATGCTATGTTGTGTTTGGGTATTTCGTAGGTGGAGAAGACTCGAGCAAGACTGTGCAAAATTGAAAAGGATAATTTGCTAGTAGCTAAAGGATAAAATATGTAGCTAGACACACTTCACATTTAATTAATTGCAACATTAAACCGTGGAAAACTGTGGCACTGGTGTCATGATGCATTTGAGTACTACTACACTACTACTTCACTACCACCTTGAGCGTCTAGTTGGGGATTAGGTAGCAGGTACTAGCCTTACATGGAAGCATTTTGTAAGTTATCTGTGTTTTCTTGTAATTGTCTGTCGAGACATACAACATACATACCATGACTCGCTAGTGTGATAAAAAAAGGCAATTTAAAAGGCAATAATAAAAAAGGCAATTTTAAAATTTACATAACATGTAAATCAAGGTAGGGTCAAATGGATTTTCTGTCAAACGTGCTACAGATTGATATAATTATAGTTTTGTTACATTTGTTTTTACAATAGCCAGTAATTGTTAAATAAACAAATAGGCAGTTCTCCAGACTTATCTATTGAGCTCCATTGGTAGCCATGGTAGCCATGGCACAAAACAGAAAAAAAAAGACATATGGATGATGATGTCACTTTATATTATTTGGATAGCAATGCAACTCATACAGGTGTTCAAGTTGTAAATTGGATGACTGCAGGTTTGAGGCCGCTTATCCTTTTTCAAACATATTTTTAATATAACATCTTTAAACAGGTTGTAGGACCAGGTGTCCTACAGACCTTAGCACTTGTGCTGTAAAGCTTTAATAAATAATTATCTTGTACAGATGGAAAACCATCCTATCAATAAACCGAAACACTGTTCTACGTAGTGATTGACAAAACTAGCCTGATTCTTTTACTATACATTTTCTAGGGAGGGATCTATTGGGGCTTACACACATGTCTAGCTACTCTAATCATGAGGAAGTTCAAAAGAACAGCACTACCTTGACCAGGTTATTGCCATGAACAAAAAAAAATCTAGTGCCTAAACTGTCTGTAGGACCTGTAACTCAATGTGCCACTCTTTAAATGAAATTTACAGGAGAAAAATTCCGTAATTTTTGCGGGGTTTTGACATCCTTAATCAAGGAAATATCTACAGAGTGATGCGTTCTTCTGGGCAAGGAAGAACGGCTGTAGCCGATTGCCTGGAGGTTAAATATATAAATCAAATCAATCAAATCAGAGCAACTGGCACAGTAAGTGGTTATTAACACTAGAGACTATGTCTATACAGTACTGTACTTGGCTACCACTACCAGCACAATATGTGTTAAACACACCTAAAGTCAAGCAGCAAGTGTAGTAGATGCTCAATAACAATGATGTTTCTCTCACTGATATCTCCACCTATGTCAATGACAACAAATCACACTTGTATACATGTAGCACTTTCACACCTCAAATCAAAGGAGCCGCCCGGGCTACATACGAAATGTAGCCAGGCTACAACTGGGCAGTGATTACATAGATGTTGAGGCCAAATTCGATTGTGGGGGTCGATTAATACTCACATGATTAGGATGCACAACTTGGATTTCATCATGAAAGCCGCTCAGACGGAGAGCGTTTTGTTATCCTCGCCATCCTATGAGTTAAAAAACGGTGAGAACTAGTGCTAAAGCTTATTCACTGATCGTTTCTGCACGTTTTCGAATAGAGACACGCCCCCATCATGAAGCTACCACTCTGCACGGAGTAACCACTCTACAAGCAAGCTTACCTATCTTGGCCTTTAGTGAACTTCGTACTTTTTCCATAATTCAATAGCACTGACTAAAACATTAAACTCCCGTAATCTAAATTCTCCATGATATCTCTAGGATACGTCCGCTCATCATAACTGAACGTAACCAGAACATATTAGCTGCTGACCCATAATCAAAAATTTTAGGTATGCATATATAATACATCCAGTGGCTGCACTCGTAATGACTTGGGTGATTCATCTATCAGCCTGATAAGTGTTACATATTAGCTGTAACACGGGGCATTCGGACTTTGCCTGACATGTATACCCTCTGCCCTTGGGCTTGCGGCCCTCAGGAATACATATCAGGCAAAGCCCTCATGCCCATGTTACAACTATTACAAGTGTATCACACAAGTACTATAGTGTGGACAGAAAGACAACTTAATATAGACAGTACACGCAAAGTAAAGTAGTACCTGAGAGGAAGCTATATATGTACTGAAATTGATTAAAACACACACTAAATTCTATATATGGTACTTACAGGGAGTTTGTTTCAGTAGAGCAAAACACAGCCTCTCAGCATCAGCAACATTTAGTGCTACTAACTCCCTTGTCAACCAAACAATCTGTAATTGACACATGTCAGTATGACAAATCACTACATGTAACTTACCTGTATTCTCGGAGTTTCCTTCATTTGGTGCATCTTCTCCATAATAATAATCTCCAACTCTCTCAAGATCAATCCCATACTATCCTGAGTCAGCATCGTCAATAGTCGAAAAGCCTAAGGTTAGAATACATCTAAATTAGACATGTCACTTAAAAAACATGTCACCAAACTATGGTAAATTATGGATTCTAATGGGTGTACTTTTGCCTTATTTGTATATAATGAAAATACATGTATTTTCTATTGGGCAAGAAACAATGGCTGTTGACAAGATTTTTAAACTGATCAGTGGGACCAAGCTATACACACAAGTTACGTGTTACCTTTGAAGCAACTGATGTATCTGTTAAAATGATGTACAACAAACCAAACATGATCTCATCATGATCTTGTGATCCTTTACACACCTACGTAAATAATATCAGTTTCAATCACAAACGAGTATTGAGATCTCTAGACATACGGACACGATAATTATAACACAACAGATCAACTTGTGATTGTCAAACAGCTTGAAGTATTTTAAAAAATTGTTTAAATCTACTATTTACAGAGACATATCACTATGTATGAATCAAACTCTAGATGTACACTACAAGTTGTCCTACACAATTTCTACTTTACCACCAGAGCAGACCTTCAAGATTGCCTAGCAGTGACAAGATACTGTACATCCAAGCAATAATCATACTGTGTACACCGAGTACACCAAGTATACCAGATTGGATGCTCTGTATTAATTACCTGGATCACTTTATGTTTAGCAGGCATTGTCCATATAAAATATCTTCCAATTTCAATTTGTAACACACATATAAGAGTTTGGGCTCCTAATGCAATGTAACTTAGCTAGGTACTATCATATGCATCACTAGCTGTTTGCACAAGGTAGAGGTGTGTAATAGCTGTCATAGTAGCTGTTCTCATCCATCAGGTTCTTGAGATCACATATGTATGAAGATAAATTTGCTGTGCAACAAGCATACAATACTAATGTGAGCCTTTACTCATGAGTCAACCTGTAGAGAGATGCTATCTACCATCTGCCTTTCAAAATGGCCACATCTACTTTTACACGAACACAAGGCAACCATCACAACTCTCCAAGAGTTGAGTCAGTCTGCACAGGCAGTGCCTAATGATGTCCGACCAGGGATATGTCTCCATGTTAACTGAACACGTGGGTCACATCTGGATGCTATGGCACTGGGTCAGTGACTGTGACCCAGGTTTTTACACCAATCAATCAAAAATCTTGACCTTAGTAACAAATGCTTCCATGCTTCCATAGAGTTTACAGGTAAGACTGTCACGGCGGTGTCACTGAATTGGTGACCTTACATTGCATACCACGATCATCAATGTTTGATGTTGACTATTGTCTTCCTTCAACAACATACATTCATTAGCACAAACTTTGGAAAACGTATTTTAGATCAACCGTAAAATTGTCACATTGACCACAGTCAATACAGTAGCCTTTGAAGTGACACCCCCTGATTATCCCCAATAACGAGTGCATGCCTACATCAAAATATCCTAATAGAACATACAGCACTCACCTTTAAGTGCAATGACTCGTATAACTTCTCAGTTGGCAAACTGGACAACCCTGGATCTAGTCCTTTGTAACATTGCTCCAGTCTCTGGTGGGTGAATAACAGTAACACACAATCACAACACAAGAGTCAGAACTTTCTAGCCTATTATTGATTGTACCAACGTGAGTGCCAGGAAACAGGCAAGTGTAAAGTGTGCTTTATTTTATTAAAATACACAGCACGTGGCACCAGGAAGGTTGTGTGTGTTAAAACTTGTGGTACAGTTGGAGTAACGATCCCCAAAGTAAACTGATGTTGTTTTCATCACTTACTGTTTCTATTTCTTCCTTCAAGTCGAGTACACCACGAATAAACAGTTTGGAATCTTGACCCATATTCCCCCTTAGTCTGGCGCGGCCGCCACTTCGTCGCACGTGATGCAATCTTGCACAAAATCGACGATGGCCTCGACGATGGCCTCGACGATGGCGGTAACGGATAAAACTGAATCGGAGCTCTTTAGTCGTTTAACAGAAGGTTCGCCATCTAACAGCGCGTATCAGAAGTTTTACGTTGTGAGTAAGTGCTAAGGAATCACGAACGACACCGTTTTATTTTATGTTGTATGTGCAGATTTTATGGATGTTCCAGGCAATGATTACTGCATAATGCAGCACTCCAACAAGTGAGTTGTGTTGTCTGCTGTAGTGTGCATTAGTATTATTATCAATTTTGTCAAAATGACGGTCGTACTAGTCTCGCGTGGCCAGACCGCTATTTCAGCGCAGGGGCTTATCGATTAGAGATTATAAGGGCCCGCGCTGAAAAGGGTCCGGTCCAGTTCGTATAGGCAAGTCATCCTCAGCACCTTCGTCAACACTTGGAGTGCTGATCATCTGACATTCACAATTATCCATATGCGGCATTCAAATGGGTAGGCCAATGATGTAGTGATCATTGGGATGACGTGGCCCCAATCAACACCCAACACCATGTTGTTGATTCTGTGAACGACTTTCCTATACGAACCCCTTTTCAGTGCGGGCGCCTATAATCTCTAATCGATAAGCCCCTGCGCTGAAATAGCGGTCTGGCCACGCGGGACTAGGGTCGTATAGAAGGACAAGCCTGCAAACGTACTCCCCACATTTAAACATACATACAGTAACATTAAATGTACACGAATACAATAACTAAGACGAGACAGTTAGCTAATAACAGAGTAATACACAACAGGACAAAAAAGAAAGTTATTTGAAAAATAGAAATCGGCGAAGGGCAGCACCGAATAGATTTGACTTCTTAATCTGTAGGATGGAATACAGTATGGTGTTCCAAATAAAAGGGCTGTTTGCAAAAAAAGAGAAGCAATATGAATTAATAGTAGATACAATTGGCCGGATCGATAGAGGATGAGATCTAGTTGTGGTTTCGGGTAACTGAAAATGATTGTGAAAAGGTAAAGAGCTTCTGTGGTGCAGACTATCATGTACATGGCAAATGGAGAAATACTTGTGACGCTGCTTGATGATAGGCCAGTGTAACTCTTGCATACAGTCATCAGAAGATTTACTCCAGCAATATGATAATGGATTCCACCTACTATTGGAAGCCCAACGGGCAGCCCTACGTTGTATGGATTCCAAAAGATTAACATTGGTATTGGAATAAAGATGCCACACTGGACAGGCATATTCCAGGACAGGCCGGACAATACACTTGTAAACAATGGACTTAATTGATATTGAAGAGTTGTAGATATGGTGACGAAAGACGTTTAATGATCTAGAAGCCTTAGCTGAAACATATTTACAATGTTCATTCCAATTGAGTTTGGAGTCAATAAGTACACCAAGGTATTGTACTACAGGAATAGCTGAAGAATCCAGATGATATGATGGTAAGGGTAGAGAATGTTTGTTGGAAATACTATCACATTTCAGTGGGTTTAAACGCAAGAGCCGCTTCTTAGCCCACTGGGCTATGCTAGATAGATCAACCTGTAGCAAAGCAGCATCACTGGAAGAGGATATTTCCTTATAAATAGTGACATCATCTGCAAACAGTTTGACTTTACTGTGAGCTACTACAAAGGAAATGTCATTGATATATAATAAGAATAATAGAGGACCTGGGACTGAGCCCTGGGGCGCACCCAAGGTAACAGGAAGCCAAGAAGAGAACTGACCATTAACAACAACTCACTGGCGGCGTCCAGTAAGAAAATCTCTAAGCCAATTTAAAATGTCACCAGAAATTCCTAGAGCTTCTAACTTTAACAGCAATCGGGGATGAGAAACAGAGTCAAAAGCCTTTGCCAGGTCAAGAAATACACAGTGAGTACTGTTACGATTCTCTAAAGATACAGCCCAGTCATTAACTGCTTCTAATAGTAGTGAAACAGTGGAACGTTTGTGTCGAAAACCAAACTGACAATCATCAAGGATATTGTGATGTTCTAGAGTAGCAATGAGTTGGCGATGAATAATTCTCTCCATAATTTTGACAACGATGGATGTCAGACTAATTGGACGGTAATTACTTGGAAGATGTTTATCACCCTTCTTATGAACTGGTACAACATTGGAACTAATCCAGTCTAATGGCAATTTACCTGATGACAGTGACTGTTGAAACAGTTGAGCCAATAAATTCAATACCCAGCTTCAGTAATTGCGATGGCAGCAGATCTGGGCCACAGGCCTTGTCACAGTGTAAATTAGTCAATCAGGTCCAGTCCATCAGGGTGTTCCCTAAAGAGTGGTACAGCACTGCACCAAGTTTCTTAAAGAAATGTATATAACTAAGGAATTCACTTTGATGATAACAAATTACTAGATCTTTTGCACAAACGATATGCCCATCATGTACGACTGAAAACATTATAACAAACAGTGGCGGAGGAAGTGGCACTTGCACAATCAACAGCCTGGTATTCCAAAACAGAATGTCCATCACTCTCCAGCTACTTTCTAATGTCAAACAGCAGCAGCAGAGCCTACAAACTGTTTGATTCTGCATGCATTTTGGAGGCCATCTCGCAAGTGTGTTACTTCATCCACGACTCCTGAATCCATTGTATTGTCGAATGATCAGCAAATAGACCTTATTCATTTAGAACAGTAAGCACCCTCTGATGTCACACGAAGCCATACAAGGATCCCTATTTACCATGGTGATAGCTTTTCGGATGCCATTTTGAGTTCTAAAACTGGGCGAGCACAACGGTTGCTATCATGTTACCATAGTTATGGTACTGCAAATGGCGAATTTGGTGGAGAATTGTGATGTTACTATAGTTTTGGTACTGCAAATGGCAAACATTGGCGGACATCTCCTTTGCAACGAGTTATAAGCGCTATGAAATTAATTCAGTGAATAAGGTCTATAACAGTAGCTCACATGATTTAGCCATGGAATCAATTACAGTACAGGTACCTTGGTGATCATCCATTTAATATAATATTTGGCAACCTTCCTTCAATGTACTGCACTTTAAGTAGTGATCTATTGACCTAAGCTCCAGTTGCTGCTCTCCAATTAGAATATCCCTATACAGTCACTGTTCCCATCCTTTTATTCATGAAACACATTCCATACATCAGCACAACGATCAGTTATCTTTGGAAACAACACCCCAACTAACTGGTCACATCTTCTAACAGAGCATATTTTAAACCGATTCCTCATGTGTTGTACAAAAGTATAGGAATTGATTGTGGGTTCCCATTGAATGCATCATGTGATTTACTAAATCCACCACCCCACCCCGTTCTGCTGCCCTTGATAATAGGCATATTACATGCTTTTACACATCATGAAAATTCAATACAACAGTAATTTCACTGTGATGTGAAATTTTGTTATGGTGCCAAGCTTTCTCATAACAGTGTCATAGAATTTCTTATCGACATCTTTATTCAGTGCAGTGTCTGGTATTGACAGGCACTTGATCTGGTTCTAGCTACCAGTACTTTTACATATGGTAACTATATGTGTTTAGCAATAGCCGTTAACACACCATTGACTTTTTGAGGTGCACCACCAAGGCACCAACCTACAATTTTTTGGTCAAAAGCACCTGTATCCTTTATTTCCAATTTGCCTGCATAAAGCTGTTAACAAGTCACTGTTAGCAGCCACATTAAACAGTAATTGTACTGTTAATTGTTATACACCCTTCATTGTAAAGCTTCACTTATCCCAAGTGCAATGTGGCGAATTCCCCACCCCTTGGGATATACGTAATAAATCACAACCCCATACTGTGTTTCTCAGGGGAGTCAGTCACTGTTTTTGCAAATGATAGGCAAATTCTGGTGACACCCCCTATAGTTTTTCACCTCGCTACCCAGTGTGGTATAACGCTGATAGACGTACAAAATTTCTAAGGTTAACCTTCACGTAAACACTTCAATGTTTTATGAATGAGAAGTGATGTATATACTGTATTGAGTCGTTATAAACAATCAGCAAGCTGTTATGCACATAAACAAGCACCTGGTTTGTTGGCGAATGTTCTAACATGGCAGTTTTACAGGTGCTAAAAAACTCATGATCAACAAATCTCCACGTAATAAAATATGTTGCGAGTTTTAATATTGCAAAGTTCCCAAATTGCAACATTAAAGTCCTTGCAATAAAAACCCGCTATACAGTATTTGCAGAAATCCATTGGCCTTGATTTGTTCCATGGGACATAACTGTTCATTGTTTATTCTAATACACATGTATGCACCTATCTACAATACCCCTCAACATTGTGGGTGTGTTAATAATGATTTCATCCTTGAGTTGTTGTATACAGGTTAGAATGAATAGAAGTTCAAATATCTAAAGTATATTCCAGTCCCCTATCATGCACTTGTATGTACAGTAGATCCATCAATTATACTTTCCAATTATTGTTTCTATTAATTTCCACCAATTATCCCAAAATTATTGGAGTGATGCTCTATGTAAGCAGACCAACTTGTATTTTTAATATGATGAAAGTTTGGCTCTACTTTAAGTGTGGTGAATCAGCATGCAAAGCAGTTTGGCATATAAAAGTTTGGTGAATTTACGACACATCCAATATTGAACAAGCTGAATAAAGTTTGGCAAATTTCCTCAATTCACCAAATTTGCCAAACTTTAGTTATGTCAAACTTTTGTCATTTATGGTAAGCAGCTTGGAGAAGCGAGCATTGAAACAAATTAAAATGTTTAGTAATGGAACATTTGCATGCGGATAAGTGATTGTTGTGTTAGAGTATCTCGAACAATTTTTTACTCAGGGATGTGCCCACAGTTGCTTACTTAGGGATGTACCCACAGTTGCTTACTTAGGGATGTGCCCACATTGGTCGGGACCAGCCGCCACTCAAATAAAATACCACTTACCAACCATTACAAATTCACTTTAACTCAAAGCTACCACTACTCTAAATCTGGGCACATCCCTGCTTACTATTAGTGTATGTGTATAGCGCACATCACAGCTGCTCCATGTGTAGGCAATAAGGAACATGCATACAAATGAATAGCATGAGATACATTATGTACACACATACATGCATAATACAATAACCTATGGGAACTAATTGACTTTGTGTACATGTTGTGTGCATGTGAGTAACATACATACGGTATCATTTTATTTATTATTGTGTGTTTAGGGTTTGTCTTATATACTTGGCAGAAACACACTCGATTGTCAAGCAAAATAAAGATGTCGTCAAAGTGCAGTTCAGCATCAAGTGCAACCCAGAGGACTACAAAGTTTCAGGGAAAGGAAAAAATAAGTGGACATCTCTCTTGTGATGTTGTGTACTTTATTGTGACCTGTTATACAAGGTGCAGAGAGGCTAAACATCGGATCATCATTGTGTAGAATTTCAACTTCAGATGATATTGATTATGATGTCGTAAGGTAGTGCTGAATAACATTTTAATCATTAATACACTAAATGTAGTGCGTATGTGATGTACTGCTAAAAATAATTATCTGTAATTCTGTATACCTGCATACTTTAACTTTCATGAATCTAATCCTGATATGTTTTATCCACATACAAATATCAGTACCATTTGGCGTAAATTTTAAACAAGGTTAACGGTATAGTTTAAGAAGGTCTCTAATAGTGTAGACACTCGGATATGAGTAATATCTGCTTTATGACTAAGTCTCGCATTTCTGGGTCGGTGGCAGCTTCCTGATTGTATCAGTGCTTACTTATAAGTCATTGGTAGGCCTAGATGAATACGATTATTTTTTGTAAACCAGTGATGATTTCTATCTAAATATTTATGCACTACAAATGATTGCTTAGACTGGAATTATAGAAGGCAAAGCACATATCACACCTGGCAAAAAAATTGTCACTGGTTTTCTAATCAGTGTTACTTTAGATACCTACTTGTGGATTTAACCACATCTAAAATACTAACAGCTAAAACTTCAAAGCATACTATACATGAAATAGTCTAATAGGGCACATTGGAGAACCATACTGTATAGGGTATACTGTAGAGTTTCACTGTTTACAGATTCAACAGTTCTGTACATGTGTTCTCTTCTGCTGTAGTTGTGTTAGAGGCTATCTCATTGAAGTCAATGAAAATCTGATAGCTAATCCAAACCTGATAAAAACTAAGGTATGTACTCCTCACTACTAGACTTTTTGTCATGACATTTTAAATTTTCAGGAAATTGTAAATCTGGTTTTCTGTAGTGTGTGTGTGTGTGTGCTGGTTTTCTGTAGTGTGTGTATGTGTGCTGGTTTTCTGTAGTGTGTGTGTGTGTGTGTGTCTGTCTGTCTGTCTGTCTGTCTGTCTGTCTGTGTCTGTGTGTCTGTGGAGGGGGGTGCCCTGTACACTAGAGAGAGAGTCTTGAGTGAAGTCAACCCTTTTAAAATTCCATGCCGTAATTTCTGTTGTCAAGATATTATCATTTTTATAAAATGGTTTTCATTATAACAAACTGCTGTATTTTCCACAAGTATTTACACCATCACTTTCCCTTTACTCTCACTATCCCCCCCCCCCACACACACACACACACACACACACACACACACACACACACACACACACACACACACACACACACACACACACACACACACACACACAGAGTCATTTCCTAGATCTTGATTGAACTCCGCACCATAATGGTTGCTGCATTTGACTATAGTTGATGCCCTTGAATAATGTTTATACTCTCCGTATCTTGTTGTATGTATGCTGTAAAGCAAATAATAAAATAAAATAACTGCCACAGCTATTATTTGAATCCATAGTCTTCAATTGTTTTCTGGGTTAGGAAGGTGAAGTAGACTATCCTGTAGTTACATTCAGAAGTATTTTCAGTAAGACAAAGGGCAATAGTCATTCTACATTGTGTATGTAGAGGCCAAACCATTCGTCTGCTGATTCCTTTTTAATGCACATCACAGTGAAAAGTACTAGATCAAGCGGCTAAACAAGAAGTATGGCCATACTCTATTAATTTTTGTTTGTTATACTAAATAGTTGCTGCACTTTAAGACCTGCTATAAACACCGCCCTCAAATAGTGGCTGTCCTTGAATAGTAGCCACACTGATTTTTGACACTAGGCAACGGCATGTAAATATGGTATCACATAGCCCTTGCTGTTACACATTATCATGTGTCATGGTGTGTATCTGGTACGTAAGTACCATATAGCAAGTATTTTCAAAGGGTTTTTATTTTCAGGTATTTTGAAGAGGCCATACTCTTTGACCAAGTCCTATTGTTCTTTAAAAATAAATTCCCGTAAGTTGCTGATCCAACATTTTGCGATTCGTTTATGTTTCAAGTTTTAGCTCAGTATTAATGATATTCACAAATTGTGGACTATCTTTGTTCTCCTTTGCACCCCAGTTTTTTGCCTGACAGTGTCAAAATGTTGAATTGCTATGACTTACGTACCTGTCCTTTATAATGGTAATTTTCTTTATAATGGCAATTGTCCATATTTTTCATAGTGACTTAGTCCACTTGTGAGAAAGGTCTCCAACCAGTTGTGGCAGTGCTGCTGTAAAGACCAAAGAAGCAATGTATTACCGGCCTATAAACATTTTTTAAAAGGCACCTGTCAGCGACATCCAATACTGAAGCTCACAGCCTTATGTTAGTCTGAAGGTATCGGGCAGTTAGTCAGTTTAACAACAAAAAATTCCACTAAATAATTTCCATAGCAACTTCATTTCAGGTTGCACTAAAGACACTTGGCTTTGCTTTATCTGCAAAGCAATGTGAAGGTGTGGTGAGGCTAGTTTCTGGTCAATGCTTTTTGTGAGACCTTCATTATCCCTAATATAGTAACAGTAGTACTGAAATGCCAAAAACTTCTCTTGTTAGAATAGGAAAGTTTCATATACAGTGGACCCTTAATTATCCAAACCCAATGTGTCTCAGGTAATGGTAAAAGTGTTCAGATAAGTGAATTGTTTGGATAACTGAAGCCCATACATTTATATACAGAGTTCTGTTGAAATACTCTAATAGAACATACACCTGTACTTAAAATACCCTAATAGAACAATCATTTTCAATTTCAAGGGTACAGATAAACGAGGGTCGGATAACTGAGGGTCTACTGTATTATTTTAATGTCAATATACCATTATTGATAAACTAAGACAGTCGTGATACAAACTGATGGTTTTTCCAGAACAAGTGACATGACTTAGTCATGTGCGTATATGCATGCATGACACTGGAATTATTATAAAACTCAATAGATACTTTGTGGATTGATACAGTGTGTAGGTAAATGTAAACAACATAGTTAAGATTGTTAGTCCATTGCAACTAAAAGGTATAGTAAACGTAGAGTGAGACATATGCATGTGATTTATATACCTTGTAAGGTGTGTCTGGAAATTCAGCTACAGATGAAACTGTTATTATCCACAGCATCCTTGTTTTGATTAGTAACTATGGAAGTACAGTTGGAATGAAACATTAACACAAGAGAGAAGTGTAAGAGATATGCAAGGCTATCATATATCATTGCTATTAGTCTACGAGCCATCACCTGGGTGGTACAATGTCTACAGAACCCACTAGGAAAGGTATTTACAACATGTTAGAAGCCCGTTATAGTCAAAACTGTTTGAAGTCAAGCAAGAGCTACTGGCTCTCTATAGCCTTCATTTTCCACATACTCGCTACTTTTAATTGAAAGTGACCGATGGGGATTATTTCATCAGTAATTGGTAAATATGTGTGTATCTTCCATGTGACATGGATTTCCATTTATGAGAAATCCACCCAGACTTCAAAAATTCAGATTTTGCCTCTTCTGTGATTTTTAAATTACCCGCTATACTGTACTGTACCATATGAAACCTGTTGTTAGAAATGAACTGTTTGGTATACAGTAGCTGTACCTTTGCAAAGTGAGGGAAGGAGGGAAAATGGTTAATTTAAAATGTACAGTATTTGCATGTCTTCCTACAGCACAACTCAGATGGATACCTGGTTATAATACAACCAAAATTTAAAGATCTCAGTTGTATGGCCAAGACTGTCATGGAGTTAGAACAGTACCAGCAGTTACAGGAAGGACACAAGTATGTGTACATTGTATTTGTGCATGTACAAATAAAAAGATAAGGAAGTTAATAAACCTTGTCTCACTATACTGTAATGTCAGTTGGTTATCAGTAGTAATTCTTGGTTGAACATTTGGCAAATAAATGTTCTCTCTGTGTTCTTTTTTCAGCACTATCAGCACCACTGATACAAAGGACAATGATAGTGATACTGAAATCCAACATACATGATCACGTGTTTTCTGTCATAAATTTACGGATTGATTTCGATGATGACTTATCAAGAGGAAATAAATTTTATTATTTATTCATGTTGTTATTGTATATATATTTTATTAATTAAAGGTGCTAAAATTGTGTATTACACAGAGGAGCACGAACATGGCCTAGGTACGAGACTAGTTTAAGAGATTAAACATGGTTAACACTCAAGTGCATACAGAGAACTAGAAGCGCTCAATATTAACAGGGCACATGAGCCCACACAAGTGGAGGGAAATACATAGGTAGTCTCTGATGACATAGTCACATAGCAACAGTCATTAAGTTTAGGTTGTGCCCAGTTCAGCTACCCCCTCCCTCTCACAATTCATGTTATGGTCCTACCCTTTACAGCACAATGACTCTATTTCTTTCATAAGAATGTTAAGTTTTATTTGTTGCAATAGTAGGAACTCCAAATATTGATTAACCTGCACACTCACTCCCCTGGCTGCCTTATATGTTGGCAACATCCAGGGTGAAAGATCAGGGTATGCCAAAGGCAGTTGCAGCTGGAACTACAGTCAGTTATCAAACTAGGTGGACCTAGATCTTATTATGTCAGCTGGGTTGCTTCCAGCATGGCATCCCCTGATCATCTGCCAAATTTAATGATGAGACCCATCCATACACTCAAGAGTTAGCACCTCGGTTAGCACGCAGGGAGTTAATTGCAGGGCACTCAAGCTGTGTGGACCCAATAAGCATATGATGTTCTTTCTTAAAAATCTCCACAACCCCCACAATGGATTTGACATCAATAATTTCATTAAATTTGCAACTGGTCACACACGTCTAGCTTCTGGAAACAAACTACTCCAAACAAGATCATCTGACAATTCCACTAGTAACTTTTATTTTAACCAGCTTCCTCGCATCTGGAATGCCCTTCCCGTTATCAACTACCAGGACAACCCACTCAAGATAAAGGCCAAACTTTTAGATTATCTGTGGAATCATTTCACTGCCAATTTCACTTCCAACAACACCTGCTCTTTTTCATTTCTATGTCCATGCTCAAAGTGTTCAAAGATCCCTCACCAAGCTAACTTCAACTCCCTTTAACTGTTAACCCCCCCCCCTTTTAAGTAATCTTAGACTAGTAAGTAAACTTTGTAGCTAATCACTACTACAATTTAGCTTCCGGCCATTGACACAGGATGTCAGTGGACCATCAGTGTGCTGCCATATGTCCCAATTCTATCATACCAACATCTGCAACTTGTGTATGTATGTAGGTATATGTACACTGTAAAGTTTATTATTATTATTACTAGGACCGCGTCACATACAACCAAGTACATACACCAACGTGACAGCCCCCCGGTGAGGCTATTAGGTGGTGAATGCATTATCCCCAAATCAACTCAATATGTCACAGTAGTGACAGATATAACACAATAGTGGCATCGTAACTAAAGGCCACCAGTAGCTAAGTGCCAGTACATCATTGGTGTGGTATAAATGGCACAGTGATGTGTACACAGTATAATGTATACAAAACATACAGGAGAGAACTATACATTATTGCAGTATTGTATGTAGCAATACATTATAGGCAACATCACCATGCAGATAAAAATTATTAGCCAATATACAGCAATGCATATCAACATCAACTAGAGCTAAGTAAGGTTCATTAGTGATGTAGCAATGGCACAGTGATGGGTGACACACCATAGTTATGCATACACAACTTTCAGGAGATAGCTACACAATGCTGTAGGCGTATGCAAGCCAGATGAACCAGATAAAGGAAGACAGCCAAGCCACTAGAGCCTAGTAGCTACGCCAGGTGAAGGCAAAAAAGATTAAGCACGTATTGAATTGCCTGACACCAACACAAAGAAAGTTCGCCATGCCAGCTGCACAAGACAAAATTGTTTACTTGTATTTTATATGTAACTGTAAGCTTATTGTAAAGAGCGTGGCATAGCTATGTCAGTTTAATGTTTTCTTGTATTGTTTATTTACGCGAATGAATCCACTGGCAGCTGGCATGGAGACTTGAGATGTTACAAACATAAAAACTTACTTGTAATCTTCTTGTTTACACAAGTGGCTTCTGGCTCTCCTGCACGGGCATCCCTAATCTTCTTCGCGCAATATGTAAGTAATTAAGCAAGGGTGTGGTACTGGGCGTTATATAGAATTACACGTATGGTCAAGTCATCAGCACAAACAGGAGCGACGATTATACGTTTGTACCTTCATTCACAGGCGAATCTATCCCCGGTTAGTTCATGTCTCTAGGCCTCGTAGTTTTCTCAAACATTAATTATTAATTATTTATTTATTTATTTATTTAATTATTTATTTATTTATGACGTAATTTTAACCGCGTTTCGTATTATTCTTAGTACTTGGTTGTATAATGACGTAATACTGTGTAGGGCGTGGCAGTTGTTCACGTGATTGTACAATCAGGATCGACATGTTTTTTCAGTACGAAGAGACCAAGTGTTTATTATCTATGAAGAGACCAAGTGTTTATTATCTATGAAGAGACCAAGTGTTTTTAACTGAGAAATTAAGTGAGTAGTTCATAGAGGTACTACTGATTGCTGGGGATTTACACCGACTGGTATATTACAGTATAAAGGTAAGTGCGGGTAATTCCAGACATTTAGATCGTTCTCATCAACGGTAGAATCCCTGGGCCTATAATTTGGTATGTTAATGCAGTGTCCTATGGCCTATCTACAAACCAAAATTGAAGCGAATTCATTATTCCATCGCGAAGTTTGATACGAATTTGTAGCGTAATCACGGGTAATTTTGTTCAAAAACTTTGAAACTGTTAATCCGAGTCTAACCAGGCAACCCAAACTCAAGATTTATAAGAATTCATGCAGCACAGACTGAGTGGCTGTCGATTTTTCAACAGCTATTCTATTGAAATACAAAGAAAATATTCGCGAATTACATAAACTTTTTAAAATAAGCACTGCTGCTTCCTCCCATAGGGTATACAAACTTTCTACTTGATTTATACACTCCAGATGAGTGGTACTTTAGTCTCTATACTTTTAACTCAATAGTGCCTGAATGGAAAGTAACCATTTTTGGCGTGGAAGCTCCCTCAGAATAGCCGGGAACCTTGAGCTTCTATTTCAGATTTGAGTCAAATCTGCACAGCCATCATTGTGATGTTCACCTTCAAAGTTCATCTTATTTTTCTTCATATTTTTCTCAACTTTTTAAAATTCTTTTCTCTTTGGGGTAGAAAAATTGCAATAACTCACATGTGCTTTATTTGATTGTCAAATTTGGAGGGAAGTAAGAGCATAATGTAGCACATTTTCAGCTCAATTTTTGTACAGATTGAATTAAAATCAAAGGAGTTATGCGCAATTTTGAAAATTGCAAAAGCAATTTGTTGTCATGCCTACAGAGTAATCTGCTTGATGTAAGGAAATATAGAGTACTACAAAAATATTAAAATAAGACACATAGTAGTGTGTCAGGTGGCCAGTATACATGGGCATGGGGACATACTCATTTTACAGAACCAAGAAATGTCGTTTTCACTTATCTGTAGCTTGATAGTCCCTAACGACAATTAATCATTTTTGCTGTGGAAACTTCCTCACTTCCCATTCCAAATTTAAATCAAATCCGCCCAGCCATCACTGAGATATGCAACTTCAAAGTTTGTGTTATTTTCTTTCTATTTTATCTTCTAATTCTTCTTTCTATCAAGTGTATAAAGAAAAAAAGAAAATAAAAGGAAGCCTTAAAGCAAACTATAGGCTGGATTTGGGGCTTACAATTACAAAAAGAAGTAATATCTATACCAAAACAGCCAAGCTGTGGAAAAGGGTGTAGCCCTCCAAAAAGACCAGGGTGAAAAAAGTTAGGAAATCAAAGGTGGTGGCCAAGAAATGGCTACAGTGATGCTGCTACCAATCATTAGCACCATTGCAGCCATTTCTTAGCTGCTATCTTTGATTTTCTAATTTTTTTTCATCCTGGTTTATTTGGAGAGCCGCACCAAACTTGGCATAGGTCTTACTTACCTTAAATGATGTTATATGTATAATGTAATGTACTGTAGCAGCTGTAGAAACAGTAGAAGGTGCAATGATGACTGATCAAATTAAACATAGTGAGTGACGTTTTGTTATTTGCCTTATCATGTACATGTACTGATGTTAGAGGATGATACTCCAACAATGAAAGATCTCAACAGATATGTTATTAGTAGATATGCAGCTGAATGGAAAGATATTGGCCTAGAATTGGACATAGACATTGATGAGCTAAATATCATTGAGAAAGATCACCCTGGGCAAAGTAAGATTTGTTTTCAAAAAACTCTGGATAAGTGGTTAAAAGGGACTACTAATGCTACTTGGAGAACACTGGAGGCTGCTCTTACAAATGTGAGAAGACAGCAATCTGGTCTTGATCCAGTTGATGGTATATATGGTAAGGATGTTTAGTGTAGTATGGTGATCACTTTAAGCTATATTGTACAACCAAAAGAATGCATTGTACTTGTTTGTTGCCTTGTATAATAATTACAGGCTGCAGTTTGTGATGCTTAAATATTGTAGTATGTGTAATGCACAGTATAGTATTTATTAGCACAAGGAAAAATTAAGAATTTTAAGTTTAATTAGGGATCTTAAAAATAGAAAGTAATGAAACAAAAATGGTTGCCTACACCTGCAACTAGTGAACATTTAATCCCTACTTCAGTCTATGGCCATGACTGAAGTAGAGTTGAAAAAACCTCAAACATGTCCATGTAAATCCATGATTTTTTCATGCGGGATTACAGTGGAACCTTTCAAACTAGCTAATGTTACATTTATTGGTATATGAATGTTTATCAAACTACAAACTCTGCTAAACACATTTTGCAATTATGTAGAGTAAAGAATGGGCTATTGATTAAATCTAACAGTTATATATACTTGCTTTTTAAGGTGAAATATTGGTGATTGTGAATTTTTTATAATAGTGACTACTTTACTGTACATAGCTAAAATCTTCGTTGCTTAAGCCTTTAAGTACAGACCTTTTCATTTTATTACAATGACTAAATGTTTTATTAGTATGTTTATTGTGTAGATTCTACTACTGTCATTAGACACCAGTCAAGACTTGGTGACATGAAAGGTGGGTTAATTTGTATTTGAACAAACAGAATCCCTCTATTCTGGACACCTTTGGACCAGCTGTTTCACTGGGGGTGTCCACTATTTAATGGTTCCCTAAAATCGTATAATAATTAGTTTTCATCTCCACCTACATCACCATTTTCATCAATGATTTTTTTGTACTATTGGTGGCTGCATGCAGCTCAGATCAGTTAGAATAAGCCAAGGTCAAAAAGTTTCTAATACTCATAATGGAAATGTGGGCGGCGGATATAAATTTTAGGTTTAGTATAGTAGATAACTGAAATGCTTAGCTCACATGACTAAGAATGGGTGGATGAGAAACTAACAGTTAAATTTTTATGACCTTGTAATGATTAATACTTCTAGCTACATGCTGTATATATTATTAACAATGTCAACTATAGTGAAACTATCAGTTTATTATTTTGTGATGTGTATAGTACCTTCATTGTCATCTCTTTACGTTAACTTATACAATAATTCAATTTAGCATGCAGGTACAGTACTTAGTGCCCTGAGTCATTTGGTTGGGTTATTTCAAAACCCAAACAGATGCCTACAAGATCATGAAATCAGCTATATGCTGACTGTTTGACTCCAAATGAACACCAAACTAATTCATTTGTCCAATTTTTTACTGAGGTATTTTTTGCACTCTGTAAATGATGAATTGCACATTAGTTAACTTTTTTCATTATGTTTATACCTTCTCTGTTCTTTTTGGCCCCCTGCTTGTTCCACGTTACAGTGGAACTACCCTTAACAAGTCACCTGAGCTGGCCAGTCACCTCTGCATGGCAGCGATGTAACTATGGTCCCAAACTAGTTTGTATAGAAATAGTTTACATTAATCAGTAACACATATAGCAACCAACTTACACAGTCCCAAACAACACTTTGCTGTATAAAAGGAATGTGTGTTTAATTCTTAAACCTGCAAAGAACTTTTGGGGAATGCATGTTTACACAATATGGGTATGCATGATGAAATTAAGTGAGTTAACTTAATTCTTATAGCCTAAAACTACACGTTGATCTGCACTGGGCTACTTGGAGAAGGTTAAAGGAACACAGCGGCTTACTTGTTGTGAAGCAGTGAGCAACAGCGAGTTGCATTTCCATGTTTCAAAATTCTTCCCACATGTTTAATTTTGATTGTGGGTTTTGTCATGTGAGTTACATATGACCTGATAAAAAAATTTTACGGTGAAGCGAACGGAAGTTGTTGTAAAGTGATATATCGATAGGAGGAACAACCACTATCAAGTTATGGATGGATCATTTTATAAAGGTAGAATAACTCCTCTAATATCAGATGGGCTCCAAAATTGGATGCGATTACTCGAGCTACAACAGGAGTTTTTGAACAACTTATATGTCTTTAGATTCAAGGCTGTGGGACTTTGCACACCAAGTATCAGTTTTTCTCGGCTTCTTTTTCTGATGGCAGCAGCCCTGCAAAGTCATTTCCTGTTAATACGTATAATCTGGAAAATAATTGATTCACAGGTGCCCACTGTCTACAAATCACACTGACATCCAATCAACAGTTTTATATCTTCACGTTGTAGATTAACTCATTTAGTTTCTAAATATCCCTTGTTTATTTAATAGTTTCTAAATATCCCTTGTTTATTTAATCAAATCCTTTTAATCACAAACTACAAATCAAATAAAATGAGACATCGCTAGAGTAATAATTGCACCATAAGTTTAAGTATACGGAAACTTGATTAAGTATACGTTGTTTGAGATTAGTTTATGGGAAATGTGTACCGTATGCTTTTACAAACACCGTATACAGTGGAACCTCAGTTATCCGAACCCCTTGGGACCAGGGGTGGTCCATAAGTCTGAAAAGTCCATATCTATGAAACTGTGTAGAAACAGCCTTAAAATAGCATAAAGAACATTTTTTTAAATTTCAGTATTATCAACTACCCTAATAGAACAGTCACTACTCTAATAGAGCAGTCATTTCCATAGTTCGGATAACTGAGAATCCGGTTAAGTGGGGTCCGGATAACTGAGGTTCCACTGTACTTCCGTACACTTAAATTCATGGTGCAATTATTACTCCAGTGACGTCTCATTTCATTTGATTTGTAATTTGTGATTAACTAGGGATATTTAGAAAGTAGATGAGTTGTTCTACAAAGTAAAGATATAAGATTGGATGTAAGTGTGATTTGTAGATGGTGGGTGTCCGTGAATTGATCTTTTTTCCAGATTATATGTATTAATTGGAAATGACATTGCAGGGCTGCTACCACCAGACAAAGAAGCCAAGAAAGCTGATACTTGGTGTGCAAAGTCCCACAGTTTTGAACTATCTAAAGACATATAAGTTGTTCAAAAATTCCTGTTGTAGTTCGAGTAATCGCATCCAATTTTGGAACCCGTCCGATATTAGATGAGTTACTCCATGTAAAGGGTTTGTGTGTTTCTTTGCTGAAAAGTTATTTACGCAGCTACTTTCGACCCCATCGTTGAACATTAGGATAAAACCCTGGGCATCATTTTAATCCTTGTTAAGTTACAAGTATAATGACGTAAATTACATAGCCATACATGATAGTTTAAAAGTTACAGTACATGCTTTGTGCCAGGGCAGCATATTTTAATGCAAAGTTATTTTAGTGTTTTAATTTTCAGATACTAGTAAACCCCCTTATGCATGTGTATCATTTCTACCAGTACAAACTGCTGGTGCTGGCTATAACACTGTTTGCAGATGCCCTATTGGTACAACTGTGTATTATCAATTGCAAGGTGTGTGTACTCATTCACACATACACACACATGCACACACACACTCTCTCTCACACACACACACACACACACACACACACACACACACACACACACACACACACACACACACACACACACACACACACACACACACACACACACACACACACACACACACACACACACACTGAAGATCTTGCACTGTATGCTGCATTCTGATCTGCCTTTGAATCTGCTGGAAGAGGCTTTGTTGTAGGGGCAAGTCAGGTTGGGTTGACTGTTAATCTTCTCAAAACCAAGGGTATGGTTATAGGGGCTGGTATTGGTGATGACGATGTTGCTCCACTGAGTGTGGAGGGAGGTGAAATAGAGATGACGACTGAGTTTACTTACCTAGGACATGTCTGTGTAATGACGGAGAGGTCACTAGAGAGGTGGCATGTTGAATTGCAAAAGCCTCTAAGGTTTTTGGTAGCTTGCGTGATGCTATTTCTATGAATAGGACTTTTTCTTTGTCTACCAAAAGAAATGTTTATGAGGCCATTGTGTTGTCTGTTTTACTTTATGGTGCAGAAACTTGGACAATAAAGGCTCCTGATGTAAGACAACTTACCACCTTTCATAACTGTTATACCAGCAGTGGAGGGAGCATATTACAACTAAGAATTTGTTAAAGGAATTTGATGTGCAGTGGTTGATTGCTGATTTTATTATGGAGAGGCGCTTTCATTGGCTTGGTAACCTTGGTTGTATGAGTGATGATAGACTGCTTAAGCAACTACTGTTTGGAGAACTGCAGAGGAAGCAGCCTTTTCCCAAGAAACAATGGCATGATTTAGTGTTGTCCCATCAGTATTGAAGATTGCTGGTATGTTCTATGTCAAGATAGGACGGAATGGACTAAATTATGTAGTGCCCAAATAAGCGAAGTGGTACAGTCAAGGAGGCAGAACACCTGTGCTGTAAACTCTCTCCAGCAAGGAATTATTTATAGCTGTTTCTGTGGTTGATAGTTCCGATCTGACATGACATTGTCGCTTTTGTGAAAAATAGCTTGTCACTGGTCCTTACTTAGGACCCTGCTATCACTGAACTCAACTTCAGTGGGCAGCATCAAGAGGTGTGTGTGTACAGAACCAACACAGCTCCTTGTGGTCGGAGATGATTTAATTGAGTGGATTGATCAGTTTCTGTATCTAGGAGCAGTGACTGCAGATGAGGGAATTATTTATGCAGATGTTGATTTAAGGATAACCAATGCCTCGAAGGCCTTTGGTGTGCTACATTGAACTGTCCATCAAACCGTGCATCAGGCCTGTGTACTAGCTATCCACCCTTTTGTATGGTAGTGAATGTTGGACACCACTTTGTCATTATTTGAAGCGATTAGATGGCTTTTGCCACAGGTGTATCAAAACGATGTTGGGTACTACTAAGAGAGACAACTATGGGAGGACATCAGCCACAATGAGAAGACGTTGGGGAGATGTAGTGACTAGTTGAGAAGACATCGATTAGAGTGGCTAGGACATTTGGCAAGAATGGGTGACCATTGTTTACCATGAGTTTGTTTGTTTGGGTGGCTACCTCAAGTGCGGCCATTTCATGAACCCAAGAGAAGATGGAGAGGTGTGTTGAAGTCAGATTTGTAATCTCTTGGCATCAGTGATGGCTGCTGGTATGATAGAGCAAGGGATAGGAAGCAGTGGCAACCATTATATTTTCAATCTGTAGATGACGCAGCTCAGATGTGGACTGTACAATCTGTCAGAGGTATTTAGGCTGAGGGTGGTAAGGCTCATAACAAGTGCACTACAGAACAACAGCACTTATTGAGGAAGAGTCTGGTGCAGTCCATTGTCAGAGCTGTGAGCGCTGGTTCAGGATTAGCTGTACATAAATGTGAGATAAGTGAACATTCTACACAAGCCAGTCAGCCCTTAATAATATGTTCCTTGTAACCATTCAGTGCCAACATTGTCTTTGATGGATGAAGAGTGCTGGGGGCCTGAAAGTCTACCTAAAGAAGTGTGTTCCAACAATGTGACTAAGAGTTCTTGCTTCCTCCACTGTGGACCATGTGACCTGAACAGGCAGTGTCAAGACAAGTGTGTACATATGTGTGTGTGTGAAAGTGTGCACATTATCATTATGATTATCATGAAAACTGTGACTGGCGCACATGGTCCACTGGACTACAGAATGTTATACACAACTTAAATCGTCTTGTATTTGTGAGGTATCTTGCCAGTTACCTAGCTCTCAACTGGTCTTGTGTGGCCAAACCACTTTTGTGTTGGGATAGGGCTCACATGGCCAGATCAGTTTGTTCTCTCTGTGTTGGGGTTCCCTATTCCAACACAAAAGAAGAAAAAGTGGTCTGGCCATGCAAAACTAGCTGTCATCATGGCCACACAGGTTGTACAGTGTATCTTGCAACAACAAAATAACTCTTTACTATTTATTGATTAATTAGCAAACCCATCACAAGCTATTACATTTTTATATCCTCAAAGTGCCCTTTTAAAGTTTCATTGCCACTTTAAATACTACTTGTTTTCCTATAATTATGTATATGTAATAGGACAGATGGCTGTGGTATTCGGGATTAATAGTGCGAGCATTGTAAACAGGAAGGTGTAAAATAGTGCGAGGCAAAGCCGAGCACTATTTTCTTCCTGTTTACAATGCGAGATATATTAATCCTGAATACCACAGCCATCCGTCCTATTGCAAATTGATCCGACAACCATAGCAACTGTTACTAGGCAACAGAAATTCAAAAATAACCACTGTAATAGACCAATCACACTTAGCAACCATTGTTATGGTCTCAAATGACATTTACCTTAGCAACGGTTACCTAGCAACCATATTGTTACTATGCTATGGGGTATCTGTCACTATGGTAACATTAGTTGTCAAGTCGGACATTTACTTCTAATAGGAACACACCACACTTTTAGCCAATTAAATTAGTATTACAGATTTTTGTCAAGGGACCTTGACAAACAAGTGTAATACTAATTCTATTGGCTAATCGCTTGACGTATTTCAGTATAATATGTCAAGGTGGTATTGAGAGATAATTATTATATTGTAACACATTCAGTTGTTGGATTAATATATATATATATATAATACTGGTATCTGCCCTTCGTACAGGACCATTTCACATTCCACACTAACCACAATGACAAATCAATGCATTGGAAATGAGGTATTAAAATTCTTGTCCTAAAGTGTACTGTAGCATGCATGGTGATATCACCTTTACGTGAACTTTATTCCATCATGCAAGGCTAAAATGATGTGAACACACGATTTACTAAACAGCAGAATAGCATGTAAGCTAAACGTATCCAGCCTATGTGGTGCTAATAGTACCGCTGTTCTATCATGCTAGAACTGTAACATGATCAACAAAGAGAAAAAAATCAGTACTAAAGTATTTAAAGCAGTACTAAACTCCATAGCTATACTGCAACCAAAGGTTTGAGCAAAATTAACTTAGCACACAGGTGCACATTTCCTGACTAACTGTTCTTATAATATAAAGAAGCAGATAACATCACTAAGAATTGAAGTTACAAATAAGGCACTTACTCTAATAGAACACACGGGACAAATACACAGAAAAACAAATATGCACCCAATTGCTCTACCCACATCTGTCCTATACTTATCAAATGTTCTACTACATAATTCTACGCACTAACACTTGGGCTGTTTGTTAGTGGTCTTGACAGGAATGTAGCTCAAGTTTTTTCTCTACACCAATGCCTTTAACCTTTATAGAGAACAAACGGAAGCATATAGTGATTTGTAACAACAAACTTTGAGTTGCTAGGTTATGAGCATTTAATTTCGTGTAGATATATGCTTTGTTAGCAGCATCACAAAGACAAACAGCTTTTCAGCTTTATATATATAGAAAAATATAAAGAAACCTTTTGTGTGAGGATCAAAGCACGGTTCTATAAAAGCCATACAGAATGCAACTGTTCTATATTGGGCAATTATAGAAAACTTTGATAGTTCTATATCAGGTAGTTAGTTATAGAACTGCCGGGCCTATTTGCAGGCTAATATAATAGCCTGCTAATACAACCAATTAACCTATAGGCTGATAGCCTATACTGCGCTGGCTGACCAGTCAACCCAACCAGTTCACTGGATTTAATTTATAGACATACTTGATGATTTCGATGATGGTTGCTTGTGTTCAGCAGCAGTGAACATTCTTACTACATTTTGTTCACATACACGGACAATTCCTAGGAATATCATAGAATTATGCTTATGAAGTACCACAATCGAAAATTTTCAGTTTCTTGAGAAGACGGACTAGATTAATTCTCTCACTCATCCTAGTCTAATGCAGGTGCAACACAGGCACAGTGCCTATTCTACCAATGAGTAGACTACTCAGTGAGTTTTTAATTGTTTCATGTGTCTTGTGTGTACCTCAAGTTGATGGTTCTCTATACCAATTAAAGCACTCCCTAGGCTCATGGTAAAATATAGCACTCAAAGAGTGGACGCGAGATGAAATATAACACCCGGCTTCGCCTTGTGCTATATTTGTCTCTCACCCTCTCTTTTACGTGCTATATATATTTGATATATTGTACTCACAGCAGAGCTTTAACTCTTACATACAATATATTATTACCATAAAAATGAAGTAGGGATCCAAGTGATAAAAATTAGGGAAACAAGAGATGAATGATGGTATTACAGCATAGCTCTGTGAGAAAATCCTTACATTGGCATGTTATAACAATTATTTTGTTCAGTGCCAAAGTAGGGATTTTCCCACAGAGCTATGCTGTAATACCATCATTCATCTCTTGTTTCATTCCTTTTTATTGCTTGGATCTCAACTTAATTAACAATTTTTAATATCAAACAGTATGATAGTACTGTCTAAGTAGGGATCCCCCCAAAAATGAAGTGTGCCGCCTAAAATTCTGCCTTCAAAAATCATCCTAGAAACATCTTACGCCACAAAAATCACCTTTACGGAATAATATTAGTCCATCTAACATGATATACAGCATTAAAAACAAGAAAACACTTACCGGTGACTAGATATAGAATTTTGTAATTGTCAAAACTCGAAATTTGATCTGCCTCGCCCACTCACTCACTTGCTCACTGCCTGACCACAGTCGCAAGAGCCTAGAGGCCAAACAAAGTAGCGCACAGCCACCATTTTACTCCACAATAAGAAGACTCACCAGTGGGATGTGCCTTTTGGGTTCCAATGAGTTTACAGCCTCTGCACCTTGTCATTTCTTTTATTGGTCTAGCTAGCTGCACACCCCTTGTTAGACTAGAGATACTCTAATAGAACAGTCACTCTAATACAACAGTCATGTATGATACTCTAATAGAACAGTCACAAGTTACACTGTACCACTAGCTGTGCTACAACAAAAAAACTAGTATTTTAAAAATTAAAAATGAATCTATGCAATAAATAGTAGAGTGAAACAAGAGATGAATGATGGTGTTACAGCATAGCTCATTGGGGAAGTCCCAACTTTGGCACATTAGCTATAATTTTGTTCAATGCTAAAGTAGGGACTTTCCCACCGAAGCTCTGTAATACCATCATTCATCTCTTGTTTCACAACTTTTTATTGCATAGCTAAATCCCTACTTCATTTTTACATTAAAATACTTATATTAGGTTGTTTTTTTTGGTATAACATACAGTTATACATGTGTGACTGTTCTATTAAGGTGACTGCTGTATTAGAGTATCTCGAGTCAGCCTTTCACTTACCAGGGATGTGTCACTATTTCATATTTTCACTGAGCTCACTACGTAGCATTATAAATACAGCTAGACTAATAATAAGGGTATGGTCATCGTGATCGTGTAAATAGATCGTTAAGAAGAGTAATCTCCACAGTAGATTGCTATTAATCCATTAATAGGTGTGGCCTCAATCCAATTGCACGGGTATCTACCAAGCATAATTGCTTTCAATAGTTTTGTGGCATGTAAATATGCTGCTCAAGGGAAGTGCTGAATTTTAAAAATTTATAATGCCTTGATATGGCATGAAGAAGAGGATAAACAACCTGACTGAAGATAGACAAGGCACAGAGGCACACACTCGTTAGAACCCCAAAAGGCATATTCCACTGGTGAGTTTGTTATTGTGGTGTAAAATGGTGGCTGTGTGTTGTTTTGTTTGACCTCCAGCGTTGCAACTGTGGTCAAGCAAGCTGGCAGGCAGACAAAAATTTGAGTTTTGCTGATTTTTTAAAAAAAATTCTATATTTGGCCGCCAGTAAGTGTTTTCTTGTTTTTAATGCTGTATTTGATGTTAGTTGGACTAATATTATTCCATAAAGGTGATTTTTGTTGCATAAGATGTCTCTAGGATAATTTTTTAAAGGCGGAATATTAGGTGGCATGCATCATCTTTGGGGGATCCCTACTTAAACAGTACTACCGTACTGTTTGATATACAACCTTTGCAGTCATTGTCTAAAAGGAATCAGTGCCATTTGGAGTTCTGACTACCATCGGCTTTCAATATCTTCCGTAGTGTGGTAATCAAGAGAAATAGTCACTCTAATAGAATTCATACTATGTATGAATATATCAATCATGTTAATATGCCACCAGGGCTTAGTACTGTAAAGTCAGGTTGTTAAGCACATGCACTTATAATTTTCGGAGAAAACATTTTGTAAAAATCATACCATCTGTTAGGCGCATACAGGTACGCCTAATAAATAATTATGGTGAGTGTAACACAGAATCACTACGTTGTAATAGGGTAGTTAATAGTTTGTACTGGTCACCATGCCAGTACGTAAGGATATTTGACTCCATTTCCGGGTGAAATCCTTCGTGATGAACAAAATTATCACTATCCAGATGGCTGATTTGCTGTATACATAGTGAAGAGATACCTCAAGGGAGACGTAAGCACTTGAGGAAACATTAATTTTTCAGTACTTTCAGTTTTTCTTGCCGTTTCTTGCTGTGTGTAGTAGCTCTATCATCGCATTTTGCCGTGTGCACTTATCATCCATGGTTAACTACAAGAAATATGTATGCGCTTAACAAATAATATGCACTTAATAGATACATGCGCTTAACAACCCGACTCTACTACAGTAATAGGATAGTGAAAATAAGAAATAGTGATAACATCTCTTGGTATGCTAGAGGCTGAATTCAGATACTCTAATACAACAGTCACCCTAATAGAACAGTCACACATGTATAGCTGTATGCTACAACAGAAAAATTAAACTAGTATATTTAAAATTATTTAGGGATCCAAGCAATAAAAAAGAAGTGAAACAAGTAGAGATGAATGATGGTTTCTTGGTGGAAAAAATCCTACTTTGATGTTGAACGAAAGAAGTATCATAACATGCCAAAGTAGGGATTTTCTCACAGAGCTATGCTGTAATACCATCATTCATCTCTTTTTCACTACTTTTTATTGCTTGGATCTCTATTTCATTTTTAAATTGATAATATACTAGTATTATTATTTCGTGTTGATGTTAATAGTGCATGAAGTCACATGATCCTTGTCCATAGGACTTAGAGCACTCCTAGTAGTGTATGTACACTTGGTAGAGTGCATTATGCAACACTTGTATTGTGTAACTAGTTATATGTCATTTTACAAATTTGGCATTATAAATTTTTGTTGTAGTGCCACCAGTAGTTGATGGAGTAGGCGATGATCTACGACATCGTTACAAAACACATAGACAGAAACCTCAGGAAGAGCAATGGCCACCAAACCAACCTAAATCAATTGTGAGTGTTGCGCTAATGCATTGTAGAGGAAGAGGAACACAACAAGAATTGATCAGAATATTTAAAGAATCTGAACAAGAAGATGCTCACACTGTGTTAGATAAGTTAACATCATCACATTCCAGGGTCACTAAGGACATCAATGAAATATTTAAGGCATATCCCTCTGGCCAAGCAATAATTGGTACTGACTCTGATGAACCTCCTAAACATATTCTCATAGAAGGAGCACCTGGGATAGGAAAAACTGTACTAGCTAAAGAGATTGCTTATCTTTGGGCTAATGGTAAACTGTTAAAACATTATAAACTACTTTTCTTAGTGTACCTTAGAGATCCAAGGGTACACAAAGTAGGGTCACTCAAGGATTTCCTACAGTTGTTCACTTCTGAAGAAGTGTCTTCAGATTTGTTGAGGTTTGTTAAGGAATCACGAGGCAAAAATATAGCATTTATTTTAGATGGGTTTGATGAATTTCCTGCCTCAACACAGAGAAAGTCATTTATTGAAATCCTTGTTGAGAAAAATGAGGAACTTGGTTTGATAGTTTACAAGTCCACAGTAGTTGTTACTTCACGACCATCAGCCACATTGTTTTTACATGAAATAGTTGACAGAAGGATCGAAATTCTTGGATTTGCTAAAGAAGAACGAGAAAACTACATTTCACTATCACTCAAAAATTTGCCTGATGAAAAACAAGAGCTTCAAACATACCTCACACACCATCCCATGATCAACAACCTTTGTTATATTCCACTTCATTTAGCAATTTTGTTGTACCTTTTTGAGAAAGGCAGCAAACCTGATACTCTAACTGAAATGAATGAGTTCTTCGTTCTTCACACAATATACCGACACTTGAAGAGACATAAACTTCTACCATCTGGTGCACATGTAGTAAAAGGATTTGAAGATTTATCTCAGAAAAATTATGAAATTATTCTGAAATTGGCCAAATTAGCTTTTGTTGGACTACAAAATAACAAATTAGTGTTTACATGGAAACAAGTTCAAGAATTATGTCCTGATATTGTGAATGGTGAAAACATTAATGGATTTGGTTTGTTGCAAACTGTGCAACATTATCCCACAGCAGGTCCTGGGACAGGGATCACTGTTTCTTTTAATTTCATTCACTTCACAACACAAGAATACCTTGCAGCTCTTCATGTGTCTACTCTGCCTAGTTTATATCAGTCAATTTTGATGGGACAAACATTTTGGGATGGTTGGTTTAACGTTATGTGGATGATGTATGTGGGAATAGTTGGTATAAATTCATCTGCTTTTGTTTCTTTTGTTTCAACATTTGTGGACACTTTTCGTAGTGGCAGAAATACATCTAGCAACAATAAAATCAACTATAAAATTAGCCAAACACTTTCTCAGGATATTCAAAATGATAAGAGAAAATGTTTACATTTATTTCAGTGTTATGTGGAGGCAAAAAGTTATGAAATGCCTGAAACAATTTCTTCTATTTTTAGCAGTGGAAAAATCAAGCTCAGTGGTTTAACATTACTTCCACACCATATTTCATCACTGGTATTTTTTATGTCTGCTTCTACTAAACGAAAATGGAGAGCTTTTGAATTAGACAATTGTAACTTTAGAAGTATTGGAATGAATACTTTAATGGAACATGCTATTGAAAACAAAAGTATTATTTCAGCGTTGGAATATGTTGATCTTAGCAACAACAATGCTTCTCCATGGGGTGTATATTGTGTTATCATTAAACATGGTTGTGTTGATAGTTTAACACTTTGTGGGGATTATGGGATGGAAGAATATGTTCACAATATCACAGATAGTTTAGAAGCAAATAGAAGACTTCAGTCGCTAACATTGTATGGTACTGGAAGAGTCGGAGTGGAAACAATAGAAAAGATTTTAGTTTGCAATACATCTTTACATGCAGTGAACCTTTCACTTAAGAAAATCAGCAGTGAAGTAAAAAGGACTGATATGAATATTTTACTCCACACAAAATGCCCATGTTACAAAACAGTAGCAATACACGACCGTGATAGAGTGGTGGATATAAACATACTAGATGAGGGCTATTATGGACCGATACCTGATGCAATTGACATGTCAAATAAGGGACTCAGTGATGATGCTGTAGCTTTAATAACATTTGGTTTACATAACAACAGAACAGTGAAGAGACTAGATGTCTCATGCAACAAGATATCTAATGATGGTGCACGAGCCATTGGTAACTGTCTTAAACAGAACAGCACATTGAAAGAACTTGAGATTTCAATGAGTTGTATAACTAGTACAGGAATGAAGTACTTAATAGAATCTATTAAGAGCACATCAGCAATCAGATACATTGACCTCAGTAAAAACAACTCATCCCCATGGGGTGTGTATTGCTGTATCATTAGACACTGTGGCATTAATAATTTAACACTATGTGGTGATAATGGAATGGAAGAATATGTTAAAGAGATTGCAGACAGCCTAGAACTAAACAGAACACTTCGTTGGCTAACATTGTGTAATATAGGAAGAATTGGATTAGAGTCAATTACCAAAGTGTTAGTTACCAACACAACTTTGAATATAATGAGTTTTTCATGGACTAAAATTAGCAGTGAAGGAACAAGAAACAAGAAAAGCACTTTGTTGCGTACAAGATGTTCACTTAATCACATACTGCATAACACAGTAGAAAAAACTTTTAGTAATGACAGAGATATAGTTATCAACATATTACATGAAAGCCATTATGGAGCTGTACCCAAAGCAATTACCTTGTCTAATATGGTCATCAGTGATGATATAGTAACCTTTATAACACTTGGCTTATATAATAACAAAATGGTGCATCAACTTGACTTATCTGATAATTACATCACCAGCAAAGGAGCAATGATCATTGCTAAGGCTATTGAAGTAAGCTCAGCACTGAAAAAGCTTGATATTTCAAACAATACAATATCAGATGATGGAGCAGAAAGAATTGGTAACTGTTTAAAGAATAATAGTATGATACAAGAAATTGATTTGTCATCAAACAAAATATCTGCTAAAGGATTGCATCGTTTTATGGAATGTATGAAGAACACATCAACACTGAAGTATATTGATCTCAGTGGAAATGATTCGTCTCCATGGGGGGTGTACTGTGTTGTTATTAGAAATTGTGATGCTAATAATTTAACAGTTTGTGGAGATTATGGGATGGAATCATACATTAATGAAATAATAGATAGTTTAGAAGCAAATAGAACACTCAGCTCAATAACATTGTGTAGCATTGGAAGAGTTGGAGTTGAAGTGATCAAAAACATTTTGGCTAAATGCACTACTTTAAATACAGTAAACTTGTCATGGAAGAAGTTCTGCCATGGCAAAACAGGTAATATTGTGCTTCACACTGAATTTCCACTATACAAATTAGGTAATGCTGTCAGCAGAGTGGTGAATATTAACATACTGGATGATGGCAATTATGCAAGTACATCTATGCCAAATGAACTTTATTTTTCCCACATCCACGATGATGGCGCGATGGTAATAGCATTTGGTTTGTGTTATAACACTACAGTAAAAACACTTAACTTATTTGAAAACAGTATTACCAGCAAGGGAGCAAAAGGTATTGCACAAGCTATAGAAATTAATTCAACACTGCAGAAACTGGACATATCTGATAACAACATAGCTTGTGATGGATTACAAGCTATCAGTAATTCTCTTAAATTGAACAGCACTTTACTAGAAATAACTGTATCAAAAACTTCAAGCAGTGGAGTACTGACTGTAAATGCACAATGCTCACATTGTACCCTGTCATCCGAAGACATAGGTGATGTTGAGGTAGGGATCATAGTATCATTGTTATATAGCAATAGCAGCAGTAACATAAAAGATCTTGACCTTTCTAGCAATAGACTGTCTGATGTTGGAATAGTTGCCTTGAGTGATTTTGTAAAAAATTCTTCACTACAGAAGCTTAACATTTCATACAATGAACTTTCTGAAACTGGAATTGTTGCTATGACTGACTCTCTCAAACAGAATAAAAATTTACAGGAATTTATAATGTCACATAATATGGTCACTGTTAAAGGTTCTAACAAGATCGCTGAATTGATTCAAGTAAATACAACGCTTCGGAATCTTGACATTTCCTGTTGTAGTATTCCTGAAGAAGGGGCAGTGGTCATAAGTGAATCCTATAAGGAAAATAAAATGCTGCAAAGATTTATAGTATCATGGAAGAATGACCGAACAATTATCAATACACAAAATAATTTTGCTAATTGTGACTTATCAAAAAGGATGATTGGGAACACTGGATTACTGATAGTGTCAAATCTTGTATACAACAAGGAGATAAATAAACTAAATGTTTCCTATAACAATATAACTGATGATGGAGTAGAAGTTTTATATGAAATTGTCAAAAGTCATTGTACTCTAAAAGAACTCATTATGTCACATAATAATATCAGTAGTGATGGAGCTTATATCATAGCCAAAATCATTCAAGCAAAGACATCACTACAGAAACTTGATATTTCCCAATGTAGAATTCCTGATGATGGTGCAGTGGTCATTAGCAAATCTTACAATAACAATAGCAGACTACAGCTCGTCCTATCATGGAAAAATGATAAAATTACTATTAAAACAGCAGATCTATTGTCAGAACGTGGGTTTTCAGGACAGAGAATTGACAATACTGGAGCACTGATATTGTCCTATCTTTTACACAACATTGAAATTGAAGTGCTTAATCTATCTTATAATGTTATGACTAATGATGGAATAATGATTATTAGTGATTTCCTCAAGAAAAATAATACTGTACAGGAACTCATTATGTCGAATAGCATGATATCAGACAGCCAGATTTCTGAGGTTGTTCAAATTAACACAACACTTCGAAAAGTTAGTATTTCCAACTGTGACATTAGTGATGATGGAGTTGTAGTTATAAGTGAGAGTGTCAAGAAGAATGATAATTTAAAAGAACTTGATATATCGCATAATGAGATTAATATTAAAGGAGCTAACAAAATTGCTGAAGTTTTTGAAGTTAATGTGTCTCTTAAAAAACTTGATATTTCCAATTGTAACATTCCTACTGTAGGAATAGAATCTATCAGCAATTCCCTTCAGAAAAATTGTACTTTAGAAGAACTTGACATGTCATACAATAAGATTAACATCAAAAGAGTTACCAAGATAACTGAAGTTGTTCGGGTTAACAAAACACTTAAGAAACTTAACATTTCCTATTGTGATATTCCTGTTGTTGGAATAGTAGATATCAGCAACTGTCTAAAGGAAAATAAAAGCTTACAAAAACTTGACATATCACATAATGAAATTTATTCTGAAGGTGCTAACAAGATTGCTGAAGCTATTCAAGTTAACACAGCACTTAAGATACTTAATGTTTCCAGTTGCAGTATACCTGATGAAGGAATTGTAGTTATTGGTAATTGTCTTAAGAGAAATAATACATTGCAACATCTTTACATGAGACATAATAAGATTGGTATTAAAGGAGCTAACGAGATGGCTGAAGTTATTCATATTAATACAATACTCCAGAGCCTTGATATTTCCTATTGTGGTATTCCTATTGATGGAGCACTAGTTGTCAGTACATCTTATAAAAAGAGTGAAATGTCATTACACCTCACAATATCATGGGAGAATAATAAAGTTCAAATCAGCACAGACTCATGGTCATATTATGGCTTATCTGGAAAATCCATTGATGATGCAGATTTGCTAATAGTATTAAATCTATTACACAATAATAAAATTCTAGATCTTTCCTACAACAACATATCTAATGTTGGAGTAGCAGTTGTCAGAGATCATTTAAAGAAAAATAGTAAGTTGGAAATGCTAAATCTGTCACATAATAAGGTGGATATAAAAGGAGCTATGTGGATTGCAGAAATTATTCAAGATAGTACAACATTTAAGGAACTAGATTTCTCCCACTGCAGTATTCCTGGTAATGGAATGGTAATTATTAGTAATAGTTTAAAGAAAAACAATGTTTTGCAAGAGCTCAAAATGTCATATAATAAGATCACTATTGATGGAGTTATGAATATCGCTGAAGTTATTCAAACAAATGGAGCACTTCATGAACTTGATATTTGCTCTTGTGGTATTACTGATGACGGAGTAGTGATTATTAGTAGTGGTCTCAAGAAGAATTATACCTTAAAAAAGCTCAACATCTCATGGAACTTGATTAGGTTTGAAGGAGCTAAGAAAATTTCAGAAGCTATTCAAGTTAATGCAACCCTCAAGAAACTTGATGTTTCCCACTGTTGTATTCCTGATGATGGCATAGCGATTATCTGCAATTGTCTCAAAAGTAATGTCACCTTAGAAGAATTCAACTTGTCACATAATAAGATTTATTCTAAAGGAGCTAACAAGATTGCTGAAGTTGTTCAAGTGAATACAGCACTTAAGAAACTTGATATTTCCTATTGTCATATTCTTGATGGTAGAACAGCAGCCATCAGCAAATGTCTTAAGAAAAATAATACTTTGCAAGAACTAAACATTTCCCATAACAGGATTTGTATGGAAGGAGCTAACACGATTGCTGAAGTTATTCAAGTTAACACAACACTTCAGAAACTTGATATTTCTTATTGTGGTATTCCTGAAGATGGAGCAGTGGTCATCAGTAAATCTTATAATGGAAATATGATAATGGTACAATAAATACAGCAGATTCATTTAGTTGTAACATATCAAACATGGCTATTGGCAACATTGGAGCACTAATAGTGGCAAATATTTTATATAACACTGCAATAAAACGTCTTGACCTTTCCAGTAATGGTACATCTGACAGTGGTATTGCAGTCATCAGTGAATGGTTCAAGAAAAACCAAACTTTACAAGAACTTGACATGTCACGTAATGAAATCGTTGCTGAAGGAGCTAACAAGATTGCTGAAATTATTCAAGTTAACACAACACTTGAGAAACTTAACTTTTCCTATTGCTGTATTCCTGATGATGGAATATTGACAATCTGCAATTGTCTTAAAAGCAATAAGACACTGAAAGAATTGAGCTTGTCACATATTAAAGTTTATTCTAAAGGGGCTAACAAGATTGCTGAAGTTATTCATGTTAACACAACACTTGAGAAACTTGACTTTTCATTTTGCTGTATTCCTGATGATGAATTAGGAATGATCTACAATTGTCTTAAAAACAATAAGACCTTACAAGACTTCAATTTGTCACATAATGAGACTTATTCTAAAGGGTATAACAAGATTGCTGAAGCTATGCAAGTAAACATGACACTGAAGAAACTAGATATTTCCTTTTGTGGTATTCCTGATGAAGGAATAGCAATAATATGCAATTCTCTTAAGAGCAACAAGACCTTAAGAATTTTAAACTTGTCACATAATAAGATTTATTCTAAAGGGGCTAACAAGATTGCTGAAGTTATTCAAGTTAACACAACTCTGAAGAAACTTGATATTTCTTACTGTTGTATTCTTGATGATGAAATAGTAACCATCAGCAATTATGTCAAGAAAAACAATGCGTTACAGGAACTCGATATGTCCCACAACAAGATTTGTATTGAAGGAGCTAGAAAGATTGCTGAAGTTATTCGTGTTAATGTAACACTCAAGGAACTTAATGTTTCGTATTGTAATATACCCGATGATGGAGTAGTGGTTATCAAGGAGTCTTGTAAAAGTAATAGAATGCTTAGAGCAATAGTTTTCTAGAAACAATTTTGTATGTAAAACTGAAATGTAAGGTCCTGCTGTTATACATTTTGCCAAATGTTGGAAGCTTTTATTAAGTTTCACTAATGCTGTATAGCTACAACTCTATATATTGTGCACATGGTTAGCATTAAGTGGTCATGCTTTGTTTATCGGTAATCCATTCAACATATTATGTGCCAAGTACATACGCTGTTATTGCTGTCTATTAATGATATGTAGAGTAAGTCACCACAGAACATTCATCATCACTCTCCTGGGTTGTGAAAATGTGAGTCCTAGTAAACAAGTGGTAGTTATTGTTATATAGTAGAATTAAAGAAACTACTAAGCAGCTTTATAAGCAGCAACTGTAAGGTTCCCTCTGTGCCTTGGTATAATGAAAAAACTCCATGATTGTCAACAGACCTCAACCATACACAGTAAAAACTAACTAGTGAAGGTCACTACTAAATGTAGTGAACGTCACTACTAATGTCTGCCACAATACTCACTATTTTTGTGTAGTGACGTTCACTACTAATTTTGTACTGAATGTCACTATATACCATGTAGTGACGTTCATTACAATGTAGTGAGGGTCACTACAAAAAGGTAGTGAAGGTCGCTACAAAAGTAGTGAACGTCACTACACAAAAATAGTGAGTATTGTGGCAGAAGTTAGTAGTGAAATTCACTACTAATTTTTTACAGTGTATGTCTCTAATTTGTTGACCAGATAAGTTCCACTGCAATACTAGTATGAGCCACTGGCTCAAGAGAAATAAAGTTTCAAATTGTGTCTCAACCTATGGTACCCTGATATTGGAAATCTGGAGTCTCAAATTTGCAGTGTTTTAAGGATATAATTATAGTAGGGTGATTCCCAAGAGTCTACTATAAAGCAGTCACCAAATACAGGTATATACACTGGATGCATTCCAAAATCACCCAGATTCAATTTTACAAAGCTTTATTTCTATGTACATCATTAAACATGTGCACTACAACTGTACAAGGGATAAGAATAGGCCTGAGTCAAATATGCTCAAAATTTTGCCCAAAATGCATATGCTTTTAAGAATTTCCCAAAATTTTCACCCATTATGCTCTTACAGTAATCCTATTATGTTCCTAAATTGTTACAATTGTACATGTCTTGGAACATTTTAATCAGTGAATGCTCTATTAGAGTATTAATATTTTACTATTAAAGTAATTGTTCTATTAGAGAGTATCGATCTAAGGAGCTGCATTTGAGTGTTCTATTGCAGTTTCCACTGACTGCTCTATTAGGGAGTATTGATCTATTTTCATGGAATTAAGTTCCATACTTTGAAATATCTACCTAATCTGGAGATATTTTGAGTGATCAGGCCATCGTGGACTCAGTCAACTGTAACTAAAACTAAAAGTACTTTTAGTAAGGTGAATATATTTAAGTTAACTAAAACTATAACTAAAAACAAATGTATATAATCACTAAACTATAACAAAAATCAAATCTATATTATTACTAAAACTAAAACTGCTCACAATATAGCAAGTTGATCTTATTACTAAAACTGTAACTACTTCTAAAACTACATGCAACTAAAATATCTATATCATATAGTTACGTACATACTATTAAATCTATATCTAATAAAAACTGTTTGACCAAAATTCACGAACTCAATAATGTAGGTACTAGGTAGTAGTGATGGCCTATAGTATGCTAACCGTTTTTGTTAATGGTCACTGTAATTTAATGCTTTTAGCTAATGGCTACATTTATGCATACCTGCTTCAACAGCCCCTATTGAAAGAGTATTTTCTACAAGTGGGGAATCGACATCTGGCAAACGCAACAGACTTACTGATAGTAACTTGGAAAGGGAAGTTCTGCTAAGAAAGAATAAGGAATACCTGTGACAGAGATTGCGTCAAATGCACTGTATTAAGTGTTGTTTTAATCTATATTATAAAAAAATTGACAGGTCTTGTAATACAAAGATTTTGTATTACTAAGCTGGAAAAATGGCACTGAAATTATAACAAGAGTTTCATTCACATAAAATATAGTCACTTGGTGCTTACTATTAAAGCTAAACAAGGTTTTCTTACGCACAACTAAAACAATAACTAAAGGTTTTCATGTACATAACTAAAACTGTAACTAAAACTAAAAGGTTTTCATGTTTCTAACTATAACTAGAACTAGAACTAAGACAACAAAGAGTGAATAACCATAACTAAATCAATAACTAAAAAGAATTAAGAAAGATTACTATAACTAAAACTAAAATTATTGATGAAACTAGCTACAACTATAACTAAAACTCCATACTAAAACAACACTAAAGTTAACACAGAAAAACTCTGGGACCTTGTACACCTACCCTCATTACTTCAATGATTGTGAAAATGTGAGCCTAATATCAAGACACACGGTAGCATGTCATGCAGCCCAAGAAGCTGGCATGCCACACTGTGGATAATGTGGGTAGTATTGACAGGAAGAAAGAAAACATGATTTTCACACATATGAAGCTCTGCGATCCCTTAACTGGTTGAAACCAATTTTGCTTTAGAGATGCCCGCCAGGTAGGGGAGTCCACATACCCAGCAAATTTGAAGGAAATCGTCCCAGACAAAGTTTCAGGTTTTTTTTCTTTGTTCTTTTCACACACTTTGCAAAATCTGCCATAAAACACAAACACATACTCCAATCAAGCTGAAATTTGGCACACTTAAAGGGGGTTATTACAGCAAATCTCAGTACCAATTTTGGTGGAAATACGATCAAGATTCATTATGACCACTTCTTTGTGTGAAATACGATCATACTTCTGTCTTACCTCCTACACTTCGAAGAAGCAATTGAAAATTGGTTTGTAGTTAGATTAACCATCATGGGAGTGCCTTTTGGTGGTTTGAAAGAATTCAAGATTACGACCGTGAAGAGTGATGCAATAACCAACAGTGTATAACAAGTATGTGATTACGTTGTGTGAATACAAATGTTTAGCTACCACGCCTATACTAGGCAAACTGCTGTAGGAATTAGCTGAAAATCAGTGTATTAATCATCATAAAATAACCTTTCAGTGGTCTAGAAGAATTCATAATAAAAACCACTGAGTTAAACTTTAGAGAATTGGTATCGCCGGTGATCTTTGGTGGTGGTTTAAATCTTACCTCAACAACAGACAGCAATGTGTTCGCCTCAATGGCTCTCATTCAACCCTCCTTCCAGTCCTATCTGGTATCCCTCAAGGGAGTATCCTTGGACCACTTCTATTTCTAATCTACGTTAATGACCTATTTTTATCAGTTCACAGATGATGCAAAAATGTTATAAACAAATTCTTGAACATCTTGACTCTATAAAACTTCCTTGACTCCATGGCTAACTGGTTCAGAGATTGAAACAAATTTTTTTTTTAAATCAACAAGTTTATTTAACACAAAATTTCCCACATCCTATTTCTGAATCATAGATGACACTATAATCAAAACTAGTAATACTCACCATAATTTTAGTATTATTTTATCCATAGGAAAAGTCACTATAACTACACAGTGACCCAAGCTTACAGAACCCTTGGGACTACCAAGATGTACCTTTAGCCACTCAATTAATTGACATTTCTACCAAGAAAACTTTGTATTTAGCAGTAGTTAGATCACTACTTTATTGTTCTCCCTTATGGCACCCTTACCTTATATGCAACATCTCTGCTCTGGAAATAATTCAACATAATGCAACTAAATATACTCTTAATGATTATGTAATCAACTACAAAACACGCCTTGTCAAACTTAACACGCTACCATAAATGTACACCTGTACGACATACTCATTTTCATAAAATCAATCCAACATCCATCAGTCATTTTGATATCAGCAACTATAATATTATGTTACATCCTTTCCCCCAGACCCCCTTAGTTAAAGCATACTCTGCATGCTTCGCTCACTTTACTAGCTAGCTACTAGTTGTATCAACTAGTTGTCAGCCCCCACTATAGATGCTCCCAGCTTAGCACCCTCCCTTGGGAAATCCTAGACCTGCCCCTGACATGTAACAATTGGTGATCGAGATACTCTAATAGTGCAGTCACTCTATTAGAACATTCAGTAAGTAACAAGTCATCTTGTAGAGAGTTCAGTTATGACCATGTAGAGAGTTCAGCTACAAACAGTTATCCTGTAGAAAGCTCAACTATATTACAAGTCACTATGTAGAGAGCTCGGTTACAAACAAGTCGCCCTGGAGAGAATTCAGCTACCTGAACTAACAAGTCACCTTGCAAAAAGTTCAGCTACAAAACAAGGCACCCTGTAGAGAGTTCAGCTACACAACAAAACCTAGAGAGCTCAGCTAACAACAAGTCACCCTGTAGAGAGTTCAGCTACAAACAAGTCACCCTGTAGAGAGTTTAGCTACAAACAAGTCACTCTGTAGAGATCAGCTAGAAAATTAGTCACCCTGTAGAGAGTTCAGCCACAAACAAGTCACCCTGTAGAGAGTTCATAAACAAGTCACCCTGTAGAGTTCAGCTACAAACAAGTTACCTTGTAGAGAAGGCAGCCAACCTGTAGGAGAGTTCATATGGTAATTTTCCTTTTAAAAATATTTAAGCAAAATATAAATATCCACAAAAGAATTCAGCTCTTGATCTCTTCCTCCTTTGTGCAGTAAAAAAAGACAAGCAAAAGAAGCTCTTTGGAGTATATAAAAAGAAGTGATGTTTATACCAAATAGCTAAGCTGTGAAATAAGGGTGTGAAAAAGATGTGAAATCCAAGGTGGTGGCCAAGAAATGGCTGTGATGGTAGGCTAATGGCAAAATTTTTAGTAACATATCAGGTAAATTTGGTACTGAACTGGAGAAGGCAAGTTGACACACTGAATTGTCGTCATTAAATTTTTCACCACTATACCTACCATCACAGCCATTTCTTTGTTTTTTCACATCTTGGCTGTTATTGTTATGGATATACTGTGATTGCAACTACCCTAACAGCAATCATTTCAAGATTTAATGAAAATGCACTATACTGTCAGCTCTATTGTGGTATAAATCAGGCTATATATATAGAGCACTCTCTCATTGCAAAGTCTGGTAACTAGAACTCAACTGGCAGTCCAAAGTATACAGCTAATTGCTATTGAAAATCTAGATTTTAGACAGTAAGGATCATTGAAAGCTACAAAAATGAATAAAGAATATACCGGTAGCTATAAAAACACTTAGTAGCAATATTGGAATTAAGAAAAAAAAACTAGGGACATTACTCATAGATATCATACATACATACATATAATGATGTGTTATTCATCTACTAATTCAGTGTGTTTGCTTTTCTTCTCTTTCTTTACTTTAACTGTTTCTGTACCCTGTGGGAAATGTACCATGGTCACATACATTTGCATATAGATTCATCATACAGTATGATAGTTACTGTATAGTAGGGACCACAAAGGAGTAGGCATGGCCCACAAAACAATATCACCCAAAAAACAACCTCAATTTCCCCTGACGACGATGAGGCAGTATTGGTTAGGTGAAACTAAGCCCAAACAAGCTTTCAATCGACCTGAAACGCTTTCAACAAGTTGCTACGGAATTTTAAAAATTATTTATTTAACGGAATTTTCTACTGACTGACTGAGTAACTGACTGACTGATGCCTTCAGACAAGCGTAACTTGATAATGGCTAAGGCTACGGGCTTGATTTTTTCACTGTTCAACATTGCTTCGGCCTGACAGGTGCCTTTTGGCATACTGCAGTACGTACAATGCATTCTTCATGGACTTACCAGTGTCCTCCTTTGTGTCCCATTCATCTTTGCTGACAGCTAAAAGTGTTGATTTGATGATGGCTTCCCTTTGCAATGGAAATGGTCCGTATTTGTCATAGTAGCTACTTTGATAGCAGAGGTGCTTTTCAAACAGTTCTTGATTCGTACTGCTGTGTAATGGGTTGAACATAGCCGACAACGAAACATAATGGATACTTCACTTTTCAGACGATAATTGATATAACTGGGGCGCGCGGCACCATTTCTTTCGGTATGCGTGGATTGCAGAGGTGCTTTTTGAACAGTTCTTGATTCGAAATGCTGTGTAATGGGTTGAACATAGCTGACAATGAAGTATAATGGATACTTCACTTTTCAGATGATAATTGGGGCCCGCGGTGCCATTTCAGATGTGGTATGCGTGGGTTCACCAGTCATAATAATTTATTTACAAAAAAAGTTAACAAACAAGTACACAGAAAAATTTGGAAATTTCAACTAGAGTAGGGACCATAACACATTGATAAAAAGTACTGAAACAAGCTGGAGTAGTGCACGATATTAAATCACAGTAAAACAATAGGAAGTGTTATATCCCTACTGTGCTCAAGATACCATAATGGAAATGCACAGTAGGGATATAACACTTCTTATTGTTTTACTGTTATTTAATATTGTGCACTACTCCAGCTTGTTTCAGTACTTTCTATCAATGCGTTATGGTCCCTACTCTAGTTGAAAATTCCAAATTTTTCTGTGTACTTGTAAAATGAGATACAACTAATATATCAGTAAAGTGAACGTTCTGGTCAATTAGACAATTAATTAAAGCAACTGACAGTTTTATTCAAATCTGTAGAAGGTGCTCTGATATGGGATTGTAAGTTTTGTATATTTAAGACAGCCAGTAGAAGATCTGCATGCAAAAAGTATCGTGGCATGCATTACAAAAGCATTTAACAGTCGCTGCTAGTCCACGATTTGTGAGGCCTATTTTCAGTGGTACGGAATAGGGCAAACACATTTGGTTACCTTGATTTACCCATTACGCGTGTCTCTGTCAGAAGCTATGAAAAGGTTAGAAACTGCTATTGAGTACTACGTTAAGTCAGACAAACACATAGATTACTTGTAAATTTTAACACTTTGTAGGCTTTTGACCACAACAATCTCCTAGCGAACATATTTCATTCTACATCTTCACCACCTTACCTTACAAATGTCTGACAAGCACGGGCTGTTAAGCAATTACACATGAATATTTTTAAGTCAATACATTTTATGTTCCTCTATCTTATATGTAACACAAAAGTATAAAAAACAACATTTGTAAAACACACACTTTTTATCAAAAAAGATTAACCTTTTGTAAAACTAAGCATGCAGACTGCTGACGTAAAAATTGTAATTTGCTATAAAACTGATAACCGATAATACAGCTGTAGTCCCAATACAACACTATACATGATTTGGTCCCAAGGGCCAGCTGTCAAGGAAACACCACACATACCGGTTCATATTCAGATTCTTTGTGTTTCTTATGCTTTTTCTTCTTTACTGTAAAAGTATTTTCAGTACTATCTTCTATTTCTTGCTGTGAATAATAGAGCAGTAACACACAACTTATCACATTTACAAAATACCTTTACACCTGATGATGATTCACCAATTTCTTGTATTAGAGGAGTTGGTGCTTCTGATTTAATGTACACTGTGCTCCTACGGAAGAGGATCAATCACTACTTAGTATATCACATTATATACCAATCTGTTAATTACTGTGTGCATGATACCACAATCTAAAGCCTGTACAGTGACTTGATAGTGTTTAACCCTTAAAGTCACATGTAATTATTAATAAAATTAAGTGCACTGATATGCATAGGCTGATATTTTGGCCGTAATGCATGACTGTAAACAAAGCGCTGTAACTTCTGTACAGTAAGCACTAAGGTTACACAATTTGAACCATTCTATCCGTATTGTAATAAGGAATAAAACAGTACCTAGGGTTTTACCCTTTGGCGAAAGCATAAAGCCAATACTTGCTGTGAATTCAAGCCATCACAAAAAACGAAAACAATTCATTACATACATTCAGAAAACGGTTGATAACTTCTTCACAGTGTGTCCTATGAAGTTCTGATAAAGACCATTCGACTCTCCATTCAATGATGAATCACGCAATATAAAGCTCACGTGAGTCAAACATTTTTATAAATGCTACCGATGCGATGCGTCTGAAGTAATAGGAAATACAATCACCATTTTTCGTGGCGTCATAACAAGTGAGTGATTGTTGTTACAACCATTATTTATACTTGTCTAAGTAGCCCAATGAATAAACTTTCCATTGAAATAAGGTTTTCAGTTAATGACATCAGATAAGCTAGTCTGTGCTGGCTGTTTAGAAGCCATTCTTTAAGCATGCATTACTCGTAATATTTATTCATTTTAAGTGCTTTTAAAAAACGGCCGATATATCGGCTTATGCGACTTTAAGGGTTAAGTGCTACCCACCATTACACAAACAGGAACAATGGTCTGATGGCAACCAGACAGCAAGTTTAATTCTTTTGAATCATAACTTTTGGGAAAAGTAGAACCTTGAGTACGTCTTAGAGAAGTATGATACGAAGAGAAGCAGTAGTTACTAAGGTAATAATGCTAATACAAAAGTACTCAAAGAAATTTAAATAGATTTGCAATAAATTAATAGCTCCTCATATAAAAAACCGCATTCGAATAACCACTCGCCTAGATTATCAGCCGAGGGGTTTCCATTACATTTGAAAAATAAATGCTTGGTCTCGGATAGAGGTCTGGGCTATCAATGGAGTCTGCTTTAATTCTTTCCCTTGTTGCTGCTGTTTCATCAAACTTATTAACATTAAGTATAGAGCCATCTAAGAGACAAGTAATCATGTGAGTAGTCTGTGCGAGTCCACATGCATGCAAATGTGTATGGTACAACTGTTTGTAAAGCCTTGTTTATGCAATCAATACACTGCTGTCTATGCTAACCGTTAAATAATTATGTTCTACCATGACTCCTATCCAAAACAAACGCCTGGTCTCAAATGAAGACCCTAGATTTGATGACAGATTTACAGGCCAGGTCAAATATGCTGAGAAGAAATAAACAAAAGCCTGGGAATTTATATTAGGAAATATGGTACATGTGTGAATTGATTACTATACAGCTACTACTAGAGTTGTGATGGAGGTACTGGTAAGATAGCTAAAAGGTGTCAAGAGTATAGCATCACCTAATATTTGGTAGAAGAAGCGAACATAAATAGAGGTAGTAGGTAAGGGGTGACTGCCCGGAATAGCAGCCACCAGTAAGCCCACACCTATAGTCACTACAGCCACAACACAATAGAATGCTGCTTGGTATGTATAAAATCAGACTACCTACAGTATGTTCTAGGTGTGTGACTGAAATAGAAAACACAGAATGGCACACACCCTCACTATAGCCAGATCAGTTCCTACATGGATAGCAAGAGCCATAAGCTTTACAATTTGACTTTGATCCTGGTTCTTATCTATACTAACTTCACACCGAACAGCCAAGTTTGCTGAACTGCAAGACTTAACTATACAGTATATAAATTATTGAAGGCAGTAGACTAACAGAATATCCAATAGTGTTCTGCGATACAGTGCATTTTGTGTATCGTGTATCACCATCAATAAACTGTTCGATACGATACTGTATCACGATACTATAATAATAAAGTGGTCATGGCTAGTTATGACTGGAGTATTAGCTAATAGTTGTAACAATATCCAATTTATCTGTACCTTAAAGAACCAACACTGATTCTACATTCATTGCGTATCCAATTTCTTTATTCAGTGAATGCTACTGAACTACAGTAATAATTATACTGATCATGATGTGACAAATAGCTAGTGTGTTCCTGGTATGATTTTTAGTATGGAAACAGAGTTGCTGTTAAAAAGTACATCTCTACCTGGATACCTGCCTCTATTACACCACCCAGACAATTAGCTACCACAAACATTTTAATGCATGCTCCCACAAAGGCTTGTCCAGATTACTCTGCAGTTTGATGAGTTGTCAAGATGGCTAGTGCTAGTTCTTTATACTTAAAGTATAACAGCTACTATTTTTAGAAGACATGGGTAAGAATATTTTAGCCATAACACAGTAACAGCAGCACTTATAAACGCATATTTGTATGGCTTCTCGTAACGTTGCATTTTTTAGCACAGGTAGGCTTTCTGTTCGAGTATTTAGATCACTGTTGCAGTGATAGAGCAATCACTATATACCTGTTCTACTAGAAAACTTCGATATATCGATATTTTCTAAGTACAGTATCGTATCGTGATACTTATTTGCTGTATCGATATGTATTGCAGATCCCTAATATCCAATATTATATTTTAAGCAGTTCACAATGTTCTCCTTCACTGTAAAAAAAAGATACGGTTCTCTGTACTCATTGCTACTAATCCGATGGGAGCCTGGCCAACCTTAAACTAAACACTTCATTGAACAGACAGATACTCCATTAATGCCCCTCATGATACTGATGACCACCACAATTCCGTAGGTCTTAAACCACAAATCGTGTAGTAGGAAATGTATGTGAACAGTACTTATAACTAATAAACATAGGCAATAAATGTGACTATATACCTTATTATAACAGATGAGGGAGAACCCCATGACACATATATAAATTATTATATTACTTGTTTTTTTCTTTGCTTTCAGACTTTTCCTGTCCAGGTAGTGGTTTGCCAAATTTTCCAAGTTTACCTTCTGCTATCAGTTGTTTAGTCTGCAAAGCCTAAAAATAACACAGCAAATAAATTGTACAGTCATTGTGTTTACTACTAGAACTAACTTTAGGTCCTAGTCCCCATTTTCTAGGGTACACATCTCTGCTCATGATAACTCTCTTGATTTTAGCAGCATAACCATGATCACATGATGCCATAACTGCTGTCGACATGAGTGCAATTCCTAGACACAAAGGAAGACAAAGGTAAGTCCATGATACGTGCATTGTACATACTGCGGTGTATATGCCAATAGGCATGTCGTAGGACAAAGTGACATTGAACAGTGAAAACAAAATCAGGCCCGTAGTCTTAGCTGTTATCAAGTTACGCTAGTGAACAATTAATCCCTACTTCAGTCTATACCCACAACTGAATTACAGATTAAAGTCCACTAGTATATCTTCAGGCGTAGGCGACCTCCCTTGCTTGCTTCACTACTTTTTATTTTTACAATCCCTACTCGAACCTAGTATTTGTTTAACATACTGGTGAACCAACGCATACTGCATTAAATGTATGCCATTCTTAACGTTATCATCAGAACATGTTTCCCAGCTATCAATCTGAATTGGTCATTGCACTTTGTTTTCAGCTATATTCAGCCCATTACACAGCAGAGAAGCGCCTCTGCAATCAATCCTTGCTACAGAAAATACAGAGCTAGAATACCTGCAGGTGTAGGTAACCTCCCTTGTTTCACTACTTTTTATGTCTATGGTCCCTAAAATTCCTAATATTTATTTGTCGATAGTGTTCATAGTGACATTGAATGAGGGATGAATTTTTGGCTTATTTTGTATGGTTTTGGCCGCTCTGAAGACACTTTGGGGCTTGTAATTAATACTGTCAAGGCACCATGAAGGTACTGTGAGGATGGTTTTTGGTCAATTTTTTTTGGTGAGAAAGTGCAAATATCCATGATCCCTAATATACAGTACTACCGTATTGTATGATACACTATATTGTCTCTCTTTGTCACTCTCATGACTTTGGATTTCTTTAACATACCTAATGCTACTGCTTCACCCTTGGTAGATACAATGACCAATTCTGAGTTCGCTTCAATACCAGTATCAAATCTTAATACACCAGGTAGCAACACCTTAGCTCCATAACATACAGCATTAACCTATTTATTATACTAGTGGATACAGCAGATGACACATTAACTGCTTACTGCACTGTCTTTAATAACAATTCGTTTATGGTTGGTAAGCAATGCTTCTAATGGTTTAACTACTCGTCTCATGTATGATTCTGTAAAATCAAAAACATATTAAGTCACTACAAGTACACAGACTAGCTCATACCATCTTTAGAATTGTCCAACTGCCATTGTGCATCCAATACATCATGCATCGTGACCATCCCATCCTAAAAAACAACAAAGATAGCTCTTTAATTTTCATACACATAAATTTCAGATACTCACGCTTTCACTTTGGATTCCTGATCTTACTCTTCTAAGCTCTTGCATGTGTGATCCTACTCCAAGTAACAGACCAAGGTGAACACATAGTGTTCTGATATAAGTGCCAGCCTCACAGCTAACCCAGAATACTCCTAAATTAGCACAGAATGTTTGCGTGATTTTTTTAAATCCACAATACCTAGATTTCTATTAGTATCAAATTCTAATAGTTTGCTCTCATATATAGTACGAATACGCAGCTGTCTCTTAACAGCAGATATTAGAGGTGGTCTCTGGAATAGTGCTCCTGTCAGCTTCTCAATTGTCTGTTACTAGCAAGTAAGAAGTACCTGGTGATTTATGCTATACTCACCTGAGCTAAGACTGCTTCACTCTCTATAGAATCATGTAGTCTTATCACACAGACATATTCTTTACCTATACAAGGTATAGGTACAACATGTGTATACAACTTTCTAGACTTGATAAGTACATACAAGTACACACATACGAACACATTGATTATTGGTACAGTTTCAGTGTCTTACCTGCTCCCTGTTGTGACTTCACTAATCTAGTGGCTCTTTCAATACAAACTATCAAACAACCAGTAACTTTGGGATCCAATGTGCCACTGTGGCCGGTCTTTTCTACACGTAAAATTCGTCTAATCCATGCCACCACCTGATAAATACAAGACGAAGTAGGACGAGAAGAAACAAATGACATAAACATATGAGAACCATCAATAAACATTGTGAGATAAAGTCTAGAGATTTATAAGCTATTAAAAACACAATTCTTACCTCATGAGATGAAGGATTAGCAGGTTTATCTAAGTTAATAACTCCTGATCTGTATAGTAACACACATACACACACAACTCACATACACTAACATGTCCTATACTAATGCACAATATGTGGTACTGATCATATTCACCTGACATATTGATCAATCGGTCGTTTTAATGGGGTACACCCGGTCAATAATGGAGTATAATGTCCAGTACGTACAACCATTTTATCATAGTTCTGGAAGGGGAAACATGAAGTATGTACTTGTATACATCAACAAGCAGTTGCACATATATGCACAACATGTGCCGTACAAAGTGGTACACATAAGTTGTGTGTAATGCTGTATAGATGAGATGTACATGTATATTATTTGTGTGTGTTTGTGTGTGTGTTTGTGTGTGCACGCGCATCCATGTGAAGAAAACACATACATTTCAAGGCCAGGAAAGTTGAAACCGAAAACAACTCAGTTTTCTTTAGCAAGAAAACTACACTGTACATACCTTCAATAGTAATGGCCAATCTGATGTCTGCAATGTAGGGACAACACTTTCTGACTTGATGACAAACTCTTGCTTGACTTGTTGCTCCTATAATCCAACGCAACACCATTGATACGGGTAAGATATTTCACATGCCACATGAATAACACTATAGTTCATAAGTAATCCAGGACAAATGCAAAAGTTGCATAAAAATTTAGTTGCACAAACAGATTGCATCATTTTCAAACGGGCTACCATATCTATAGAACTCACTACAATGAAAAAAAAATAGGCACAAGAATCGATCTCTATTATCATGACTGTGACAGTCGTGAACTAGACCGTGCCTGCATACAAGTCATCAAAAAATTACCATTAGCACAAGCACTCAAAGAAATAAACTCCCTAAGCAGTGGCTACATCTACAGAATACCTCTCTTACTGTGTACCATTCTGAATTGTAATGTTAGGAGTTAGGACACATACATGCACACACACAACTTGCAGCAATGGCACCATAAATACACAATCGTATGGTTCTAAGAGTCATACTTCTAACCAAGGGTTGGTATAAACAGTGAATCTGGGGACCAAGGACTAAGGACTATTGGGGACCCAACTTTGAAGTCATCACTTTTTCTCCATTGTGTCTCACAATATTAATTACCGTATAGTAGAAAACTTTGGCGGTATAAAACAATGGTGAATTTGGCAAGTTGTCCTTTCATTGCCAAACTTTTTCCCACCAAAGTATATTTACAGAGCCATCGTTATTTATATGCAATGCGTACTGATGCGTAAGTTGCAACAACTATTCTAAGTTATCACAGCAGGTTACAACAAACAGGTCAACAACTAAAGTTCTTCACTTCTTCCTTAATATGACCCATGAAGGAGAAGATTCATTAACAGCAACCCCCATGTGGCTAGGTTAAGGTGTGAAGAATCAGCTGGACCTCATTAAAATAGCTAGTGCTATGCATCATGTGAGGCACTGTAATGAGTCAGGGCAGGTTGGAAGCACTTTAAGCTTAAAAATATTACATTAATTACATATCAGGATTGAAATTCATGTGAGCCTTAATAGTCACAAATGGTGGTGCTTAATGGAACTCATCACATGTTTACGTTGTGCTTCGCATTAAGGTAATGTAGTCTGTTTCGTTAAAATCCCTAGATTCTGAGGCAAAAATTATATAACTCTTATTGATGTGCACTGACCAGGTATGTATATTCTTGTGAGCAAAACAATGATGCCACACTATTACATTGTCCATACATTCCGGCTTTCTGCATAATTAATTTCTAAAGGGGCTTAATTGCTTCTGACCTCCTCTGGTGATGAGTAAAAGTAGTCTGGCCATGCGAGACTAAACACCATGACTTGCAAGGGTATCTAGTACAAGTATACAGAATGTACAAACATCATGCAGTATACAAAATTCCAAGAAAAGTTGAGTACAGTGCTGTGATCCAGTGTTTTACCAACCCATCCAGAGGCCCCATCCATGTGGTTTATCTTTAAGAAGGACTAACATAAGCCACCCCAACCTTTCGCAAATCTGACATAAATTTAAAAGTCAGTCACAGACTGCATGCCGCAGGGAGACAATGAGTACATGTCAGACTTTATAACCTACGTATATGTAATGTCCTAAGAGATACACAACACAATTACATACCCCAATCCTCCTGGAATCTTCCATTCCCCCTGTAAAATCAAAATAGTCTTAAAATGTACATAACACATAATTATGAGGATACAAATTGTACAACCAAGACCACATGTAACACTAATGTTTTATCACCATTAAATGCACATGCTTTATAATTATTTCTGATCAATATGGCATAGATACTATTTCAAATTGGAATGGAAATAGAACATCAAGTTAAGTACTAGGCAGAGAACAAATGTCGCTTCTAATGTACATCTATATAAGGACATTTACTATTCCTTATTTGGGCATTTTATGAAAATACATGCTCCCATTGAGTTGAAGGCAACAGCCATTTCATGTTAGTAGAGAATAAAGAAGTTTTCCTGTTGAGTTACTGTTCTTCCATTGTGTAATCTGACATTCATTGTGTAATTACAAGGCTTCATTTCATGGTGCATATGATGTGCCTGTTGTAAGCAACTTCGCTACCTCCACTCTCAGTGTTAGACAGACGAAAGAAAGGCTCTAGGAACTGTAATTTATCAACACCAATTTGTGCATTAGAATATATTATATTGACACTGGTGTCCCTGTGCAGAGAGGTGGAACATAATTATGTCATCAGAAAAAGCAGTACCTAAGTAAGGTTTTAAACACTAAGAATTAGCAGCACGTTGTACCGAGAAGGCCTGTAATGGGCTCTGGCATTAACATAAACACACAATCTGTCCTTTAGAATTGAATTACATTGATCTGAGGTGCACATTTTGCATACTTCTTTGAGATCATGAGATTTCACAATCAAAATTTTAAAATACTGTTAGTGAGTTACACACTCCCTTACCACATAAGAAAACTCTATTATAATCTTAAAGAAGTGCATAGACAAGATCTTGTTAATACCCAAGCTAGGCTAGAACAAACTACTATATAATCAGTTTGACACAATTCACCAGATGTTTTCAGGGCCATACAGTCTTACAAGTGTACATACATTCATCTTCAGACATGACACCAGTGAAGAGGATTGTGTGTTCACAATTAGTTATTGCTGCAGAGGGGATATGTTTAGACTAGTAAGGTGCGTATATTTCTGTTTTTAGGGGAACAGTGTTAAGTGGATCATGCATGAGCTGATGAATGATCAATTTGTGTTCCAAATAATAAACATGCGAGACACGTGTGCTTTACATGTACACACGATAGCGCTGTACGATGCCTCAACACCACAACTAGACCAAACTACTCTACTCCACTAATAGTTACAATACTGGTTCACTCACCTTGATAGTCCGCCGCCATGATCCCTGCAGCGTGTTCGTTAATCTCCTCACGTGAACTTTCCGTAACACATTAAAAGCCACTGCCGCATAAAAAGGGGAGCGCTTATAAACAACCAAAAAGTTTAACTGTATACATAAAACACAAATAATAAACTAATGAAGTGTATATTAATTTTGTCTATACAACAGTTTCAGCATCCCCTTCATTTGTATTGTTTCTCTTTGCAGTTAACAGAGTTGTACTAGTATCATCACTGTCCAACAGTGGCTTGATAAAAATATCTCGTTGCCTCTGTAAACTAGTAAGTTTTTGGAACGTAGAGTTTCTGGTCATCTGCGCCATCAACACCCATGTCAGCAGCATCGCTACTGTAATAATGAATACATGCCATGACAAGGCAAATCCCATGTACATTGCACCCATTGGGTCTTCTTCCCAGCTTTTACTGTTCTTACCATAGAGAACAATTGCTACTTGGTAAAACCAGGTGCCTTGTAAAGTTATGAAGAAGCCCAGTCCAGCGTTTAACTGAAGATTATCAGCACAATACATTCTAACAGCTGCACAAATAGCACATCCAAATATACACAAGGTTAGAATGGAGTGAGCTCTCTGGTTCAACGGGTCCCTGTGTTCAGTGTGGTAGTGAAACAGCATTCCTTCAATCACAAATGCTATCACTAGAAACAGTTTACTACAGTTCTTTGGAAACCGTACACAGTAAACACACAAATCAACCATCCCAGACAGCAAAAAGAAGCTGTACATCGTGGCATGTTGTAGTCGACTAAAATCTTCTGGATTATGGACATGAACAGGATCGAGCACTATACCACCATCCCAATTAAATACTGTCTCAACTAATATACCACAAAATGGTAATATCACCTTGCAGATAGACTCTAGTGGTATTCTGGGACAACAAGGAGTCGGAAGTGTTGAGCGTCGCTGAAGTTCACTTTCTCTCTTGAGTTTTGATTTACTTACACGAGAGTTAGTTGGTTTGTTATAAAAGTAGTACCAATAAGAAGCAAATATCCACCATATTCCATATACCAAGAAGAAGGCTCCAGGTACTGCATGTCCTGCAAAACTTCCCATCTCATAAATCTATAATACAATAAACAAAGGCCATGATTACAGCATTTGAGGTCCATTTTCTAACTATAACCACAGCTATCAATGATGAAATAGATACAGTTAAACCCAAACCCAATAACTGTTACAATTTATTGTTGTTTCAATTGGTGAAGATGTACATCCTTTTTCTATTCTTCAGCCCAGACTATCCTTTTCCTGTGTTTTCGTTTCAGTGTGTGGTGTACTAAAACCCAGATGTGCAATGTACTCCAGAACTTGTGAAACTTGATTCACATCTGGCTCTAAGTTTTACCTCAAGTGACAAAATGTAGTTGGAGATATGGTGTCATATATTTTGTGTACAGCATGTTGTGTTAAATTTTGTTGCAAGTTATGTATTACATTTTGCCTCTCCAGTATATGTTACTAGCAGCATAGAGTTTCCAATGGGTTGGTAATAAAACGATATATTGTTGCCATCGTAATAACAGCATGATACAATAATCATATCAAGGCTATTATTACATATATCAGAGTTCATGATATTGCAATGAAATACTTTTACATTTCCATAAGCAGCATTTATAGCTTAGGAGTTGTTTATGGAATATATACCATACAAAACTGGTACATATGAATTTTCTGTACATATGAACTTTCTGTACATGTGCATACATCGTGATGCAGTGATCGATTATCATGCATACATGCACTTTTTTCAACCCTATCACATTTGTGGGACTCTAGAGGACATGCACAGAAGGAAATGATACCTGTCCAGGGTGCTTATCATAAACTTGGGGAGGGTACATGTAAACCATAGATTTATAAACCCCAGGTACCTGGGGTTTATAAATCTATGATGTAAGTTACCTAGAAGAAATCTCAAGTCCAAATGTTTAATCTAGTCTACTGGTGATCTTAACATAGTCATCAGCATGACTATCACCCAATACACAGCTTATATAAATACAACACACCACACATATATATCTCGTGAAGACTCCGAGTGATGAATACACTGATACAGGACACTACGTTCAGTCAACAGCGTTAATTAATTGAACGTACTTAGTACTTCACACAGTCTAAGTGATATTCTTCCTTGTGACGCCTTGGCACTTCGCGTACCGGAAAAGAAGAGGGTGTGCTCCAAAGGGCAAATGAGTAATATAGACGAAATAATTAGACTACGGTCGCATGACACAGCAGTGTCACATTTCCGGTAGTATACTAACTCAATTAGCAAACACTATCTAAATAACGCGCAGTTTTATTACAATTGCTTGCTTGCTTGCAGAAGAATTTAAAAGGAAATTGGACACTACTCGAAACTCCATTGCAGCACTCCATATCTATGCCAGATTGCCAGTAGGTTGGTTTAATCATAGATAATATACCTACTGACACTGTCAGTAGGTAGCTATATTATCTATGGCTTTATGCAGTCAGTCCGTGCTGTTTTTCAGTGGTACATCTGCCCTTGTCTAAGCTGAGGTTGCTGGGCTCGATTGAACAGATGATGAATGCTATTTTAGTAGCCAGGCAAGTTTGCATGACTGCATCACTTTCAAAAAGCTGCCAATTCACAAGTTCTTGTTTCAACCATATCAACTGTACTGAAACAAGGTGACTACTTTATAAGAATACATCATACTACCACAGCAAAGGTGCCAGACAAAAGTAGAGTGCTGCATGTAGTCTCCTGATATTCGTATTGTGATGGGCTGATGATGTAGCTATGCACTTGCCAGATTAGCTATCTAAGATTCTAAGGTCACTTTTTGTTTGTTTCTCGAGCCAACCTCAGCCAAGTACAGGGTTAGTAGGTTGGTAAAAAAATATGTATTTATATTTTTGCTAGCTGAAATTATTTGCAAGTGAAACAGTAGCTGAACTACATTGTGATTGCTGTCCCGCTTGTCAGTAGGCAACTATATGGGGAAATATTGCGTGCTCCTTACTTTGTGATGAGCTTAAGGCCACTCCAAGAAAATGCATTGTTTCCCATTTCCCGCCCGCATGCAGATTCTCTTCCCACATGGTCATTCATTATTGCTGTCAACCGAACATTTTGTTCATTATTTATCCTGTGATTGCATAGCAGTAACTAGTTTAGCATTCAGAAAGCCCATTTAGCTAGCTTTTCACTGTTCAGGTTCTTAGTTTAAATATTTCTACTGTATTCTTACCTGTAAGTTAGCTATGAATTTCGAAAATTAGTGGAAATATCTATAACGAATAATGAACCGCCTGCCCGCATGTATTTTTGAGGTCAATGAAATGGGAAACAAGGAATTTTCTTGGAGTGGCCTAAAAGGTAACCTTCAGCTTCGTGGGGTTAACTCTACTAATGCAAGGTGATCAAGAACGTTTTGCACTGAAAATATAGGGTCGGTCAGGCCAAAAAAAATATAGTTGAAGTGGCCAAAATGCTATAAATTCCTTACCACACCCTCTGCTATCTGTGCTTTTGCACATTGCCTCTACTAAGAAGCTGGCCTCTGATGATAGTACTCAAGTCATCAGTCTTGCAGTCATTTTTTAAGTGGATCTTTCTAGAACTCATTTTACAATTGAACTTTTTCAATTCTTAATGGATGACCATCCCATGCAAGTAGACTCGTACAAAGCCTAAAGCTTCCAAATCAAGTCTAGAACAAAAATTCCACCAAATTAATAGTAAAGAAATGTTCGTATCAGTAGCCTCATCAGCATGAAATCCTGTTTCAACCATCATGCCTATTTCATCATCATAATTACATATAGATTACAAGTGCACATGCACAACATGATAATTCATTTTATTAAATAAATAAACAGCCGTATATATTACATTTTTAAAATTCAGTTCAAATTATTGTGTGGAAATCACATTTGTAATGTTGCTCAGAGCAGGTTTCTACAGAAGCATTGGTAAGATCACATGACACATACACACACACCAATAAATTGAACTAACTTTCTTAAGAACATTCTTGGATTTCTTTTGTTTAGCCGCTGGAATATCATCTGATAATTCTTCACCATAAAGTTTTCTGAATAAGACGAAATTTACATAAATCGTTCAAAACTTCTGTTGAGATTATATTTGAGAATAAAGCGTAACATAACGCCCAGGGGATCCAAGTCATGAGCAAGTGTCCCAATTATCATTTAAGATGTCTGGATTTTAGGATGTCCATTCTACAAGGGTTCCCACTATAATTTACTTATCATCTCAGAAGTCGACATATATACATACATCACTCTGTTACCTCATTAAATCATCTTCAGCATAAGATGTAGCAAGTTCTGTACAATGCCTCTTTGGTCTAGGTGTTCTACCGATCATCGGCTTGATGGTCTTTGATGCCTTAAATGATGGTCCCTTCTCTGCCTCAATTATGGGTGAAATACTCGGAACATCTTGTAATGGTGACAAAACTGACAACATATCAACTTCTGATAAATCTGGAGAGTGCTGCAACTGATCTGTGATATTAACCATGTCAAATGATCCACCAACAACATTGTCATGTATGTTAACATCTTCCTTTACTCTTGTGGGTGAACTTATGGGTGAATGTTGAGGAGTAGATGCCATCACTGGGTTAAATGGGAGGCATTGTTCCACATTTAATTCTTCACTCATAGTGGCAGCAGAGATAGTAGTACCCCGGTCACTACTGGATTCCTTCATGGAGTATTCCAATAACATTTCTTTTGCAGCAGTTACAGACTGCTTTGCTGCTGCAATCTTATCGTCTGCATCATGTAGAAGTAGTTCTGCTTTAGGTAAATGAACCTATTAAAGATTCTGTAAACCTATAAAAGGATGTCCATCTATATAGTACACACCTGTAGTGATTGTATGAGCTTTTCTGACTTAACATTCTTTTCTAGTAATTCTTGACGCTCTTGCTGCAAGGTAATAATACTTTCTTCACTTCTCCTTATTTTACGTCTTGCTGTATCTGAAATTATACGTTTCTGAGTTACAGTCCCAACTCTTTGGCCACAGATAATTGAAAAGTTTGGATAATAGAAGCCTGGAGCTTGCGCCTTATAAGCTCCTGTAGAAGCCCATTCATTTACATAGAACCCTGTACAATTACTCTAATAGAATACACACTTTAGACAAAATACTCTAATAGAACAGTCACTTCACGAAAAGTAGGACTACTGTAATACAAAATATAGCATATGCATTATAGAGATTATTATTTAATATTTACAAAGTTCCCTCTTACCCCACTCTGCAAGCAGTCAATAACACATCTAAACTAACAATTAAAAGATAAGGTATTTTGTGATACAGGTGTCAAGATACTCTAATAGAGAAGCCACAATATTCCAAGTGGTGACGTTCTACCATACTAATAATACAAATGTCAAAATCTGATGGATTGCCACCAATAATGATGCATCTATGAGGCCATAGCTGAAGTAAAGTCAAACAACTAAACCTTTGCACTTTATGGAGTGCAATATTGCACCTAAGTCAGCACATGAACTTAAATCAGCACATGACTTCCATTATATCTGTATGTGTGTGCCAGTTCAACCACAAAAGTGCTCAGACAAATGAATTTATTCAGATCAATGAAACTCCATTTTTTAGTTCATACACAGAGCATCAATTCAATTACTTTACACTTACTCCAACAGAATGTTCATTGGATGTCAAAACACTCAAATAAAACAGTCGTTTTGATAATAAAGAGTTTATTTAATTCAGACCTACTATCACAGTGCCAGACCACAAGAGCAAAAAGATTCTTCTGTAATATGTAGCCTGTGTTCTAGTAGTTGACTGTCACAGGACAAATGTATTGTCAATGATTAAAACTGAGTAGTGATTACAAACAAACAAAACAACTCTATGAGCTTCTTTACCTTTAGGTTCAACAACATGTGCCCCAGCATTAAAAACAAACTAGTACCATACATCTGATTGGTTTTCAAGTTACAACATATGATCTTCAAACAAATTTCTATCATTGATAATGGTTTGTTGTTTTGATAGATTAACAAGGTCTGCGAGTAAATTCAGTGAGTAGTTTGGTTGTTGGGCAAATTGTACTTAAGGTTGTTCTATTAGAGTAGCTTGATCAGACATTAGATGCATGTTTGGCTCTAATTTCCATTCTGTTAGAACTGTCACCAAGGTTTGCAAGATATTTTGTAATCAGTTTTGGTGGTAGGTGTCACAGCACATTGCAGTTGTAAATCACACATTAACTTGCTATTTCTTTACGGAAACAGATTGTCTCTTGCCAGCTGGCAGAGGGCCCTGCACTTACTAGAAATATATTCTCTGCCTTGGAGAAAGATGATAATAACTGGCGGCAACCATAGCTGGATAAACATGGTTGACTGGTCAGTTGATTGAGCTACTGCATTGCCAGCTAAGTGGAGGAGTCACTGTTGCGGAGATAATTGGGGGGAGGCTTCAGCTATACAATTGTTAACTGTCCAGGTTAAGAGCAGCAGTGGATGGGTAAGGCATTGTTGCATCCACCTCAGTATCTGTGTGGGCTTGAGGTCCACAATCTCCTCAGCAGACACTCATTTGTTTTGAGCTATCAGGACCAAGATCAGGACAATAATTAATATTTCGAAATAATTTTTATACCTGCCAAAAACATAAAAACAGCATGTAAAAATACGTACCTGACTTAGTCTCGCATAGCCAGACCCTTTTCTTTCTTTTGTGAGGGGGCGGGAAAGAAAAGGGTCTGGTGAACATAGTATAGCATTGTCATTTGGCTATCCCGAGATTGTGGGGATTCTACTGTGCAGCTTCCGGATTGTTGATTGGCACGAATGACATAATTTGCTAATATTTGCATCCTGTTACCATAGCTACTACTCAAATATCTATGGTAACAGGATGCAAATGCAGCAGATCACGTCACTTGCACCCACAAACAATCCGGAAGCTGCGCAGTAGAATCCCCACAATCTCGGGATAGCCCAACGACGATGCTATACTATGTTCACCAGACCCTTTTCTTTCCCCGCCCCCAACAAAAGAAAGAAAAGAGTCTGGCTACGCGAGACTATACCAGGGGTGGATCCAGACTTTTAAAAAGGGGGGTTCCACTTTGGAATTGTAACTTCAGCCTAGCTGTAGGTTGAAGACCAAAAAAAAAAAAAGGTCATTACCCACTGACAATAGCTGCCCCTCACCAACTATATTTCCTTATTTATAACTAGATACATACCTTGCTACGCCACTCCTCAAAAGACTACTGTGACTGCTCTATTAGAGTATCTCGAGTAAGAGAGGCTCTCTCAAAAGGGGGGTTCCATGGAACCCTTTGAACCCCCCCTGTATACCTGACTAGATGTAGTTTAAAATCTACTTACCGTATAGCCTAAATATTTCGAGATTTTTCGTGGATTTGCAAACTAGATCTATATGGATTCGAGGATAGTGGTAATCCCCAAAACCGCTAAAATTTCCCCCTCGGCTTTTCGGCAGAACAATTAAGCGCCAAGCAAATAAAGAAGCGCGCCAAGTATCGAGATGGACGGTCACTTGTCAGCAGAAGAGATCGAAAAGTTTCATAAAGATGGCTACTTGCTTATCGAAGATTTTTTAACTCACGCGGAATGCGATGTTTTGAAGGATTCGTGCCACCGCGTGATCCAGGACGCGGACTTTAGTCAACATCCAAAGGTCACGTTCGACACAACAGATAATAAACAAGCTACCGATGATTACTTCATAACAAGCGGCGATAAAGTGAGGTTTTTCTTTGAAGAGTCTGTTTTCAATGCTGACGGACAACTAAACTGTCCCAAAGAAAAGTCGTTGAACAAGATAGGCCATGCACTACATGACCTGGTACCTGAATTCAAGAAAGTTACCTTCAGTGATAAAATGAAAAATCTTGCCAAAAGTTTGGAGCTCAAAAAGCCAGCAGTTGTTCAAAGTATGTACATATTTAAACAACCGAATATTGGTGGCACAGTTGTCCCACACAAAGACTCATCATTCTTATACACAGAGCCGATGAAACTGTATGGAGTGTGGATAGCTTTGGAAGATGCTTGTGCTGATAATGGCTGTCTCTGGTTTGTCCCCGGTAGCCATCATGAAGGACCAACGTTGAGACTTGTAAGAAAGGAAAAAGATGAAGGAGTCACCACTGTTCTTGAAGGACAGCCACCAGGGAATAAACCTGAAGAATACATCATCACACCAGTTAAGAAAGGAGGCTTGGTTCTTATTCACGGTGATGTGGTTCATAAGAGTGAGCAAAACCATTCTGATAGGTCACGGAATATCTACACCTTCCATCTATTTGATAGTGGTATATCAAAATGGAGTCCACTAAACTGGCTGCAACCTACAGACCCATTCACCCTATTGTACTAACAGTAAAATAACAAATTACATAATTATATGTAATTTTTTATTGAAAGTAAAACATTTCATATTCTTACCCAGGGCTACAGCAAGCTGCTTGTTATTTGCTTTCAGAGAAGGTATCATTGATGTGATGGTTTCTGTTATGACATTTGTAAATTCTACTTGACAGTGACCTCAAGTCTGTTACTTTTGTTGGCTGGTTGTAGACTTGTTGAAGTAGACAAGCTTTTGTGGAACCCCTGCAATTTACAATTCATGAAACCAAAGGGTTAATTTACCTTTCACCTTTCTGTCATTTTTACGTAGTGAATTTCTCTTTCTCTCAGCACCTTTCTTCTTGACTTTAGACGGTTCCTGCAGAGCCATTGCGCGAATATATTCGTAGCCTTGGCAACCCCCGCGAATACGTATGGTCACGTGCTCCTCGCAGTCAAATGGACAGGGTGTAAAGGACCTATGGACAGACCCGACAGAGCATAGAATGATAGACAATACACACCTTATCTATAATACGAAGGGTGAGTATCGATCATGTCTCCTGTCTACACTCAGAAATATTTCTGTCCTCCATCTTTCGCTAGAATTTTGATTGAACACCCACAATAAACAGATCCTTTAATGTTGAGGTATCACAAATGTGGTATGCTGATGATGCTTCAACAGGAGGGTCTCCGCTCTTGGTGGGAACGTTTAATTAGTTTGGGACCTGGTTTTGGCTTTTTTTCAAATATGCAGCTAAAACTTGTCTTGTTATGAAACCACAATACAAGGCACTGTGTGGCTTTGTTTCAAGGTAGTCTCGCGTAGCCAGACCCTTTTCTTTCTTTTGTGTGGGGGCGGGAAAGAAAAGGGTCTGGTGAACATAGTATAGCATCGTCGTTGGCCTATCCCGAGATTGTGGGGATTCTACTGTGCAGCTTCCGGATTGTTTGTGGATGCGAATGAAGTGATTTGCTAACCATTGCACCATTTGCGTCCTGTTGCCATAGATATAAAAGCAGTAGCTATGGTAATAGAATGCAAATGATGCAGATCGTGCTTTATATCTATGGCAACAGGACACAAATGACGCAACAGTTAACAAAACACGTCATTCACACCCACAAACAATCCGGAAGCTGCACAGCAGAATCCCCCCCACAATCTCGGGATAGCCCAACAACGATGCTATACTATGTTCACCAGACCCTTTTCTTTCCCCGCCCCCACACAAAAGAAAGAAAAGGGCCTGGCTACGCGAGACTAGTTTCAGGGGACAGTTGTGGTCATTACTGATGCTAGTAAGTTGGCTCTGCTTTTGGCACTGATGAGTTTGAAACGCACAAGGTGCCTTCGTGAGATGAAGAAGCTTTCTGAAATTGCTGTTACCCAGCCATGGGCAGCTTATACAGCCTTCACATGTGTTTTTGCTTGTTGGTCATATATCGCTCAAACATTGCCCATGTCTACAGAGCTTTCCCAGCCTTTGTTTTCTACCTACTGTGACTGGCCAATCTTCTAGTCATGTAGCCCATCCCCCCCCTCTAATTGACCATCTTTTGAGTTTTGAGACAATGTACTTCCTATAGTCTTGCTATCTATCAACAGACGTATCAAAACAGAGTCAATTATTTGTCAGGCAAATATCATGCATGGCCAACCACAATGGAACCTGCTTGTCAGATCAAAATACAAGGAAGTAGTATAGTTTTTAGTGCATAAGTAAATAGCAAACACAATAATGATTGTACCATTACACGTACTAAGGTTAAGTAAATCCATTGATGTGTTCCCTGAATGCCAAATTGTGTGTATCAATGTCAGGTAAAGCTTAAGTTTGCCTGACATTTTCACTGGGGTTTTAAAAGAACTATAATTGTCTCTGTACCAAAGTGATTTACCTGTTCAGGCTGATTTACTTTTTGAACGTCTGTCTCCACATTTGTGACAGGCCTTTGTAGCTGCCTAAGAGTGAGGTTCGTCATGTTGGCTAACAACTCTTCCAATTGCTAAACATGGGTTTGCTTTACCCAAAGGGGAGTGATGCTCTGTGTTTAAGATTTGGTTGGCAGCCAGTGAATCTGCCTCAGACTTATAGTGCATGTGGAAAGGATTTCCATGTCTTGTGATGTTGGTATTGAGCCTGCTCTTCAACCTTTAGATCATAAGCCTCTCAGATATGCTACAGCCAACAGAGATGGTGTTCATTTTGATGTTGTTGCTAGGTACTTTTGGGGTCGAAATAGGTACAGTGGAACCTCTCTTTAACAAACTCCCCGAATTAAGGATACAATAGAAAAAACCTCCATAATAAGGACAAAAAGTTTGATCCCAACAGGTCTGGTTAATACATTTTCTACCTCTGAAAGAGGAAAACCTCTGTATTATAGCAAAAAGTGGCCAAAAATTCTGGGTCCCTTAATAGAGAGGTTCCACTGTAGTGTTTTTTTTTTAAATGCTAGGGTGTTTAATCCTTTTGTGCACTTTTATTCTTGTTCCCCACTGTCCAGGTGCTACCAAATTCACAAAAGAAAACATCAAACATACAATGAATTGATTCAAAGAGTTTGCTTTTCACCATTTGACTCTGGCACCCTTGAGTGATTTGTTCAGTGCCAGCTGTCCAGCCAGTGCTGGTGGTAAGGGGAGTCCATTTAGCCCAGGGAAGGAAATTATGTTCCCTGCACTGTTATCAAACTAGTTAGTACATGACAAATTAATGAAGATTTGATTTAAGGAAAATGTGCCAACTGTTATGTATTGTCAAGTTTGAACATGACCATCCATTTTAATAATATATTACTTTGCCTTAAGCTGTCACATGTGCAACTATCACTACGATTGTGTTGTTGGACAGTGTATAAATCTTGGTTATAATTGTATTCAAGAGAAAGAAACTGGTCAATAAGCTTCCATTCATTAATTCTAGGTGGGCTTCGTTACTCAGTAGATTAGTAACATACAAAATTACTTTATATCAGATTTGTAACAGTAACTTCATTACTTAGGGAATGTGTTACATTTGTAAGTAGAGTAACTTGAGTCATATTACTAGTTTTTATAGCATATTTCATTATATTACTTGGTTACCACAAAAAGTAATGATATTGCATAACTTGTTACATAAGTATCGCATTACCCCCAACACTTTCAAAGAAATATTCACCAAGTTAGGCATTACAAGTGAAACCTCTCTAATCCAGACAGTTTGCATTTTTATAATACTACCAAAATCCTCACTAATCTGGTGACATTATCAGAATTTCCATTGATACAATAGTTGTCAATTTTGAGCACTAACAAACATCAAATTATAGAGGTTTTACTGTATCAGTTAATTCATGAGAAAAAAATTTCCCATTTTACATTACATTGACAAACCCCTATTATATAAGTCTGTATAAATACATTTGTATAAATTGAAAAGTAACAAGATATTTACAACTTCAACTCAAAATGAGACAGACAGTCTAATATCCATGAAGCTGGTACAATAGTTACATGTAGTTCGGTTGTTGTTGGAACACTCTTTGACCATGGATCATACACAATGAAGGTACTTGATAAACAATCCTTGCCTTTAAAATGATACGGCCACTCTACCACTGCTTGTATATCATCATTGTCTGACTTTGGTTCCCTGTTGAGTATCACACCGTTTGCCAACGTGACAAGGTAGGTCAGGTCTTCCTTTGAAGCCTTGGGTGGTATAAAAGTACCATAAAAATAAAATTGACAGCCATCAAAAATCCCTGGAGCCTACAAAAAACAGCAAAGTGAATGTGCATCAAGTATACGTACGTATGCACATACATGCATGCATACACAAAGTAAACATTTTGAGAGGAAAAATAGTTAGCTGATTTGAAAAAAGCCTACCATTCTTTGGTATAATTTGTTTTCAAAAGACATGGTCTGTGTGTGTGTGTGTACGTGTATCCATGCTTACTCCTTTGGCAAGATTTTCTCTGGACTTTCTAGGTGCTTCACTACATATACACTCTGTTGAAGTTGTACATCCTCTGACTTCATACAATGTCTCATCAGCCCATTCATTCTTAGACAAACTATCAGTGATCCCTGGGGTGGTGGGGAATAACACATCAGTGAGAACAGTATCAGGTGACATAGTGGTATGAAAAATTGCCCTCATACCCAAATGCATTGTACGTAAATGCATTGTACGTAAATGCTTCTTATGATTTTTTGCATGTTTTAGAATTTCTAATATTATACATACAAGCACACAATGCATTAATCATGTAGCCAAGGTGATGTACATCACTACAGGACTAGTGCTATCCATGTATCCACTTTTAAAAAGAGTTCAATGTGAGTCAACGTACGGCATGTGATTTACCACCAGTCCACCAGGAACACCTGATTTTCAACTTCAGACAGTGGGTTGTTGTACCTCTCAAAATAACAGTTACATGCAGCTGATTGCTGAGGCACCAAGTTTCTGTGAAAAAGTCAAAGGAGGAGGAACATTACATACATAAAGAGTTGAAGTATACGACAGATCAGATACGTAAACACTACTGCTCACATTTGATACACCAGTGCTTATAGGAAAGGTCCTGTACTTTAGGCTCGACCCTGACTGTGACTGAGTGACTTGCTGCCTTACACTGTTTAACAGCAATGAATGTTGGATGATGGGTACTAGAAAAAGGAGTAAAAGACCTTGTGCTAGATCTAGTAACAATGACGGTATTATAACCATCTTGATGCTTACTCCACTATGTGGATTTTTATGAACGTAGACGCTCAATCAACCAAGGAGGCTGCATATGAGACAAATGTACATGAAGATTTCTTGCAAATTTGAGTATAACAGTATTTAATTTATGCATGATATGTTGGTAGGTTTATTAGAAGAATGGACACAGGAGAGGCCAAACAATAACACTGCAGTAGAAAATTTAGCAACACCAAACTCTCTGGAGAGCTGAAGGAGGTGTTTGGTGCTGTGAAGAATGGCGACATCAACAAGTGGTCAAGAACATTACTACCTGTAATTGTTAGGTAGATTGTATAGTTTCAATGCAAAAATGATAAATTTTGTTTGATCAAATGGTTACCAACTACAACCAGTGGTTCTCACCAACATCGGAAAAGAGGAAGCAGATATATGATTTGCTGATAAAATTAAGTGGCATGTGATATCAACTGTAGCTAACTTTTGTATGTTGATTTTTTAAGCGTAACATTTTGAAAATAGGTCAATCTAAGAGAGCTAGCCTGCTGGTATTATAAATTCAGTGGCTATTGATGCTCACAATAATACAAACGTTATACTAGTCAAGTTTTTCTGGTAGTAAGTTCTGGATTGTGTAACATTCATGATGGCTTTCTTCACAAATGGTAATAACATTTTTAAGTTCCTTTACCTCGCTGGAGGAATTGGAAGTGCTGCCTTCTACTAGCACTTTGCTGAAACAGGCTGACCAACCGATACAATTTATAAAGCAAATACTACTGCTCAACCCCACCACATTTGTTACCAAAACAACCACAATACTCCAGATAAGGTATTGCGCTTTAGGCTCAACCCTACAACATAACACCCTGGTACTGCAGGAAGAGAAGGGTGAGCTCAATACCACTGATGTCTTCATCAAAAAATATGATGCCAACAAAACAGACACTCAACCAACCCATAAGAGGCTATGTATGAGGGATGAGTACAACAATCAGTTTGCTGGTTTGAGTAACAGTATTTGCAGGAGCATATAAGTACCACGTATGTTTATTAGAAGAATGGACATGGGAGAGGCCAAACAACAACACTGAGTAGAAAATTTAGTACTCAGTAGAACACCCAACTCAATGAAGAGCTGAAGGAGGTGTTTGGTGCAGTGGGGACCTAAACACTATCAGCAGGTTCATTAAGAAATATGGTGCAAGAACATTTGGAGATTTTAGTTACCTATTATTAGTATTTCTATAGCTTCAATGCAAAAATATTCAACTACATATGCAATTGAAATGCTTGCTAGCTATGGAAAGGACATCTTATATTGAAGAAACCTTAGGTATTATTGAATTTGGAGACCACAAGTGTGGCTGGAAAGATGTGAAAGGAGAATTTTCCAGTACAACTCGGCCACAGAAAAAAAGGGATACCATCAAAACCAAGATTCTCTGTGATTAAGCAAGTTTGCCAAAAAAAAAACAATTTTGATAAAATGGTTACTAACCATTTAACCTAAGTACAGCATTTAACTACAGCGGTTGGGAAAACACAACAGTGAAGTAGAAAATCAAACTCTCTGGAGAGCTGAAGGAGGTGTTTGGTGCAGTGAAGAATGGTGACATCAACAAGTTTGTCAAGAACATTGCTCCCTATAATTGTTAAATATAGTAAGTATTTCTATAGCTTAGAGCTGAAGGAGGTGTTTGGTGCTGTGAAGAATGGAGACATCAACACCATTAACAAGTTTGTCAAGAACATTGCTACCTATAATTGTTAAATATAGGAAGTATTTCTATAGCTTAGAGCTGAAGGAGGTGTTTGGTGCTGTGAAGAATGGAGACATCAACACCATTAACAAGTTTGTCAAGAACATTGCTACCTATAATTGTTAAATATAGTAAGTATTTCTATAGCTTAGAGCTGAAGGAGGTGTTTGGTGCTGTGAAGAATGGAGACATCAACACCATTAACAAGTTTGTCAAGAACATTGCTACCTATAATTGTTAAATATAGGAAGTATTTCTATAGCTTAGAGCTGAAGGAGGTGTTTGGTGCTGTGAAGAATGGAGACATCAACACCATTAACAAGTTTGTCAAGAACATTGTCCCTAAAGTAGAGTAAGCATTTCTATAGCTTCAATGCAAAAATGATGTGCAATTTTGTGATCAAATGGTTACCAACTACAACCAAAGTAAGTTTTGCAAATTTATCCCACACGACACCTAAAAGCTGAGATTTCCAACTGCAGATAAAGGACTGTTATACCTCTCAAAACAAGTTACAGATAGAGGTACCAGGTGTTATTGACGAGTCAATCCATGAAAGCCAACCCACTGGTATTGGAAGTTCAGTGGCTATTGATGCTCAAAATACGTTAGCACTTTGAAACCACAGTTGAAACAGTTTGACCAACTGATGCCCCCTAAGATGCAATTTAAATACTACTGCTCAACCCCACCAGATTTGTTACCAAAAAAACCGCAATACACCAGTTAAGGTATTACGCTTTAGGCTCAACCCTACAACATAACACCCTGGTACTGTAGGTTAAAGAAGGGTGACTTCAGTACTATTGATATCTTCATCAGAAAATATGGTGTCAACAACACAGACACTCAACCAATCCAGAATAGGCTATGTATGAGGGACAAGTGCAACAGATTCAACAATCAGCTTGTAACAGTATTTGCAGGAGCTTATAAGCACCACATATGTTTATTAGAAGAATGGACATGGGAGAGGCCAAACAACAACACTGAAGTAGAAAATTTAGTACTCAGTAGAACACCCAACTCAATGAAGAGCTGAAGGAGGTGTTTGGTGCAGTGGGGACCTAAATACTATCAGCAGGTTCATTAAGAAATATGGTGCAAGAACATTTGGAGATTTTAGTTACCTATAATTAGTATTTCTATAGCTTCAATGCAAAAATATTCAACTACATATGCAATTCAAATGCCTGCTAGCTATGGAAAGGACATCTTATATTGAAGAAACCTTAGGTATTATTGAATTTGGAGACCACAAGTGTGACTGGAAAGATGTGAAAGGAGAATTTTCCAGTACATCTCGGCCACAGAAAAAGGGATACCATCAAAACCAAGATTCCCTGTGATTATGCCAGTTTGCTAAACAAAAAATTTTGATAAAATGGTACTAACCATTTAACCTTAGTAACAAATTTATCCCATAGATGCACATAAGTACCTTTTAGCCAAAAATGACGGACAAAGACATAGAATCTACACAGAATCTAACTACAGTGTTGGTAATGTTGACCAATAACCACCTAGCTGCCAGAGATTAACCATGTACCCCTGCACCACTTGCACAATAAAAGGTGTTTAGAAGTCCCATGTTCCTCACGTGCACATCAAACCCTCATATATCTATGGCCCACATCAATCTAAATAACTTTCGACAATTTTCACCTTTGAACTGACTGACTGGTGGCATTCAGGTATCAGGCCAACCAGTCAACTGTTGTTCCTTCAGGGCATATGCATATGCCCAAATTTTTAAACAGCTATGACAGTGATTTTGCACAATACTGTCAAAAAACTAATCTTGTAAAACTCAAAGGAGTTGTATGTAGATAATACAGTGTAGTTTTCAGAGTACACATCAGTAACCTCAACAGAGTAGTAGTTAGCCAATTGGTAGCAGAAATGTTTACCCTATACACTTGTTTTTTCTTCTTTCTTTTCAGGAAAACAACTCAGGGTATGAGTACTCAGCCATTGGAGTAGAACCCTAGATAAACCTTGAGTGCCTTATAGAGTACAAAATCAGACTACAACTGTAATGACAACGAGGAGTGCCAATAGCTGAAAACTGTCACCTTAAAAAGACTTCCCAGCCTAGTAGTATCTGACCATGAAAATGATACTGGTAAGCATGGTACCATTCCCCTGTCAGTTGATAAGGACCACATTCAACACAGATGCTGCTGACTCATCACTACTTAAATGTACAAGGATGTAATGAAGTAGCTATACCAAACAACAAGGCATTTCACACCATTTCATTACTGGTGATAGCATAGGGTAGGTAACATGACTTTGCAATGTGCACAGTGTCAAACTAACTTGTTATCTAACACTATATAAGTAGTCAATGATTGTCAAGACATGTCATCGAAGAACTTGGCCGCCTCCCATGGGAAAAAATAAGTACTAATGATGGTTCAGAAAGAGTTATTTAGCAGCACAGCTGGTTGGACAAGTGATCCACAGTTCATGTCCAGTAAGTTTCATAACTGCTGCAGACTGGAGCTTCAATACTGGCTGTCTTCATAACCCACAAAGCAATGGAAGAAACTGTAGAGTGTAGGGTCAATGAAGACCACACACACAGCCTGGAATGGCAAATTCCTAGATGAGGACCAGCCTTGTAAAGCATTTTTCTTATTTTTCCCGGGGGTTACCAGCACCCCTTGCCACCACCCCCAGCACTAGATGGTAAAGTGCTGAACAAAAAGATTGAACTAATGTAAGGAAGCACTTGATCTTCAGATGTTGTGCCCCAATCACCACTGGGCTGCCACGAGCTCCATGCAAGCGTTTGATAGCTGACCGTAAAAAGAGAAGATAATGGAGCACTGCAGCACCAAGCTATAAGGATGTTCTTTCCTACATTAAAACAATCCTTTTGTTGATGACCACTCAACCCCCCCTAGCACTAGCATCTAATCAGGCCTCATCCTCAACATGGGCTGTTGCATACTGAAAGTTTTCACCAGATAGTAACTGCAATACAGGTTCTATGGTGCAACATCATTGCATACCTCAGACAGAACAGTCATGGTGAAGTCCCTAAGTTCATACCTTGATACTGTTAATAGTACAGAGAGCAACACATGATGGGATATCACAATTGAGATTCGGAGAAAGCCAATTACCTTCAAAGTGGACACAGAGGTTACAGCAGTGTTAACTTCAACCTGGAAGTCCTTGAACCTCAGCACACAACTGATGAAGCCAGACATTTACTTTTACAGACCAGATCGTTCTCAGTGAAGGTACTTGGTATGCTGCCAGTCTCACTCTGCTACAGAGACAACTCTTGTACACAGAATATTCATGTAATTGATGAACTCAAGAATAATCTTCTTGGACTACCAGCTATAAAAGAACTCAAATTGTTAGTGAATGTATGTATGTACAGTTCAAAAGAGTATAATGTTTCTTTGTTCGCTGGGCTGGGAACATTCATACAAGAATACAAAATCAAACTCAATCCAAATGCCTAGAAACATTCCACTACCACTGAGAGCAAAGGTACAAGCAGAGTTACGATGCATGCAGAGCCTGGGGGTTATATCACCAGTGGAAGCACCAACCCCTTGGTGTGCAGCAATGGTGGTTGTTCCCACAGATGGAGGAGCTGTACACATAGGTGTTGATTTAATGAAAGTGTATTAAGGGAAGTACATCCTATGCCCAAAGTGGACATGACATTAGCACAACTTTCTGGACCTAGCAAATTTGATGCCAATAGTGGGTTCTGGCAGATCTGAATCAAAGCTGTTGATTACCTCTATTACCCCCTTTGGGAGATTTTGTTTCAACAAGCTTCCATTTGGGATCTCCACTGCACCTGAAATATTTCAGCATAAAATGAATGAGGTCCTCTCGGATCTCCCAGGTGTACTCTGTCACATTGACGTTTATGGCAAGGACACAGAACACAACACCAGACTACATGCTACCCTTCAAAGGATCAAGACAGCTGGCATCACACTGAATGAAAACACATGTCACTTTACGGATAACATTCTTGGGTCATGTTATTGATCAAAATGGTATTTCACCCGATCCAGAAAAGACAACTGCCACACAAAAGATGTCTGTTCCCACATCAGTCACTGAACTTAGACAGTTCATGGGGATGGTGAATCAAATGAGCAAATTTTCTCCTAACACATTGCACAGATCTCCAAACCACTAAGAGAACTTTTGAGTTTCAAAGTGACATGGACAACTCTTCAGGATGATGCCTTTCACAAACTGAAGGAGGAAATTTCCACACACCGTGTCCTGGCCTTGTATGATGTAGAGCCATGGTCTGGGAGCTGTCTTGTTTCAGCAACAACAGCAACAAAACTTGTTACGTTTGCCTCATGGACTCTGTCAGAAACAGAGGCATTATGCCCAGATAGAAAAGAAGCCTTGGCATTGACATGGGCTGTGGAGAGGCTTTCAGAATACGTTCTGGGGAAATACATTATATTGGAAACTGACCACAAACCCTTGGTACCAATTTAGGAAGAAAGAGTCTAGACACACTGCCACCTCATGTCCTTAGATTCAGACTTCGAGTAATGAGGTTTCACTATACAATCCACCATGTACCATGTAAAACTCTCTATACAGCAAAAACATTGTCTAGAGTCCCTATTAATGAACTACCCAGTAATACAGCTTCCTGCTCACCAGAAGAAATTGAGAAATTTGTACAAGAAGTCACAGCCACATTGCCAGCGGGCCCATACCGTTGAACAGCTATTGGAATGCCCAGGCAGAAGACAGAATTTGTTCAAAGTTAGTCCAATATTGCAAGTCCAGATGGCCAGCACGAAACCAACTACCAAAAGAGATGAAAGAGTACTGGAGGTATCGAGGTGAGTTGACTTTGAGTGGTAACCTGTTGTTATTTCAGTCCAGAGTGGTGTCAACAGCAACGAGACAAATGACATTAGATAAGATCCATGAGGGGCATGAGTGAACACCAGGGCAGTGGTATTGCTCTGTAGTTAAGGAGAGCTTTATATGGGTCAGCAGAGTATTGGAATAACATTTCACAGTCCCCACTGCCCTTTCAGCCACTCTATTTGCTTGAGGGTAGTAGGGACTTGTGGTATGCCTGAAGCCATAAGCACGTGAGAATTCATGGATCTCCTCAAGCAAATTGTGGTCCATTATCTGATATCATCTCAGCCGGGATTCCAAACTGTGCAAAGATAGCCTTGAGGTGAGTAAGTATGCTAGCATATGTAGTGGAGTTTAGCTTCTGTATTTCTATAAATCAAGAATAGTCCACTAATAGATAAGTAGAACCATTTAGTTCTGCTGCTACACATTCCCATGGGTACGAGGGTTAAGGTGTGGTCAGCAGTGGCTCCTTAGCAGGTATCGTAGTTTTCTGACATGTGGGACATGCTTGCACAAACACTTCCGACTTTAAATGCTCCAAGCCATCACACTGAGCATGAAGCTCGCAATCGACATCACTGAATTCCTTGAGCCCAGCAGAACTGTTGATGGGGAGAAAGATAAGGATGGAGCTTCCTCAGATAACAAAGAACCTGACACCTAGATGGTTGCACACCAAAAACTTCAGAAATTTAGATGAGCAGTACAAGAGATCCCAGTATGACAAACGTCACAGAACAAGAACATTGCTGATGACCAGCCTGTATGAGTTGAGACAAGAAGACAGCACATTACAGGAACAGTTCTACAACACTCCAAGATCATGTTGTAGAACTCCTTCCGGTGAAGTGCGAAGGAATCACACCCATTTAAGATTAGAACTGATACTCCAGATATTCAGGGTGAAACTTCGGCTGATGAAAGATCCTCTACAGTCTCACAGACCAGTGACACACTCCCAAACTGGAACTGACATACACCCTCCAGACTGTCTGAGATTTTGACTTACAGGAGATGCTGAATTATTTTAATTACTGCAACTATACAATGTAGGGGGTGTGCATTGTTTAGAATAGGGTGTGCATTGTTTAGAAAAGAACAGTTGCTTACATGTTCAAGCGGGTTATACCACAGTAACCAACCATAACAAAGGTACAAATAGCCTAGGGTAAACCCATGTGAAGCACTTATCACACAAGGTCACGAGATGTTAATGACAACCTTCTCTGGTATATAGCTATTTCTACACTCCACTCACCAAGCTTTTCCATAGGGTGGTGACTGCTCTTCTGTAAACTGCATAGTGGTTTTCTTGGTCTGCTGGAACTCTTTGGCTGGTTTAGTAATTGTGTACATTTGTTGCTGTAGCAGGACATGGTAGTTCAGCTGGCAGCTCTATGACCTGTACTATAATTGGTTGTGCTGGAAAGTGCTTATATTGACATGTTCTGTGTGAGTAATTGTCTCAAGGTCACCTTGACAATGTGGTGGCAGTGACTCTAATCACTACCCCACAGGAATCCCTGAGCTTGACTTTCAACGCTACTTGTGGCGGGAGACATTGTCTTATCTTCTCTGCTGCCTTGTCCAGTCATGGTGATCAAATAGTTTGCTGTACTAGATGTCCAAAAGAATTTCTCTGTGGGAGACAATCCATCCCTTGTTGTTGGTGAATTTCAATATGGAAAATTTCAACCCATTCAACCTCAACACCTCAGTATCAATAAAAAGCATTCTAATGTGCGAACAAACTACGGTTCCCAGACTCTCCTTTCAGCCACCTGACACACTGTGTGGCTTTCCTAGCTAAACAACAAACACTACATCATGCATACTTTTCATGAATACGACAAAAGATCTTGATAACATTGATGGCAATTTCAAGCACAATGTTTGGTTGCACAATTACACGTAGCAATATGTCACAGGGCTATGACATGTGACCAACCTCTTCTGGCAATATACTATGCTGACTACTCAATCATCACAGAACGTCAAGGAATTTTTCAAGACAAAATACCGATGAAAGCCAAGGATGCTACTGAATTTATTTTCATACAAGTTATCTGAACATTTTACAACTTACAGTTATAACTGACAATCCACTTGGCAGCAGCTACAGCATATAAATACTTCAAAGTGCGGGGACAACATCCTTTATCCACTGGTGTAACCACATGTGTTACTGTTATAGAAACAACATAATATACAGATAATAACATAATATACAGATAATAAGTGATACAAGTATTAAATATAATATGTACTTCACATTCACACACAACATGCTTAGGGATTTCCAACTTAGTATTTCTATGAACGAACCTTCTTAGTTTACTTCTTGTTTGCATGAAGGCAATTCAGTGTCCTTTCAAATAAAACTTATTTCGAAAAATTCCATCCAGTAATTAGTGCAAAAAATAGATTATTTCCACATGGACATCTTCATTACATCATGGTGGTAATGATCCCAAGATTTCTTGGTGTGAACTTTTGAGTTACTGTATTTTTAGGGTTCCACCAATAAATTGGTATCAAATCAGAGCCGATATTGTATAGAAATCCTAACACTCATCAAGGAAAGCTAAATCCAAATGAAATATATAGAATAAGATGTTAAAAACCGGAATTACGTTTTGGATGAAAAACAGGGCACCAGTGAGCAGTTACATGAAAGGCTTAATTAACGAATACACTACACGTAGAACAGAAATCGTTGAACAGGAAAAAGCAAAAGTACTTGTACCTTGATAATGTGAAGTAGTGCTGTCTTGAGCTGTTGCATTATTAGACAGGTTAACCAGTCATCACTCAGGAACACTAACACTAGTAAGAACGTATTCAGAGTTGAAAGGTTTAGCACACCAAAGAGTTTTGTGAGAATGCTGATCTGACTTTAAGAAACGATGGCATCGGACATTATGGATCACTTCTAATATCTGCACTGTCATGGTGTGTACTTTTTAGAGAGTCATTAGTGTGTGCACGTGAGCTTACCTCGTGTTGGAGTGTCGCCCGTATTGCTGCTAGAGCAGCTTGTTTTGACGTCTGTAACAGAATTTGGGGGCTTGTCCGGGAGAGCCGAACAGGAACAGCCTTGTCACCGAAGTAGATTCGTCAACTGAATTCTTGTTGCGGTTGTTGGGTTAGCCCAGACCACCAGCCCTGAATTCTTTGGTACCGGGTTAATGGTACCCGTGAAGGTGACTTGTGTATCCAGGTTGATCTGTGTTGTTCTCTGTGTTTTTCTGTTCTTATAGAACATTCTTTGTAGTAAAAAGGACTGCTGTGTGGAGCGGGCGTTAATTGGAGTTTCACAAGAAGACGTTCATTCGTTTAGACACTTATCTGCAATGTCTTTTAACTTGTCAAGTTTTCTGGAGGAACCACACATTGAGGAATTCCATAAATTGAAGACAGAATTGTTGGAACTAGGTCAGCACTTCAAGCTGTCTGTGAACTCATCACAATCAAAGGGAGAAATCAGGAAGTTAGTTTTGGCATACTTAGTTGATGAAGAGATTTTGCCTGAGGAGTCTCTAGAGGGAACTGGTGTTAGTGATCAAGGTCTTGAACTGAAACAATTGGAATATCAAGAGAAGGACAAGGCCATGCAGTTGGAAGATGAAGGAGCTAGAAATAAGGGAAAAGGAGTTAGCTCTTGAATATAAAGCCAAAGAGTTGGAATTAATGGCTGCTAAGGGTCGCACAAGTGAGTCATCTGAGACTCCCTTTGATGTTGGTAAGCATGTGCGTTTTGTACCTACTTTTCAAGAGACTGAGGTTGATAAGTATTTTATGCATTTTGAAAAAATTGCCAGTAGTTTGAAATGGCAGGAGGATGTGTGGACTGTACTGTTGCAAAGTGTTTTTGTGGGAAAGGCACGTGAAATTTACTCAGCGTTGCCTGTGGAGCAGAGCTCCAAGTATCAGGTGGTCAAGGAGGCAGTACTTAAAGCATATGAGTTGGTACCAGAAGCATACCGACAAAAGTTTTGTACCAGTGTCAAGGAAGAGAAGCAAACATATGTTGAGTTTGCCCGTAGCAAGGAGAGGCTTTTTGACAGATGGTGCACATCTCAGAATGTTAATGGAGATTTTATGAAATTGCGAGAAATGTTTTTAATTGAGGAGTTTAAGAGTTGCCTGCCACCAGAAGTGAAAACATATCTGGATGAACAGAAAGTGGACACACTTCAGAGAGCAGCTACCCTTGCAGATGACTACACCCTCACTCATCGTAAAGCGTTTTTAGGATCAGATAACACACAGAAGGGTACAAATAGGTCTGGATGAAATGAGAATTCGTTGTCACCAGCACGGTACAACCTCCGAAGCCATGACAACAGTGAATCATCAAGGCGATAGTCTGGCCCTACATGCTACTATTGCAAGAAGAAAGGCCATGTCATGTCTGAGTTTGAGAAAAGGGAAAAGAACAAAAGCAAGACTGACATGGTTGCAGTGAAGACTCGGAGCAGTAGTAGTGATGGTTTGTCTTGTGTAGAAAGCTCTGGAATGAACCCTCAGTAGATGATGAGATCACTTGGTTGGAGGCAGACCATCAACACATTCTTGGGAAAATATATTTCCAGTGGTTATATAATTACATTTTAATCTCAGGAGTGGTGAAAGCATCTAGAAGGACTTTCAAAATCTGATTGCCCAGCTTTGCATGTTCTCAAACTAGTTGAGGAGATTCAGCAACAGATTAAGAACCTTGGCTTTACTTCAGAGCAGAGAAATGTTTGAATTTTGGAGATTGCATGGTTACTGGAAGCAAGCAGAGTGGAGGCTCTCCCCACAAACATGGGCATCAAGATTTAAACCTGGAAGAATCAGATCGAATTAGCAAAGTCACTGGAAAGAACTATCAGAAAAGATTAATACTTCCATGTTTATACTGTCACAACAATATCCAGGACAAAGACCAAAACAATCCCTGTGCCACCTTGTCGAGAGGGTGCCCCTCCAAAGTACAGTGGCAAGAGCCAGCACACCCCAAGCCATATCAATACCCCAAGCCATATCAATAACAGCCACAAGTACCAGAAAAGAACAGACCAAACAATGGCAACAAAAGAACAGTTGACTCACACCCACACAATTTTAAGCAATTTTGTTTCCTCTATCCCTTGTATACCTTGTCTACCTATGGCAGGTCGGCTATCCCATTGTATTTACTATAGGTGCAGCATAGCAACCAGTCAATAGGTTCTGCAGGTGGTGAGCAGTTACAACTGTTATCGTCAGAAGTCACCACCTTCGTCCTCAGACTAGCAACACAGATCTAGAGGAAGAGGAGATCCAGCAGAAGGGGAAGTATTACCCAACTGCCATGACCAATTTCTCAGTCATGTGATTCTGGAGCTAGAAAGATGGCTCATTCAGACCAGTAATCAATTTGAGGCCACTATTCAGTCTCTCAAGTTTTCTGTAAGAATTGAAGATACTAGAAGACAACACAGGTGACAACAGCATACAAAATGGTTGGGCTGGTGTGATAATACCACCCACAGCAGGTAGTGAGTAACAATTTGAGATAACACTATCAAATACAAGTGAGCTGCATTCTAATGGTACTTGCTGCAATGTTGGATAGAATGTACATATGATGCATTTCCTGTTTGCATTCTGGGGATGTTAGTGGTACGACAACAAAGGCACAGCACCAATTTATTGTCACACTGCTGGCCTAAAGGGGAAACCAGCCAATGGGAAATCAGCTACAGAGAGAAATCTTTAATCGAAAGAGTTAATTTGTATTTTGCAGTTAATGAAATTGCGGGCGAAAAGAAAGTAGCTGTTTTCCTGAGTGCCATCAGTCCCAAAACCTGAAAAACTTCCTAGCCACAAACTTACCCCAGGAGCAACTGAGACTCTACAGGTACATTACGAACCCAAGCCCCTAGTAATAGCAGAATGCTTCAAGTTCCACTGATGCTTGCAGCCACCTGTCGAGTCAGTGAAAGAATTTGCTGCTGAGTTAAGATGCCTGATGATCCACTGTGAGTTTGGCAATTACCTTGATGATGCTCTCCGCAATCACTTTGTGTGCAGCCTAAGCAGTGAGCCTACAGAACAGTTGCTAACAGAGAAGATGTTGGAAGTTTGCTGCTGCCATTCAAGTAGCCTACAGTATGGAAACGGCAGCCCAGGACGCCAGACAGATGCAACAAGACTCACAATCTCCTAAAGATATTTAATGTGTCAGAAAGACAAGCTATGGGCAATTGTCAAAGCGATTGGCCCAGTGTTGTTTCAAGTAAAAGTGCCAGATGGTTGAGTTATAACATGTCACCAAGACCAGTTAAGACATTTCATTATACTGATGATTGCTCTGAAACAGACCATCCTTTACTTACAGATGATGATGTATCCATGATGAGCAACCCAGCATAGTGGCTGATATTGTTCCACAAACTGTAATGGATTCAACAACTGATGAAAGTTTGCTAAACTGACACCAGGAGTACTGCTCAGGAGCAAAGGTATCCTACCAGAGAGCGACAACCTCCAGCTATGTACAGAGATGATCAAACTAAGGCTGGGGAGCAGTCTGCTGGACCAGAGGACTGTGGTCACAAGTACAATGTTGGAACCACATCAACTATCTGAAACTGTTTAACTACCACATTTGCAATGAAGGCATTCACAAAGGGATATCATCCACCTGAAGATGAACAATCTTTATCACCAGCTAGGGACATCCAGTTGTATGACATATGAGGACTACCAGGACAATTCAGTCCTCAGAGTGACACCTATATCAGGAAACATTTTGCCAGATAGTGGAAATGAAATGTGGGGCTATTTGCAACATACCCAGTCGTCAGTCGGAGGCCAGAACCTGGACTCCAAGGACATGTTATCAGGGTACACATTCTTACCGTCTGCTTGATTGGTAGATGCCAGAATAAAATGTTTCTATTGCTGATAGCTACAGTGTACAGGTCTCAACTAGGGCTCAAACGAATATTCGAATACCATTTCTGGTATTCGAATATTCATTTCAAAGGAAATATATAACATCAGTGTGTAGATGACATAAGTGATCAAATCATGTTGATTCTGAATTGTATTAAAGAGACATCTTGTACAACAGGATTATTGATATCCTCGTCCATATACCAATGCTGAAAAAGAATATTCGAATATTCGGTAGTTGTGAATAAAGAATATTCAAATAGTAAAAACCACTATTCGTTTGAGCCCTAGTCTCAACCATGGTATCCAGCTCTACTAGAACTACTGGTGGATTATCACCTAACGTTACCAGGATTAAGTTATGAAGCTGAATCTTTTAATCAGCATGAGTATTTATTAAAAAGAATTAAATTTTAGTAGTTGGAAATCCCTAATACTACATATATATACACAGAAAAATTTGGGATTTTCAACTGGAGTAGGTACCATAGCACACCGACAAAAAGTACTGAAACAAGTTGTAGTGCACGATATTAAATCACAGTAAAACAATAAGAAATGTTATATCCCTACTGTGCATTTCCATTGGTATCTCGAGCACAGTAGGGATATAACACTTCTTATTGTTTTACTGTGATTTAATATCGTGCACTACTCCAGCTTGTTTCAGTACTTTTTATCGATGTGCTATGGTCCCTACTCTAGTTGAAAATTCCAAATTTTTCCCTGTACTTGTTTGTTAACTTTTTTTTGTAAATAATTACTATGACTGGTGACCCCATGCAAAGCGCATCTGAAATAGTCCCGCACGCCCCAGCTATATCAATTATCGTCTGAAAAGTGAAGTATCTACTATGCTTCATTGTCAGCTATGTTCAACCCGTTACACAGCATTTCGGATCAAGAACTGTTTGAAAAGCACCTCTGCAATCCACGCATACCAAAAGAAAGAAATGGTACCGCACCCCCAGCTATCAATTATTGTCTGAAAAGTAAATCCATTACACTTTGTTGTCAGCTATGTTCAACCCATTACACAGCAGTATGAATCAAGAACTGTTCAAAAAGCATCTTTGCAATCAAAATAACCACTATGAAAAGTACGGACAATTTCCGTTAATACGGAGGGAAGCCATCATGTGCTACCGCCAAATTGACACTTTTTGCTGTCAGCAAAGATGAATGGGACACAAAGGAGGACACTGGTAAGTTCACGAAGAATGCATTGTACGTACTGCGGTTAGTGTTGCACCGATAATCGGTTCAATAATCAGTATCGGGCCGATATTGGCTACTAGCCGATTAATCTGTTTTGATGAAATCAAAGCCGATACTGCGCTGTGTAGTATAATGATGTGGGGGAAGCTAGATATAAGTTATTTGGCATTTTAATTAAGTTATGTGTTGATGGTGTAGTGGTGACTACAAGCCATGCCCATAATAAACTATCAGTGTTTTCCAACAGTAAACTGAGGTTTTAGTATACCAGCCACTTGTCTCAGCTGTATAGCAGTAGTAAAATGTACTTATTAAAACCAGTTTACCATGAGTAACTTTTACTTGTGGTATACATCTAACTTTACATTTTAGCCTAGAATAAGCTTAGTTTTGCCTAACCAATAGTGCCTCATTGTCGTTAGGGAAAATTGAGGCTGGTTTCTGGGTGATGTTATTTTGTGGACCACATCTACTCCTTTGTGGTCCCTAACTATCATACTGTATGATTATGTGCGCACAGTGTGAAATGAGCTGAGAGCTGTTACATCAAATGTATGCACGATATGATGATGGTTGGCATTATTAAGAATATACCACAATACACAAGCACAGACTAACAGTCACACAAAAATAGAGGATAGATACTTACCATCAGTAGTGAATGTATCACAGATTTTTGCATTGAATTTCTTGGAAGCATGAACAAATTGGGCCTATAGAGAAACACATTTCTAGAATAAGTAATTAACTGCATGGGTATATGGCAACACCTGTGATATGTGGTCTATTTACCTTCTGAGAAACTTTCAAACTAGTTCCCAACAAAACAACTTTCAATGGACCACCATTGAGGATAGGAGAAGCCTACAGGTAAAAATATATTATAGTACATCAAATGGAATGGATAATCAACACAACAATCATACAAACTGTATCCATACACCTTACATGTGGAGACTTCAGCAATGCTTGAGGAAGCAGTTCAGCATCACCAGACAAGTTAAGAGCTCTCTTTATTGCCAAGCTATCAGTAAGATCTTCAGCTACCTTGCCATATTTGTTACTAAATGTGTACGACAAAATGTAACCATCTACAGTTAGGTTATACAACGTACCGAATACTGGGGTCAGCCCCTTTATTAACTAATAACTTTACAATGTCCACGTGTCCATTCACCACAGCATCATGAAGTGGGGTACAGTTAGCATATCCTGGAATATTAACTAGTGCTCCATTTGATAACAGCAGCTCAACAATGGCGCGATGTCCATGATTACAAGCTTCATGCTGCATCAAACATTACATTTAGAAGTTTGGACAATGTGCCATATACCATATAGTGGGCTATATCACAAGGATGCTTTCATTCTTGCACATGAGCACTAATTAGAACAATAAGGTCGTGTGAAAATTTTAGACCACAAAGTGTCACATGACTTTAGAGACATTGCCAGCCTGGGTAGAATGGACTCTACTCTCTGTCTTTGAGAATACGTATACGCTCTGCTGTTTGACTTACTTATTCTAGTGTTTGAGTTATTGTCAATACAGCCATTAAAACAAAGAACAACATATTCTGTTTTCTCTAGTAATATGTCCCTTCTGCATCTCAGTGATCCTTTCCATTTTTTTAAAAACATATTTGTCAGCAAGAAAAACCACTATATGGTATGTACATACATAAGTGCACATTGATGGTGACCAATAAATATACAGCCTGTAAGTGCTATTAGGCTTTATTAGCAATAGATTAAAAACCTAGAAGGGCAGCCTTTAGAAACATTAATACCATGATGTCTTACTAATGGTGTCCATCCTGCGTAATCCTTCACATTAGGATCTTCACCATTTTGTAAATGTTGATCAATGCCTGCAATATCACCCTGTAGTAAATGTTAAGAGGTATACATTACTCTAAGGCATGACTTTACCTTGATTGCTAACAAGTGCAGTATTGTTTCCCCTTTATGATTCACTCTCTTTGAAGTCTTCAACTTTTTTACAATACGAGAAGCTTCCACTTCCATTAATCGCTCATTCTCATTACAATCTTGACATAGTAAACAATATCCACAAATTCACATAAATGGATATACAGTTGTAAAGGTCACCTGGCCAACTTAAAAAACTTCCTAAGCAAAGAAATTATACACTATTATAGTATGTTCACGTTGAGCTGAACCCTGAAAAACAGCTAAAAATTAAAAGTGGATTTTTTCTCAACAGAGTTAACATTTCAGCTAACCAGATGATTATTAGTAACAGCAAAGGTGTCAACAACAGACACGTATGGTTTGGCTCCATTACAAGTTCAGCAAAGGGCTGTAATGTAGAGCTGGGCGGTACACAAATTTTTAAGTCGGTACGGTATTTTATAAAATATCACGGTATAAATAGCTATCTCGGTATTTTGTCAACACATAGTCACATACAAACATCCTCATACAAGTATAGTAATAAGTCATGTTTAGTTATCTCAAGTGTAACAACAAACAGTATACTAGGATCAATTATATGTAATTGCTTTTACTGTAGACTGACTGTCACTTCTTCTATAAGTTTTTAGCTAAAAATGTCAGCATGTTGACCTTAGCTGGTTTTAGACATGTACGTTTATGTGTAACAATATTCCCAGATGTGCTAAATGTGCGTTCTGAAGCACTGCTTGATGCACATATACACAGGAACTTCTTAGCCATCAACGCTAAAACTGGAAACATCTGTTGATTACCCTTCCACCAAAGAAGTGGACTGTCATCAATGTCAAGCTGAGGGGTTTGGAGATACTTCTCCAGTTCACGGGAAATCCTTTCCTTTGGGCTTAGACTAGAATCTTCATTTCCTGAGGACACTAAATCTTTCGGTCTGCTTTTATTTAACAACTCAGATAACTTCCTTCGCTTAGCAGGAGGATCATTTTCACTTGTTTGGTCAATGTCAGTGACTTCACCAGAATCTTCTTGTGACTGTGGCTTCAGCAAGGCACAAACTTCCTCTTCATTTAGTGCTTCATCCGTTATCCTCTCTTTCACACTTGCCACGTTACTTGCACTCATGTAATCAGCTTTGAAACGAGGATCCAGCGTTGTAGCCACGTCTAGTAGCATATTGATTTCATTGTTGTCACAGTACTTTTCTGTGAGGGATGACTTGATTCTTTCCTTAATATCTTTTGTTAGTGTAGTATCATTATCCTTTACAGCCAAAGCTTCAGTGTTAAGGTGATGTAAGAGTGGTTTAATGTATGACACTGTGACGTAGTCTTCCCCAGAGACGCTGTCTGTTAGGTCTGCAAGTGGAGTAAGAGCTTTGTTTACCGACTCCAAAACTTCAATATCTTGCCATGTGGCAATCAGGTGAGCAGTTTTACGGTCGTTGCTGAGAACTTGACGTACTGCCTTTTCTTGTTCCAAAACCCGCCCAACCATTGCTTGCATTGATCCCCATCTTGTTGCACAGGACTAGTGGAACAAGTACTAACATTACCACATACACCTATTACACTGTTAAGCACAATGGATTTGTAAACCAGGCATGTTACACATGTAATCAAATACCAGTGTATGTATCCTTTTACAAGTAAAACCAACCACTCCCAAAAGTCCTAATGAAACCACACCACATTGTCACATTGTCACATGACTCACATGCTTGGTTTACAAAATGTCATAACATATGTGTAGACTATATTTGTGTGTCATAGTATTGTTAACATGTAATAATGTACCTATTTACAATTGTAATCAATTTATTTTATTAAATGTATGCACTGTATATATTACCGTAATCAGTGAATGCTGCGGAAGCTCCATCTCTGATTGCACTCTAGATAGCTCACTTTTCTTCTTCCAACTATAGGAAAAAGCGGACACTATTTTCTTACACACACCCACAGCTCGACTCAGTCTTGGATCATCCTTTAAAGCATTGGTTACTGAAAGATGCAAATTGTGTCCAAAACAAGCCAATCTGGTCATCTCTAGCCTTTCAGCAGCACTAATAATATTACTTCCGCTATCTGTAGTCAGACAAACTTGGTGTGCTTCTGGAAGGCCCCAAGCCTCCAGTGTTACTTGGATAGCCTCAGCTATGTTCTCACCAGTATGTTGTTCTGGCATAAACATGGTTTGTAAACAACGACTGCGCAGCTCCCAGTTTCGATTGATGAAGTGAACAGTGTAACTAATGTATGGCTCACTTGTAGCACTTGACCATAAATCTGTGGTAGCAGCAAAGTATCCTGCCTCTTTCACCTCTTCTAATTCCTTGTTTACTGCTTCCCTTGTCTTGGCATACAGTGCTGGCAGTGCAGTTTGGGAGAAATATTTTCGGCTAGGCAACTCGTACTTCGAATCAAACCGCTCCAGTAACGCTCTGAATCCTTCCTTCTCTACCGTATGAATCGGCATCATGTCTTTTGCAATGCAGTACGACACACTGTCGGTTAATTCTTGCCATCTTTTACTACCACGACCATATATCGCTGCCGACTGGTCAACAACTTTCAGTTTTGCCTGTCCTTGAGATCTTTTCGAACTTTTATCCTTCGCCTTTTTCTTCTCCTGCGCTTCTATCAGCTCTGCATACTGCTTCGGGTGGTGCCTCTTGAGATGCGTTAACAGATTAGAGGTGTTCCCGCCTTTTGCTAATACTGGCTTCTTCGTACATCCGCTCGTGACACGACAAATGGCCTTTTCAGAATTAATCGGCTTCCCATCTTCACCCGCTTTAAACCCAAAATAATTCCACACTAATGACGTCGAGTTTTCCTTCGAAACCAGTTCACACATTCTGAAAACAAGGGCGAGAACAATGGCGCATAATCACTCACGTGTCGAAACGTACACCGGTATTTTACGGTATACCGGTTTCTCGGTATTAAAATTATAGCTCGATATCGATACCGGTACAAGTAAAATACCGTATTATCGATTAAATACCGGTATACCGCCCAGCTCTACTGTAATGGACACTGTACTTATATGGCTTCCTCCATAGGAAATGTATTGTGAAAATTTTGATTGGCTGTAAATATTCTGTCAAACATTTGAACAAAACGATTTTGAAATATTTTTAGCGGGTCAAGCAGTACTACAAATGTGCCAAATTTCTAGATCGTGTGTAATTGCATCCATGAGTTATTAATCGTTTTTGAGGATTCAGCTCAGCGTGAACATACTATACACGTGTCTAAAGCAACCATCCACCTATTAGACCAACAATTTTGGCCCAACCAGCTTAGATACATAGATTCCATTATACAATGAAATTTCACTTAGCACCTCTTAACCCTTAAACCTGTAGAGAACTTTTCGGAAATACGCATTTACACAATATGGGCACACATGGCGACACTAGGTGGGGTAACTTTATTCTTATAGTCTACAAATACACATAGATTAAAAGTGTGTTCACAGGGCTAAGGTTAAATGAACACTGTAACTACAGTGGCTTACTTGATGAGTCACGTTTCTGTGTTTCAAAATTCTTGCTACATGTTTTCTTTCGATTGTGGGTTTACTCACGTGAGTCATATATGGCCTGATAAAAATTTCACAACAAATCAAATGAAGTTGTTGCAAGGTGATAGGAGCAACTACCATCAAATTATCAACCATTTTATAAAGGTATGTAAAGGGTTTGCATGTTTCTTTACCAAAAAGTTATTTTCACGGCTAGTTTTGGCCTCACCATTTAGCATTAGGGTAAAACCCTAAGTATCAATTTTAATCCTTGTTACATCACCAGTAGAATGATGTAAATTGCATAGCCATAAGTTGGATGCTTCGATTGTTACAGCGCTTTGTGCAAGGCATGCGTATTTATTACGCCCAGTTTTCTGGATTATGCGGGTTTAAGGTTACGGTATAGTCACGGGCAATCATTCAAAATTTTGAATGCCTATCGATTCTTTTTGAGAAGCCCATAAAATCAGTCTAGCAGCGTAAAAAGTTTTAAATGAAGCTGAAGCCCTTCATATTTAATGTTTTTATGTAGCTACAGTGTAGTTTGAGGCAGGTGGAACACTACAATTTGTTGTAGTAACACAAGTAAGCCATCCCATACATCGCTCAGCTCCAGCTGTCACTACCATGTTTTTCCGCCATATACAGCAAAAGCTGTAGGCTCTATTGGCATTTCTGGGGCATAGTGACACTGTATATTAGGTCCTGTGGAAGCGTTTTTGGCGTGTTTCTTCCCAGTGACTCAGATACAAGCCTTCAAAGAGCTTGTTTCACTCGAAAAAACTACTAAAAGTTCAATAAAACGTCTGTACAACCAGTAACTTGAAAAATCGCTTCCACAGGACCTAGATATTTTAGTTGTTTAGCCATTTGTGTTGAAATTATAAGGATTCAGTAATCTGTTAGTCTGGGTTTTGGCTCTATTGTGTACCACACACCCAAGAACAGTCGTTGTTCTGTAGTAAAAACAAACAAGCACAATTAGTTGTATTGCTAACACAACACAGTTGCTGAAATTATTTATCCCTGCTTGGTCTAAAGCAGGTTTTGTAATTTGTTTCGCCCACGCATTTAAAACTATTCCGTAACCTTAAGGGTTAATAATGACCACCTTGCCACTGCTAATAGGTCCCAAAGGTGTACTTCATGACCTCATTACTAATACCATCATATATTTTTTTTATGAGGTTTAATTGGTCCCTAGTAACCATGTTATGTTGTATGAACGTGTACAAACAATAGCCATGCAATATGTAGAATAACTGGGATTGAAATTGGCATACCCTTAGCTTGTTCACTAAGGCATTATAGATATATAGATACATAAGTCAATAGCAAGGTACACGTAGTATACACCAACCCACCTCTTCTGGTGTCATGAGATACACTTGCCTGTTGGGTGACCAGGCTACTGGTCGGTAATGTTCTTTTAAAACTTCGAGTTTTTGTAAAAATTGGAGAAAATGGAGAGTCGGAGCTTCTCTCTTTCAGAGCACGGTGAGTATTAAGTGTACTACTTGCCAAGACCCGTCTCCTTTTCGTTTTCGGTTGACTTATTTCATCCCTGATTCCAGTCATTTCTTCAGCTACAATACTTCTTAATTCCCACTTCTTTGTAGCTACTTGTCCACTATTATTACCATCACTACTTTCACTCTTCACCACTACGGTATTTGGTTTTTTGATTTCAGCATCAGTACTGGAAGATTTCAACTTTTTACTAAATTGACACAATATTGATTGTTCTTTTCCACCAGTTGAAACAGCATCATGAGAAACAACTATAGGTGTAGTGCTTTCTTTCTTGATACTGTTAGGTTCTGCAGAAATTGAAACTCTTTGTTTAGTTTCCAATTCTAAATCTGAAACAAAATTCACTACTATTACAGACTCTTGTTATCGTGAACAAACATGCTTACATAGAGTGATGGATACTGTATATTGTAAGCTACCAGGGATTTCAGTTCTGTTAGAAAACAAGTGGTTTGCATAATGATGTAATCACATACATTACACAAACAGCACAATTTTCAAACGGAGCTGTTCCAGTAAGCATAAGAAACATCTACACATGAGCATACCATCATAAGTATGTTACCTTCAGCTATTAAACATTTCATGTGCTGCACCAATGATACTACATTAGACAGTTGACAATTGGGCTGCAGATCCTTTGACCATATTGGAATGTTACATACTGGGCACATGGTCCCACAGTCAGTACTGATACATCCACTGTAATAAAATAATAACTTATGTCACCATTTAAGCAACTCAGCGTGTCAACAAGACATGGAAACAGTAGTGAGGTAAAATAATATACAGGATTTTTTTTTACAACTGTTTCAGAGTAGTAGCAATAGACACATAACATATTAACAAAATATAATAGCGACGAAATTGACTGCTTCTGTTATACCACAATAGTGAGCAAATGATTAGGAGTGACATAGGTTCTTCATTGGCGGCATTATAACCAGCCTGCCATAATCAGAATAATGTACATTAAAATATTTTACGTTATCTCAACTTACTTGCAAAAGTGATGAGAGCAAGTGGTATACGTGTAAGGATTACTTAGCAACTTGTTGCTACATAATAAAATGCACAATAATAATGCAAACACTACAAATATTATTGTTGGTGTACTACCTATGTATGTTCTAGAGACACCCACATAAGGTTAGATAAGTGAACGGAGAAGCTGAGTATTCTATCATAATAAATACTAGGGCTGAAACAATCATGGTTTTTTACTATTCAAGTACTCTCTCTAGAGTTAACGATTGAGTACTCACGAATACTAGCTATTTGTAGTCATACCCATTTGACAAGTTTTGTACCAACCTAAAACAAATTACAGCTTTTCAAGTAACAACAATGATACACACACTGTATTACCAAGAGTTAATTATAAGAGAGGAGAGTGTCTAACGCTGTATAGTCCTGTAACAGATGATTGCGCAGAAGTTAAATGGCTTCTTTTCCGCGTAATGTACAGACTGGCTAGTATATTTTCACATTTAACCACAAAGGCTATCCCAGACATATAAGGGCATGCGTTCAACTCGATGTTCAAGTTCACCACGAAGAGCATTGCTCTGTTGCGTAAAGAAGTGTGGCTGTTAACCTCGAAGATAACTCTGGGGGAGAGCGTCTGAGAAACCAATAAACACTGAACCAAAGGCGGAGTATCGCTTCGAATTTTCACTGCGTCGCCATGTTACCCTACCTTTGAGCATTCTTCAGTACTGTTCCCTGTACATACAGCTCAGTCTTTAGTTCAGTCTTCGAATATTCTTGAGGATTCATCACGGTGCGGCTAAACTAATGGCGGTAAGGAAACGAACAAATACTAGAAGCCTATACGTTACACAGAAAGGAAGCCGTTCAACTTCTGCGCAATCATCCATTACAGGACTATACAGCGTTAGACACTCTCCTCTCTTATTATTAACTCTTGGTATTACAGTACTGATGTCAGTGTCCCTGACAAAAAAAACATGCTAATCGAAACTCTATAGCCTTCAGTGTGTCACTCCCTGATGACAAATACATCATGTGAGCTGGGTCACGTGATCTTAACGAGTACTCGAGTACCAATTTTACTATCCGAGCACCAAATCCTTAACGAGTACTCTCCGAGTATTAGTATTTGTTTCAGCCCTAATAAATACATGAAGCTCTTAATACAGGGGATAGAAAAAATGACTTCAGAAACCACAGTGACATGAACCCTTGACTGCATACAGTATGCAAGTGCCAAAGGAATCATAAAGCCAGTATCTGTGATCCCATCTGCATTCAACCTGTCCACTGGAGGATACACAACATGTATTACAAGACTAGGTGTGACCACTGCATTCATCGCAGTTTGCCTAAAAAAAACATGGTGTACAGTATAAACTGTCTGAATACATACCAAAAGAATAAGGGATGTAAAAGCTACGCTAGCGCCAATACATAACACACTAATCACATCCAAATACCCAATACTCTTCCGTGCTCTCGATTCTGTGAACCACTATTCCATTTTGGTGCGTGAACGTATTAGAATACACAAGAAATTGGCTACTTACCATACTGAACAAAGTAGCAAGCTCTCCATGCGACGAAGGGCCAGGGTTGTATTGTGCCATTTCTTAGCATCACTTTGTACAGACTTTGAGTCGAGAGCAGAACGTTCATTTGCTTTCGGTGGTAATTCTAAACAAAGAGCCATTTTTCCGCGCCTTTATTTAGAGCATGCGCATTTGGTTTTGTGGTTCTGACGCATTGTGTACGGTGGATCATAGTGACGAAGAAGTTGAGACGTCAAAAGAAGTCACATTAGGTAGGTATTTACAATAAAACTGCTAACTACATTGGGGGTGATTTTTACCTTACATTAAGCTAGCATTTTAGTAGCAGTTTACCTCGAGTTATGTTTGAAATACTGGGAAGGTAACGGCATTTGAACGAACGCCAATTCAGTGAATTGTGTTGTGCACTTGTTTACAAGGGACTTGTTAGCATATATAATATTGTATTGTCAACATACATTGGTTTGTGTTAAAGAAGGCGCATTATAGATAGTTTTACTACACTTCCTGTGTTAAGGGGAGATACGAGTGAGAATAGCTTCTCTGTAAAACCACATGGCTTACGTAATTTTTTGACCAATATAAATATATCTCTAGCTATATGCAAACATACCTGGATTACAGTTATGGTAAAACGTTGTAACTAGTGTTGTATTAATAGGAGCATGTATTAAATGCATGATATGGGACCACTCTTATACATATGTCATGCTTTTCCATTTACAGAATGGAAGCTAAGCCAGCAAGTGATATGTCTTCTACATCAGCATCTGGTGATAAGGGTGACGAAGGGTTTTCAATACCATCCTCAATAAGAGCTGCTAATGAGACGGCAGCAAAGGTGGAGGTGAGGACTATGTTGTTACAATATGATGTGTTTTTTGTGCATCCAAAAATGTGCCGAGTAGATTTTCAACAGACTTGCAAGTGTTTTAGCTGTTTTTGTGATTGCTTTCTAAATCCATGAAAAATTCCTCAAAAGCAGAAGGCATGTGTACTGAATCTCAAAGTTATTTTGTTTGACAAAGCCAAACATTTTGATGTTTTTTCCTCATAATGTAGATGGCAACTACATAGTGCGTAGAATAAAGAAAGCCAAATCAGGCAAAATCCTGGTCTATTGAATACCAGTGGTTTTAAACTGTCCTACTCTCTTTATATAGTAATAGTTAAATTCATGACTACCTAATAGCTGTCTAGGCAGGACTGTCCTTATTTCATCTTAGTTCAGTAGTTCAGGACAACATGTATTGTTGTTACAGGTGGAAAAGTCTGGTTCATTACTAACAGCACGGATACCGGCTGTGCCTACTACTTCTACACAGCAACCAGTGGATATAACAGAAGAACCTAATCCATTAGAGCTATCTAAAGAGGCTCTTGCTCGAAGGCCTTCTTTCAGGTACATCCAGCTAAGTTTAATTCATATAATGGATTCGTGTGTGCGTGCGTGCGTGCGTGCATGCATGTATTGGTGTGCGTACATGCGTGTAGATGTATGTGTATAGTGGAATCTCTGCTATTCAAGACACGTTGCGTTCATCCTCAGAAATTTCCCTAGCAAAAGAAAGTAGAGTGATAAACTGTTAATTTGCTACCAAAATCAAGTCATTTATTGTACTACCACATCAAAAGAATTTTGAGTGGTGTCTACCACTCAAAGACCCTACATCCTGAAGTGTCACATTCGTGAGGCATCCTAATGTCAGGGGTCTAAAACTAGGATATTACAAATGTGCCATACCACAAATAGTGGCATTTTGATGAAATTCCATTGTATGAAATGGCAGTCAAGCACTGTTAGAACCTATGAACCCAGCTGTTGTGTAATAAAATATACATGGTTTTATCTGTGATCAGGCATACAGTGAGACAATTGTCCATGTCTCCTTGTTGTTAACTCTTACAGATATAATATACAGCCTTTCAAAAAAATATTAACTAAAATCATGGCTGACCACTTGACTCCACCTTAATTAAATTATTAGACATTAGATGAGCTAATATGATGAATTATTACATCATGTGATGTAGTTAATTGTGTGTATATAATCATATTATTAACTACATATTTATGTATATCACTTACGCTTGTGACATATGGGAATAAAAATATAATAGTGTCCATGTATTTGTTTTGTATCCATGTGTAAATTTTGTACTTGTTAGCTAGCTATGTGTATTGTATGCAAGTAAGACCGTAGTTGCCGATTGTCGCTGTGAAATGTGGTTCGCCGCATATGCTCGTACCATTGCTTGTGATTAGTACTAGGACACACATGTGAAATGTCCATACTAGTGTCACTACATTGTGTGGAGCCACCATTGCGGTCTATTGTGACATTGTTCAACCATTATCGCTTTCAGTAAATCACCCAAGATCAGTACTCATAGTCATCTCCACGAGAGGAGCCTTTATTCATCATCTAGAGGAAGTAGTGTATAGACCATACATACATTTTTTGGCTGCCTTTTTTTGTGGAGGCTATGATAATTATTAAATAAAAAATTCCTGGTGATGTTATTCCCCTGATGAGACTGAAACAGTGAGAGTACCAGTATATATTAACATTTGAATCATGCAATATTCACTAGGCTTACAAAAGTAATCCACAGATTTCATGCACAGTAGTACAATAGAGCTATGTTAAACTTTAAGAAATGTGACCATTATGCTGCATGTTCAGCCAATTACACAGCTTTGCAAATGAAGAGCAGCATGAGTAGCACCTCTGCAATCAATCCCGTTACTACTGAAAATGCAAACAATTTTGTAAGGAAGCCATCACATGCCTACCTTGAATCAACACCTTGCGCTGTCAGCAAAGGTAAATAAGACAAAAAAAAGGACAAAGGTAAGTCCATGATGCGTGCATTGTATGTACCAAAAGGCACCTATCGGGCTATGTGATGAAAAATCAAGCCCATAGCCTTAACCATTATTGAGTTAAGGCATCAGCAGAGTTGGGGCTAACGCGTTACAATTGTAACGCGTTACATAATATATTACTTTTGAAGTAGCGAAGTAATATAACGCGTTACATCCTTTGTAACTAGTAACTAGTAACTGATTACTAATGTCTGGAAAGAAACTACGTTACAATAGTAACTACGTTACTTCGTTAGTGAGTTACTCCGTTATGGTATCGATGCGTTAATCAGTATTTGCGTTACACTAATAATGCATTACTGTAGCGCGTTACAATACAGTATAGCCATTCAGTAACTTACACAAATTTTGTTGAGCGATCAGCTTTTAAACCCGATTCTTATTAATGCACATCTTATTGTCTCGTGGCATACAGTTGCTGACTCAGCTCGTTCATGACTCAGCTCAATCAGACGTGATTCAGCTCAATCAGGCGTGACTCAGCAATGGAGAATGATAGTGACTCTAATAGTGACTCTAGCAACCCTGGGATGATGGTGGAAGATAATTCTACACAGTTAGTACGAGATTTTGATAGTGCTAGTTCCACTGAAGTAGCGAAGGCTGGACCAAGAGTTGCTACATTTCATGGGTGGATGTACAAGCACTATTTTCACGTTGTTAGCGAAGATTCAAAGAATTTAAGGGTGCGTTGTATCTTATGTGGTGGTGGCAAGACACTTTCTTCTGCTAGAAACACAACTTCTAATTTCAAGAAACACTTGACTGCTATGCTATACATAAGAATGTTAAATTGGTTGCAAAAGAAGTAGACAAACCTGAAACTGAAAAGAGGCGGCAAAGAAGTGATACTGATGATAGTGAACCAAAGAGGCAGTGCACATTGCCAGATGTATTAGCCAGAAACTCCATCCCTGCACAGAAAATGCGAAGTTTGCTCTCTGAGTATATAATAGAGGATATGCAGCCTTTGTCAACTGTAGAGTCACCAAGTTTTCGTAAATTAATCAATAACATTTGCTCCACCCAAATTCCAGACAGAAAATCTTTGACCCTACATCTTGACAAAGTTTACGACTTGATGCTCAGTAAGATTAAGCAGATATTGGAAAAACTTGATGTTGTTTGCACTACTGTTGATGTGTGGACAGCTCATCACAGGAGCTATTTAGGGATGACTGTCCACTGGATAGATCCACAGATGTTAAAACGGCATAAAGCAGCCATAGCATGTACAAGGATGACAGGAAGACACACCTATGATGTTCTGGCATGCAAAATAGAACAAATCCATACAAGCTATAGCTTAGCTGGAAAAGTTTGTGCTACGATCACAGATAATGGATCCAACTTTGTTAAAGCTTTTACAGTGTTCTCAGATTCTGCTAATTGTACTATTGAAGAACGTGAAGACGTCGAGGAAGAAGGAGAGGATGTGGCCTTTGAAAACGTTGATGAACTGCTATCAGTGGACCCAGAAGAAACTAACATTGATGATGATTTAACTCAAGTGCAGTATGACTTACCACCACACTATAGGTGTGCTGCACACACACTTAATCTGGTTGCCAGTAAAGATGTTGACAAATTCCTTTCATCTTCCACTACATCAAAGACTGTGTACCGCAACTCATTTGCTAAGAGTTCTGCCTTATGGAATAAGGCAAGTAGATCTACAGTAGCTTCAGATACTGTACAAGAAGTAACTAAGAGAAAGCTGATTGTGCCCACTGCCACAAGGTGGAACTCTTATTATGATGCAATAGTTAGAGTAACAGAGAATTCTTTAGTAGAATTAAATGAGCTCTGTACGAAATTGAAGTTGCGTTGTTTCAGTGAGCGAGAGTTTAAGTTTCTGAAGGAGTATTGTGTTGTTTTAAAGCCTCTTTCAAGAGGTTTAGACATTTTGCAAGGAGAAGACAACTGTTTTTTTGGTACTGTATTGCCAACCTTAGAAGCTATTATCAAGAATGTGGTGGCTCTTCGACCTGATCTTTCATCAATGACCATTGGGCTTGCTGGTGTAGTAGAAGATGCCATCAGAGATCGTTTCCAGAAGGTTTTCCAAAATGGTAATGCCATCATAGCAGCCATAACTTTGCCAAAGTTTAAGCTCAAGTGGGTGGAATCACAAAGCAAAAAGGATCTGTATAAGCAAATGCTCATCCAAGAAATGCGATCATATGCTACAGATGAAGTTGTGGCTGTGCAAAAATCACAGGAACAGCCAACTAAAAAGAATAAAGATGATTTCTATGACTTTAAATCAGATGAGGAATCAGAGTCACAGAGCAATGTGGAAATTGAAGCAAATGATTATTTAAATAATGCAAAGACTATTGAGAGTCTCCACAGATATCCTGTAGTAAAAAGGCTTTTCCTTTTGTACAATACGGCATTGCCTTCCAGTGCCCCAGTTGAACGACTATTCAGTCTAGGTGGATTAGTGTTAACACCAAAACGGAACGGATTGATTGATGACAGATTTGAAAAATTACTTCTCATGAGATACAACAAGGACTTTTTACATATTTAGTTTTATGTGGACAGTGCTTGTACATATGTAATTTAATTGTATTATTGTCTCACATGATTACATTGCAAATTTATTATCACTTAATTCACTTTATGTCTATTGTCTTGAAATGATATTGCTAGTAAGAAGTAACTAGTAACGTAACTACTAGTTACTTGGTAAAAAGTAACTGTAAATGTAACTGAGTTACATGAGATGAAAGTAACTAGTAACTGATTACTTTTTTGAAGTAACGACCCCAACTCTGGGCATCAGGCAGTTAGTTAGTCAGTCAGTCAGTCAATCAGCAGAAAATCTGAATTAAATATAATTTAAATTTCATAGCAACCTATTGGAAGTGTTTCAGGTCCTTTTGGGCTTGAAAAGTTCATAATGATATACTGAGTACTCTCGTATACCCCTGTAGAAGGGCATATCGTGAAGTTATGACATTACGCTTCCAAGTTCTCCCGTTTCTTTTTGTATGATTAATGATGTCATTAATTGAGCATAAATGTGTGATAGTATTATGAAGCAGTAAGCCAAACAACTAAGTAGAGAGCGTTTCTTTAGCTACAACTTTTAAGATACATAACAGCCCACTCTACAACATGGTTACAGCCAATCATATTGCTGCATGCGACCTGCACGTGACTGTTTACAATTACGTAATAGTCTATATACAATTGTACTGACGTCAATTCTCGACATCCTCCGGGGGAGGGCCAATAATTTCCTTGCTCCATTGAAATATTTTGTCTTTTGCCTTAGTAGCGGAGCTTCTGATTGGTCGTTGCATCCCAAACATTAGTGGTGAACGTTCATCGGTATCATTCTTAAGTTTAGTGCTAGTGTCATCTTCATCAGTTGATATCTCCAGTGGATAAAGCTTAGATATTGGTCGATTTGTTCTTCCATTTTTGGTTCTCACCTCTGCAGCCCGAACATACCCATCATTCCCCTTAATCAATCCTTTGATCACTGCCATCTTCCAACTTCTCCTAGGTAAGTCATCATGTATGAGGACAACATCTCCAACCTTAATTGCTTGAGGGGCACACGTCCCCTTTACCTTGTAAAACTCTCTTAAAGCAGTTAGATACTCTTGTTTCCAGCGACCTTGAAAGTGTTGAAGAATCTGTGACTGATGGGTAAAAGCTTCTCGGATTATTGGAGCAGTCATGTAATCTGGGTCTGTAATGTCTTCTGCACTAACTTGTGGATATGGTAGTGAAACAATCCTTCTTCCGCACAGTAAATGTGATGGGCATAGTGGTTCTGGATCATTCAGGTTGGTTGAAGTATATGTAATGGGACGGTCATTCAGAATGGCTTCTACTTCAACTACAATGGTCTGCAAGGCAATTAGGGAGATGAATGTCCTCCCAAGTACCTTCTTTAATGTGGTCTTTGTAAGCCCAATGAGTCTTTCCCAAAAACCACCATACCACGGTGCCCTTTTGGGTATGAATTGCCAGACTGTTCCTCGCTTATTCAGATGTTCATTCAGGGTAGGAGAGTTAAGCATCTTCTCAATCTCTTTGGCAGCTGATTGAAAGGTGGAAGCATTATCTGAAATCATCAATTGGAGAAGGGACTTGCAGCCAACAAACCTACGGAATGCCTGAAGGAACTTCTCCTCAGTTAAATCTGTTACAACTTCTAAGTGCACAGCTCTTGTGTTGGCACAAGTGAACAGGCATATATACACCTTCTGTTCCCCACCCGAATCACGCACAAACAAAGCTCCTGTAAAATCGACCCCAGTTACATGAAATGGTGCAGCACATAGTGTTCGAGACTTAGGCAGTGGAGGCGCTTCTGGCACAGAGTATGGTCTTCCTGAGACCTTTCGACAAATTACACACTTCCTTAACAAGTTCCTCACAGTTTGACGAATTCTTGGTATCCAGTACCTTTGTCGTAGAGCTGTGATGATACTGTTTACTCCACTATGGAGTTGGTTGACATGAGTCATGATAATGATTAAGTTTGTCAACGGATGTTTTGTTGGCAGGAGGTATGGAAATTTTGACAACTCACAGAGTGGTGCATTATGAATTCTGCCACCACATCGAAGGAAGCCATTGTCCAGGAATAAGTGGAGCTGTCTTACAAGTGGCAAACGCTTCGCAGATTTTGACTGTAGATGTCTGACTTCTTGGTGAAAGTAAGTCTGTTGACAATTCTTAATCCATGTAGTTAAAGCATTGTTGATCTCTTGAACAGTTAGTGCACCAACCAAGTGAGCATTTTGATGTTTCATGTTGTGAGTGAATCTTAGAAGGTAAGCTGTAACTCGTAGCAATCTCATCAATGAGCTGAAGCTAGAAATTTCTAGAATCTTGTGTAGACCTGTCTGTGGTGCCTGTTCAATTGACATTGGTTCATCAGCATCATTAGTTAACTCTGTTTGTAAATGTAGAATTTCAGTTTGCTTCCATTGTGGCCATTTAGACTTCTCGGTAATCCAAGAGGGACCCTGTATCCAAAGAGGATCATTGAATACATCACTGTCCATCCCTCTTGTCAATAAATCTGCTGGATTGTCTCCAGTTGGACAGTAGTTCCACACTGTAGATGGAAAGGTCTGAGTAATTTCCTGTATGCAATGGGAAACAAACTGTAGCTTCTGTTTCTTCTGGCTGCCTATCCAATGGAGCACAATCTGACTATCAGACCACAAGTGAACAAGCATTTGAGGATAAAAGCTATTTAGTGATTCAGTTACAAACTTTGTAAGTCTTGTAGCAACCAGTGCAGCCATAAGTTCAAGCTTAGGCAGTGTGAGTTTGCTGAGTGGAGCAACACGTGTCTTGGCCATGACAAATGACACTTCATTGCCTTGTTGGATGTAGATTACTGCTCCATATGCCTTTAAGCTAGCATCTGCAAAGCCATGGATTTCTTGAGCTTGAGTGTTGCAGTCATCATCGTCAACAGTAAAATAACGTCTTGAGATAGAACCATGGGCTGCTTTCTGTAGGTTGTCAGCAATGTTGTTCCACTGTTCTCTTATAGATGGTTCTAATGGCTCATTCCACCCAACATTCATTTGCCAGAGTTGCTGCATCAAAAGTTTAGCACAGACACTAACTGGAGACAAGAAACCAAGTGGATCGAAAATTCTAGATGAAAACTGTAAAACATTTCTCTTTGTAACTGCAGAGTCAGTATCAGAATTAAGCTGTTTTGGTATGAAGCACACTTGGTCTGTTGATACATTCCAGTATAAGCCTAACAAGTTGACCATCTGGCTAGGATCAGCAACACTCTCCTTGTGTGTAATGGCTTGTAACTGTGGACTATTGGATGCCCAACTTCTCAGATTGAAGTTTGCTTCAGACATATAAGTTCTGGCCTTTCTAAAGTACTGGACAACACTTTCCTCAGTAGGACCTCCAGAAATTACATTGTCTACATATAAGCTTTGGATCATGTCATCAGCTGTTTCTGAGTTTTGGTTACTGAGGTGTAAACGAAGAGTGGCATTCAACATAAAAGGTGAGCTTGCTGATCCAAACAGCACTACCTTAAAACGATAAACATCAAATTCACTCTCTGGATTTTCTGGAGTTGACAGCCAAAAAAAGCGAGTGAAGTCTCGATCATCCTCTTGAAGCTTAACATGTAGGAAAGCTTTCTCAATATCAGTGGTAAAGCCAAACTTGTGGACCCGAAAACGTAGCAGAATAGAACAAAGATCATTCACTAGGGATGGTCCAACTTCTAAACAGTCATTCAGACTTGGGTGATTGTTGGACATCTGACAGCTGCAATCATACACCACACGTATTGGAGTAGTAACAGAATCCTTCCTGACATGATGGTGTGGTATGTAATGTGCTGGGATATTGATGTTGAGTTAACTATCTCCACAAACCCTCTCCTCTCTTGATCTTTGATGATCTGATCATAAGTTATCATCAGCTCTGGTGTGCTAGCCAGTCAGCGGACTAGTGATCTAGTTCTTCGTTTGCATACTTCATAGTTTGATGGTAATGGAGCATGATCTTCTTTCCAGGGAAATTTAACCACATAGGAGCCATTTTCTTCACGTGTGATTGTCTTCAGGTAAGTGTCCATAAATTGGTCAGAATGTTTCACTGCTGGTAATGTTCCACTGGATTCTATTTCCCAAAACCTTTCAAGAGTTTGGTCATCATTCTCAGGGTCATTGTGAATGCCAATGTGCATGCTTGTGACTATATTGGAGGGGGATAAGAGAGCTAGTGGCCCCGATAGAAGGTAGCCTAGCTTTGACTGTACAGCTGTGGGTCCATCTCCTCTAACAATGTGGTCTTCGACAATATTCCAATAGCAATCAACTCCGATTAGTAGAGACATATCAAACTGACTGTTTTCCTTCATTATTGGGTGAGCTAGGGTGAGGTCCCTAAGATGGGAAAGCTCTCGTGACTTTGAAGTTGTGACACAATGGAGGGGAGCGGCAATCTTTGGAACTACTAGCACTGACAGTGGTATCATCTCTCCTGTTTGGCTGACAATTGTGACATCTGTTACATCTAAATGCTGTGGTGTAGAAGTATCAGCTCCAAATGCAGCCAGAGAAATACTTTCTTGTCTACTTGGTGTCAGTTGCAAATTGTTTGCTAGCCTCTTGGAGATGAAAGAACGCTGAGCACCTTCATCAAATAGAATATTTGCAGTGTTGCTGCCTGCTTCAGAAACTACTCTAGCCACGGCAGTCTTCAGTAAACAAACAGAGTTACCAGAGTTACACAACACAGATGTGTCTGTGTTAGCCATTGCTATTGTGGCTGAAATTGGAACGGTGGCTTGGGTGACCTGACTAGGACTTGATTTTGTTTCATTAGGCTGTGTCTTGTGGTCACTAGGTAATTGTTTTGGTATGGTACTGTCAGTGTTGCAAATACTGGTGTGATGTTTGTTGTTACATTTCTTGCAGCGAGCTTGTGATGTGCACTGACTTACTCTGTGTTTACCTAAACAATTGAAGCATAGGCCTTCCTTCTTGATGTGTTCCAGGCATTTCCCAGTACTAATGACCACATCACAGTTGTTAGATGTGTGTGCCCTTACAATACACACATGCAAGTTTCTTAATTGGTTTACCTCGATCAAATCTAGTGTGGTTGCCACCCTTAGCACCAGCATATAGGGAGAATTTTGTCATCTTAGGTGAAGAACTATCAGTTAATAAATGGGTATTATGTGTGAACAATCCCTGTTCAAGAATTCGTATCTCTCTCAATAACGCCTCTCTGAGATTCTCAACAGTCCACTCTGACCTGTTCTGTTCTCTCGCCAAGTTGCGTCGTACTTCTGCAGGTAATTTTCCAAGAGTTACTGGAATCAACATAGCACCATATGATTCAGGAGTAGTTCCTAAAGAGAGTAGGCTTCTTATGTGACCTTCAATGGAGTCATAAAAGGTTCTTAATTCAGTCACTGTGTTCTTTGGTGGAGGTAGATTCATCAGGGCTTGCATGTGGGCATTTACTATCGTTTGACTTTGCCCAAATCTCTCCTTGAGAATCTCAACTGAATGTAAGTAATTTCCATCTGTGAGTGGAAACCCTGCCACAGCTCTGGCAGCTTCTCCCTGAAGTTGAGCCCTTGAGTAATTGAACTTTTGTACTCCTGACAGAACAGGGCTGGAGTCTTCAGCCGCACTAAAACAATCCCAGAAAGTCTGCCAGGACAAGGGGTCACCACTGAAGGTGGGTAAACTCAGCTTAGGTAGACGACTGACACTGTGACTGGACTGACTAGCCATACTGACATGGCTGCTACTACTTGGGAGATGACTCTGTATCTCCTGTCCATCCTGAGATGAATGAGTTACCACGTTGAGTGATACAAACGGTTGCGCACTCGCACTTAGACTCGAACTTTGACTAGTAGTTCTGCTTGGGGTGTGTGGCTCTACTTGTTTAGTGTGACGCGAGATAAAGCGTTTTATCTGGTCAATTCTCTCGGTAATGCCGTCTTGTAGCTCTATTGCTTCATACACGTCCCTTTCTAACTCCTCTGAGTTCTGTATCTCTCCAGCAATTTTGGTGTCCAGCTCTCCAATGGCTTTTGCCTTTCGTTGCAGTTTCTCGACAGAAGTAGACAAACTGTCCAACTTAGAATCGTCTATTGCTTCACTAGAGTCCATTATTTCAGTTACTGTTCGGTGTAACTTTGTTAAATGGGCACGGTAGGCCTTGCGAGACGACTGCCAGCGACGTAAATTCTCCATTGTACTGTATATCTTCGTCACAAGTTGACAGTAGCTAACTGTAAAGAGAATGCAACAAATAAGAGTTCTTCGGATAAATTCGCTTGCCTTCTGGGGTACCGTTCTCACTCCAAATACCACGGTACCACAGCTTTTTCATAACGGGTTACAAAAGTAGGCGTAGCTAGCCGTAAGGTGAAGCGAATCCTGGTCACAGCACCAACAATGTGTGATAGTATTATGAAGCGGTAAGCCAAACAACTAAGTAGAGAGCGTTTCTTTAGCTACGACTTTTAAGATACATAACAACCCACTCTGCAACATGGTTACAGCCAATCATATTGCTGCACGCGACCTGCACGTGACTGTTTACAATTACGTAATAGTCTATATACAATTGTACTGACGTCAATTCTCGACACATAATATCGGTTGAACGCATTCCTAGCAACGTCGCCAGCAACCAAACTAACTCAAGCTCTCAACGTTTCTCACTGAACTACAAGCATACATTCATGGGTATAGACAACTGCGTAGACATTTCTTGCCAAACCATTCTCAAGTACGGCTTCCGCATCATGAGTGTGGCAAAATTCTAATGATTGCTATACTTTTATGGCTGCTTGTACGTCACAAACCATAACACCTTTTTGCTGCATCATAACTTCATGATACACCCTTCTACAGTGGTACATGAGAGTAGGATACTCTCCTCAGTATATATATATTATGAACTCTTGGTTGTACTTAATGGTACTGCCAAGATGTACTGTGAAGATAGTTTCTGGTCAATATTTTTGTGAGAAAGTGCACATCTCATGATCCCTAATGTACAGTACTACCGTTCTGTGTGATAACCATTTTTCATACCTTAAAAACTTAGACGCATCTACAATGATTTGGCATCAACTGATTCAGATTTGAAGCAGTTTCAACAACATGCGAATGCCCTGACCCAAATACAACTAGCAGCAGCTCAGGCTCAACTACAGCAACAAGCTGAAGCCACACCTCCATCATCACAGCCCATGGACACTCAACAAATCTTACAACAAACTGTAAGTAATAATGTGTAGGGTTGTGTGGACTACTTATATGTAACTATTTTTGTATAGCTCCAGCTGCAGTCTATGTTACTAAACGCAGGAATAAATCCTGCTCAAGCCATTGCCTTATCTCAGAATCAACTCAGTATGTTTGACGCATGTAATGTAATGTGTGTGTGTGTTTGTGCATGTGTGTGTGTTTGCGCATGTGTGCATGTGTGTGTGTTTGCGCATGTGTGCATACGTGCGTGAGAGAGAATTTTATTTTCACTTAATACAGCGGCAGGACAACATCTGCAAGTTCCTGCAGCACAGCTGTTGACTAATGCAGTATTGACATCATCTCCTAATCTATCAGGTAAATTATTTGCACTGCTTTAATCAAGTGGTTGTTCAGTGCTCTCATTTTGGTTGCTCATCTGCTTAATTAATGTACCATGTTGTGTTTCTCTACAGCAGGAAGCTCTACTACACAAGTTGCTTCCCCATTATCTGACAGTGAACTACAGAGTCCCATGACTAGTAGATCAGTAGGCACTAAACTCACTTGTAGTCCAGCTACACCAATGACTCCTGAGGAACTAGCTGATGAGGCTCATAAGAAACGGGATGTCAGACTTCGTAAGAACAGGTATTGTTTCCTGTTTCATCAGCTTGCATGATTTTAGTGTTCCACCAATAATCCCATCAGTACCTAATCAGAGCCAATGTGCATTGGTTAGCAGGCATGGGGCCAAGTACATTTCAGTACAAGTGCAGGTACTTAGAAAATTTCTCAAATACAAGTAGGTACTTGAGCTTATCTACCAGAAATACTTAAGTACAATACAAGTACTTTCAAAAGATCTTAAGTACAAATGCAAATACATGTTATCAAGATTATAATGTGGGAGGGTATACTCTTGATGTTATGTTGTAGTAAATTTGTTATTGTGATGTGTGTGGCATGAGTGCATCTAATAAACATTAATAGTGCGTTTACACTAGCAGTTGGGCACGGTACGGTACAGTACAGCACGGCACGGTACGCTTAATTTTGCTAGTGTAAATGGGTATCGATCCGAGCCAAACCGTTACGTGCCGGGCTGACCTGGCCCTGCTACTTCAACCGTGCTGGCTCGGTACGGCACGGCACGGTAGACAAATTGAAACAAACCTTGCTATATCCTTGGCTGCTGCACGTAAATACGATGGCTTCTACCATGGCCAAACGTGAAACAAAGTCCAGTTACCAAGTTCAACTTGAATGAGCTGTCCATAGAGCGATAGCCGCTGATATTGTCCTTCAAACGGATTGCTGGTAACTTGTACGACAGCAACTGCTTGAAACAAGCTTGAAAACGGCGAGGGCATCTCATAGGACGATACTTTAGCCATCACGTGCTTATGTATAAACTTGCCCAGCACGGTTATTTCCTTACCAATGTAAACGCGCACTTAAAACATAGCGTACCGTACCATGCTGTACCGTACCGAGCTGGAGCTACTAGTGTAAACGCACTATTACTGTCCAAATCTTGAGTCATCAGTGAGATGACATCTCTCTGGTGTAAACACCTCACCTGCGAACTGCTGAGTCAAGACCACATGCAATATACACCTTCCCTACACAATGTTAGCTACTACATTTTATATTAACCTGTTGATAATAGCTATACTTTGTCAAGTCATGTATGTATGTACTTCAAAGTACTTTACTGTACAAGTACTCCAGAATACCAAGTACATTGCTTGGAACTTAAGTACAAGTACAGTGGCTAAGTGTATAAAGTACTTAAGTACAAGTACCAAGGCCCCATGCCTGTTGTAATGTCCACTCATGCTGATCACAGTTATCATCATAATTATGTGCTATGCTATTAGGACCACACCAAGAAAGATGAAGATTTTATTATTTGCTGTTAATTGCTCAAAGAAGCATGACCAGACTCCAGAGTTACAAGCACACAAAAAAAAATTGGAATTTTTAACTAGAGTAGGGACCATAGCACATTGATAAAAAGTACTGAAACAAGCTAAAAGTAGGGATATAACACTTCTTATTGTTTTACTGTGATTTAGTATTGTGCACTACACCGGCTTGTTTCAGTGCCTTTTATCTATGTGCTATGGTCCCTACTCTAGTTAAAAATTCCAAAAATTTTGTGTACTTGTTTGTTAACTTTTTTTGTAAAATAAAATTCTTATGACTGGTGAACCGAAGCATACCACATCAAAGAAAAAGAAATGACGCCATGTGCCACAGCTATCAATTATCATCTGAAAAGTAAAGTATCCATTATGCTTCGTTGTCAGCTATGTTACACAACATTACAAATCAAGAACTTTGCCAAAAAGCACCTCTGCAATCAAAGTAGCCATTATGAAAAATACAGATGATTCTGTTACAAAGGGAAGCCATCACGCACTACCACCAATGACACCTTTCGCTGTCAGCAAAGATGAATGGGACACAAATTAGGACACTGATAAGTCCATGAAAAATGCATTGTACAAACTGCAGTATGCCAAAAGGCACATGTCTGGCTGAAGCGACATTGAACAGTGAAAAAATCAACCTGTAGCCTTAGCCGTTATCGAGTCTGAAGGCATCAGTCAGTTACTCAGTCAATCACTAGAAAATTCCATTTGATATATATTTTTTAAATTTTGTAGTAACTTATTGAAAACGTTTCCTGTTGATACATGGTTTTATCTAACCAATACTGCTTCATCATTGTCAGGAAAATATTAAAGCTAGTTTTATGGTGTTTTTCATGGGCCATGCCTACAAATTTGTGGCCCCTACAATCGTACTGTATGATAGCAGGTTGGAAATAGCATTTAGAGCAAAGCTAGCATGGTATAGATTTTCTCCAGTCAATCTATAATGAACAGGATTAGTTTTAGGTTTTGATCCTAGTTTAATTTCACTGCCTACCAAAAATTAAAACATGCGTATTTTTTATAATGTGGCAGATATATTTACCGAGTATATTTTATTAGCAAAATAGAAAAGATTGTTTTTGCTCAGCTAATCTCATTTGTATTGGTGAAATACACTGCTGGAATACACTGCTGGGTATTATGTGCTATATCAGTGAAACAGCTTACTGTGAATTCATGTTCACTTACTGTGAATGTTTATATACTTTAGGGAAGCTGCTAAGGAGTGTAGAAGAAAGAAGAAGGAGTACGTGAGGTGCCTAGAAAATCGTGTGTCAGTGTTGGAGAGCCAAAATCAAGCATTGATTGGGGAGCTACGAGCTTTGAAAGAACTGTACCTTCCAAAACAAGACAGTTCTTAAATCGACTTATATATTGTATGCACTATAAGTACAATAATTGTATACAAGGTAATTACAACAAGGCTTATATTATTAGAAATTAACGTCATCATTTGTTGTGTTGAAAAAAAAATATATTCCTCAGATATTAAGTGTGTGCATGTCTGCCACACGATGTGAACACTAAAGTTCACCTGTGAGCATTACTGACAGTACTTGTGTATTAAATTGCAGTCTTTGCCACACACTATAACTGTTAGTGCACAATTCTGCAAACTATATATACAAGCCCTCCACAGAATCCACATTGGTGGTATGTCATATTTAGAAGTAAGGGAACAACCTTCACGAACATGAAATAAAGTATGAGTCATACTTTATTTTATGTTCATGAAGGTTGTTCCCTTCTAAATATGACATACCTCATACAAATTTAATGAAACTAAAAAAATGTCTTCACACAGACTAAACATTGCAAGTGACTTGCATTTATAACAATATAAAAAAGAATGCACCGTAAAAAAATTGTTTCAATACAGAGCACCATAAAACCATTATTTGAATAGTTAATGGAAAATAGTTATTGTCACTGTTATTTTACCTTGACTATCCTTCATTTTCTCCATACCATAGTTCCAATAATTTGTATACGATCATTTTTTCTATCTGCCACATATATTGTACCTTGTTTACTAACAACAATGCTGCAAATGTCATGAAATTCACCCTTCTTACTACCCTTGCATCCAAACTTGTTAATTACCTGGCGAGAGTAGATATTCTCATTACGGGATTTTAACAGACGCTTGAAAAAGCGATTCCTTAGTGGGGGGCTAAATACACAAAGACTATCATCGTCCGCAGCTATCATGTGGTTGTCTGGGGAAAACGCTATGGCACATGGTTTGTTACAATCAATCTTGCACAAGAACTTATGATCAGCTCTGCTGTACATGTTCACACAGTTACTGCAATAGTTAGTCACATATATATTATCACTGCTGTCTACAGCAATGGACACTGGATGACATGACTTCTTAAGATCAGATCCTTCAGACGACCCAAACACACCATGAAGTACATTATTGTTGCCAGTGTCAAAGGCATAAACCCTCTGGCCATCAGCTACATACAATATTCCTTTGCTATTAAAGTACAGTCCAAGTGGTAATTCAAAGTGGTCTTCTTTGTTTCCTTTTATGTTGTCAATTGTTGACAAGTAATCACCTCTTCTTGAATACATCTTGACACAATGGTTTCTACTGTCACCAACTGCAATAAGTGATTTGCTTGCTGCAATTCCAGAAGGTTTTGAAATAGACCCATCTCTGTAAACTGTAAACACACTTACCAACATTAACTCACAGTTTAACACCAATACTTGTGAAGCTAAAGTATCCAGAATTAAGAATCCATTGTCAGGGCTAATGGCTATACCACCAGGATTCTTAAATCCGAAGTTCCATTCCTTGGTTCCTCGCAAATGGTTTATTGCTACTCCAGTTCCTTTTCCAACTGCAGTGCCTCCCAAGCCCCCAGCAACACCTCCAAGCACACCTCCAACAAAAGCACCAGCAATAGTACCGACTACTGGAAAGAGAGACCCAACTGCAGCTCCAGTTGCTGCTCCTGCTACAGACCCACCAATTCCTCCAGCTGTACTACCACCAGACATTGCTGTTTGCTCCACAGCATAATTTTTAAATTCTTCTTTATCCATTTTACCACTTGCACATTGATATACAGCATTGCCCATCTGTGCCAAGTATATTACACCTTCCACGGCTACCCCAACAACAGCAGATGCTTTAGCACTCTGTTTAGCTGCATTTACAGCTACAATTTTAGCAGTCTGAGCGGTTGAGGCACTCGCTGTTTGTTGAAATGTCTCTTTAGAAACTTGTTTAACAAGTGTTCTAGCTGCACTTGTTGCAGCTTGAACCAAAGCTTCTTTTCCCACTATGCCAATTGGTTTCATCACATCTGACACAGTAACTCTGTCTTTAATTGTACCAAGAAGCAGAGCCCAGTTTCCACCTCTAATAATTGGAGTAAATTGTTCTAAACTATTACTCTGAACAGCATGTACAAACAAATATTTCTCAAAGACGATTTCTATTTCTTTGCACATTTGACATTTGGCTATTCCTGTCTTGATAAATGTCACAAAATGTTCAGAATTGTTGTGCAAAAAGTTGTAAGTGTTCCCTTGACTCTTGAATTTTTCTAAATTTTTCTTTTCTACAGTAATAGTAGCAATGTCCTTGTATACTTTCTTGAATATATTAGTATGTTCTGGTAGTTGGGTATAAGACAGAATCCTTTCCTTAATCTCTAACAGCTCAGCTTTTGTAGGATCTAATATGAACTCTGCTTCAACAAATTCATTGCTACTGTCATCAAAGAACGTGCTAACATGAATTTTACCCTTACCAAGGATAGAAACCACATAAAAATTAACATTCCAACCACACGCAGTCTTGTAAACAAGATGGTCGCCTGCAGTAACATTTTGGAAGTCTCTTTGTATAGGAGTAAGTCCAGAAGATTCTGAAGTAACGTTCAGTAGATATTCCAGTGTTTTATTTACTCCAGCTTCTTTCATCAGCTTGAAAGCCATTTGTAGTCGATCTTCATTATTAATTCTTCTACATGAAAATAATAGACATACAATCATAATCATAGTGTGATGAAATAACTATAGTGACAGAGAAACTCTCATAAGCATTAACATACTGGTGTATATAAAGCTGAAATGCTGTCTGTCTGAAAATCCGTCACATTGCTGGCTCACCAGTCCTTGCATGCATTATATTATGCTCAAAACGAAGGCTCATCATCCAGCTTTACTACATGCTTCTCTAAAGGCTAGCATATTGTGAGCATCATGGAAACCACAAGACAAACTTCAACTGGTAGAGTACCTGACTTGTATACATACAAGAGGTAATGGGTTCGAGACATTGTTTTTTTTTCCTAGCCATGCACTTTTGCACAAGCTAAAGAAAAAATTGATGAGTGGCAGAAAAACAATGGTACCACTTTCTATATTTAAAACTCGTTTGTACATGCTAACAATGTAATATAGTACATTGTACAATAAATAAAGTGAGATGTTCGTATTGGGAGATTTGGTCCTAACAGAGACACCAACTGGTGTCCAGCGGACTTCAGTTTTACAGTGCATGACAGCTCTACATAAGTCTATATCTTCACACGCACAGAGTCAAGCATAATAATCAAGCACACTCAACTTATCACACCCAAATATTCGTGACAGGACTCCTACTTACTTCTAAAGATGAAAAGTTTTATGGACCTTTCTAAAGATGAAAAGTTTTATGGACTTACCCTTCAGGGTTTTGCATTTTGGAAAGATCAGCTAGTAACTCTTTACAGGCTGGTCTCTTCTCCTTTACATCAAGACAAGTTTTAACAGTTGACAGCAAAAATGAATCTCTCATCATGTCAATAAGATGTTGTCGGCGCTCCAGTCCACTAGCTTCAAGCATATCTGGCCATTTGTGTGTAATCATGTGAACAATAATACAGCCAAAAGAAAATATGTCAACCGATAATGTGTAACAAGGAGGGTCCATCAATGCTTCTGGTGGCATAAATGCAGGAGTGCCGGCTGCAGGTTGCTTCACCAGCTGAGTAGAGCAATGTTGCTCTCCTAACCTTTGAGCTGATCCAAAATCAGCAATTTTTGCATGAAATTTGGAAGTGAGAAGGATGTTATTTGAAGATAAATCACTGTGGACAACCTGATGGTCTTCATGGAGGTAAACCAATCCTCTAGCTATGTCACATAAAACATTGACAACATCAGCATCTGAGATTTGTGTGAATGTGTCAATATATTGTGTTAAACTAAATGGAACTCTTTCCATGACTAACATAGGTAGGAAAAAAGCACCACGGGGTCTACTAACATCATCAAACCTTGAGTAATGTACTCCGATAAATGAAATGATATTTTCGTGTTTCAATTCGCTTAAGAGCATAATCTCCCGGCTAAACTTTCTAAGCATGCTTTCCATGCATTCGAAATCTGTGTCATGTTGAAAGAATATAGAATGCAACTTTTTCCCAATGTAGCGCTGCTCTTTCCAGTCTAAATCAACAACGATCGCGTCTGCACCTTGGCGGTATTCTTTATCATTTTGGTCCTGGCCTATTTCTATTACATCTGACAGAACATGGGACGAAAAATTAAACTCTTCAAGTACATTTTTCAACGTACGGACCATTGGCATCTTATCAAACTGGCCCCCTTCCCTCTCCGGCTGTTCCCAAGTTGTTCAGCAGGGAGGGAAGCCTCTTGAGGTGAACAACAGCGTCAGCTATCACAGAAAAGTAATCATAATCAATCCGGTTACTGGTAATTTACGGATTTTATGTAAAAACAGCGTGCCACGTGATTGACACAGCTTTCCACTAGAACAGTCGAAACGCAACCGTCAAAAAATACGCTTTATTACGCGTATTTAGTTGCACAGCTTGTTTTCCCGCGAAGAAACAAGCGCTTCTTCCGGTAGAACACCGTCTGACTACAAGCGCTTGTAGCTGCCAGATGTAACGCTCTTTCCTGTTTGCACTGGTGGTCACGCAACAATAGGTCACTAGTCTCTCCCACAGTAACCAAATTCGACAGGTGCAGTAAGTTAGCAACGAGCTACAAAGCACTGAACAAAGTTGGTGAGTAATGACAAGGTGGTTTTGAGGTGTGGGTACAATTTGTTTCAAGCCATATTAGTGTTGCTAATTAATTTGTACAACTAGACAAAAGCCCAAACTTGATAATTATGTTGTAAAAAGTTGTGCACTTTGGTTGCTGTTTACACATACAGTAAGATGACAAATAGCATTTTTGCACACTTTAAATCAACAATTTCTAAAACAGTTTATCTAGTGGAGACTTCCTGTGCCAGAATACTGCTGCCACTACTCCGAGTTGACCAGAGATGAAAGTTTGTACCATCAAATTCAGCAATAACTTGAAACTGCTTGGGGTACAGCCATCTTCAAGGACTCCATTCTTACTGTGTCCAGGGTAAATCCCGCATAATACTGCTCCTGTCGTGGAGATACACAGAGGCCTGGTCATCCATTACAGTCCTAATCCTGTAATAGTTTCAAAGTACATTAAAGATACAACTGGATGTACTAGCCGTTAGAATGTAGTATTATTAAATGTGAGGTGAATTGATCAAAAGAAAAAAATCACACTAAAATCTATTGAGGAATGGATAGCTAGCTACAAAGAGAGCTCACAACACTGACCAACTTACCAAGGCCACTTTCATCTATCCAAGTCATTGTTACTTCAGAAGGGCCTTCTAATTCCAAAACGGAGATATCATGGTACGACACTGCATCTGGTACAATCAGTTTGTTCTGGCAGCTTTTACAAACCAAGGTTACCTGTACAGTACAAACATCACAAGTACACATGGGTACAATACAGTTTCTTACACTACAGCAGTAATGAAAAAAACTTCCGTGACATTTCCCACATACATACATACATGCTACAAAAGTACATTTTACACCATCAAAATCCAGCAAATACAATTCTCAGTGAATTCAGAGTTTAGAAGGCAACAACGCCCATCATACTAAATCAGGGGGTGCTAACAGGAACAAAAATTTGTAAAGCAGAGACTCATAAAAGAGATAACGTACGACAAGAAAAATTGATGAATCTACATTTCAGCAGCTTTGCTAAATTAAATGTCCTCAAAAATCAAGAAATTGTAGATCTAAACATACTTTTAAAGGTATTTACAATTTAAAATTTCCTGCCTTATGGTAATCATCCATTTCGAGTAACTATCAGTGATTACAAATTTAAAACTTCAAGGAGTTATTTGTATTATTATATTATATATACAGTGGAACCTCTCTTAACAAATGCCCCGAATTAAGGACACATAATAGAAAAACCTCCCTAATAAGGACAAAAAACTTGGTCCCAACAGGTCTGTTTAATACATTTTTACCTCCGTTTTAACCTCTGAAAGAGGAAAACCTCTATATTAAAAAAGTGGCCAAAAATTCTAGGTCCCAAAATGTCCGTAATAGAGAGGTTACACTGTAGTAGCTCCGTGCAATTATGTACTGGTAAAGCACCATTGTGAAACACATTAAAAATGCAACTACAGCTGGTCTAAATAAAGACTGTAAAAAAATTCAGGTTACCGTGGGACAATATTTAAGTCCACATAACATACAGCAATGTTCTAACTTGCCAATATTTGCTGTAAGTAATGGGAAGCCCTTACCATTAGATGTGAAATCACAAGTTGCCGAATCCAGCTGCACTGCAAGAGTCTGACCTAGTAGAAGAGGTCGTAACTGATGATTTATTTTTAATATGTACACCACTGTGTGAAACTAAGATAGCAGTAACGGTTATTATTTTGAAACTACTGTAACACGAAATTTTTGTGGGATTAAGATTGTATGGATTTTGCAGACATCTTAACAAAATTTTATCATAGATAATGTAGGGAGATGTCTTTCCCATAGTTTTATGTACAGGCAATCCTTGTTACGAGTCCAGACTATCTCACTAACTCAACTTTGTTTCTTCATGAATTATCTTGTTAGTTTCCTTATCACTTTTACATTGGGTGAGTGTTATCAAATCACGGTGGCATGCAGCCAGTTTGTTTCAAACTTCATCGTTATGTATGGCTCTGCAGGTATAGCACCAATATTTTTTTGTGGCACTATTTCTAAGCACCAAGACAAGATATGAGAATTTTTTCAGTATTAACTAAAGGCAAGTTGTATAGTGCCGGCAGTCACGTGCATTAAAAAAAAACTTAGACAAAAAACCTAACAAAGCAAAAAAAAAAAGTTGTCTAAGCGAGGGCTCGAACCCGGGCATCCGTACTCATAAGCAATGCTCGTAACGATTATACCACCGGTGCTGCAGCTACTCACCTCCTTTAGTTTCTACCTTATAAACATCTGACTGAAGTGACTTCTATATATAACAATAGTGAAGAAGAAACCAAAGCCTGAACCCTAGCCTACCCCTAACGCTAAGGAACTACTTTTCGCGTCCCCTAAAGTTGAATGCTCGGGGCAACCTACTAGACGCATGCCCTAAAGTTGAATGTTTGGGGAAACCTACTAGACGCGTGCCCTAAAGTCAAATGCTCGGGGCATATTGGATGCGTACCAAATCTAGCTCGCCTAGACACAACTGGTTTGTTTGATAGTCCAGCAAATGAGACTTGTGCCAGTAAAATAGCTGTTCATGTTCGTAACTGGTGCCAGTACTATATCCACTTTGTTAACTAAATGATTAAAGATTTGTATGAAGATTATATTTGTGTAAACTGAGGCTGATACCGTTGACTACTGAACCCGTAACGAAGATTGTCCATAATGATGTCACTGTTGCGAATCTTTACTTGTACTTGATTTTACAGTCCACGTACAAAAGGTGTGGAACAACTGAGACATTTTCACAATTGAGAGATCTATATCTGAACTACAAAAATTTCTTTCAAAAAAGTTACTTTTACATTTTGGCAATCCACAAAAGTTGTTTAACACCTTATGGCACTGTGGTGTATGGTTTATTGTGTATAACAAGATACTGAATAACAACCTCTTCTATATTAACGGAGTACAAATTCGTTTCACAAATGTATACAGTTTCATACAGCTACTACACGTGCTCCATACAAACCTTATCACTTTCGTTGACTCAGATTTTGTGCACTCCTTTTCGTTTATCCACAGCAAAGTGAAATCAGGAGCAGTAAAATTCTTGTTCAGTTCTAACACTGAAATACTCCCAGCCCACACGTTTCAAGATCAAATAAACAGCATAATTATCTTCATAAATCATCTCTTCAACTGTTTTTATTCGAAAATATGCCACAAATTTACTGGTTGGACGCCATTTCTCTCGTCCGCGTGGCCTGTCGAAAACGCCATTTTGAACTTCTTGTAAATTGCGCGTGCAACTAAAATCGTCCGTTTTTTGACGGTTGCGTTTCGACTGAGAAATCGTGAAGTTCGAGTGAAAGTGAGTGCTAAACTTATTGGGTATGAATGTCGATAAGTTACTACATAAACTCCATCTGTTTTGTACTTTAATAACTTTGACAAAATCATTCAGTAGTTTTGCCCTCTTGTTTCTATAGTACATTGATGGGGTTTTTGTGTTTGTCGTATGTAATCCATTGTTTAAGTTAGAAAACCGTGTTCTCTGGGTTCGTCATATTCGATTGTGGTTTTACCTTTGGTCTGGTGGCGCCCGCCTCTGTGCATAGTAAAGATGGGTCAGATCACTCTAGCACGAGCTCTAGCCATAGATCGTATATTCTTCGTATGAAGAATATACAATCTATGCTCTAGCATTAGCAACAACATAGATCGTATATTCTTCGAAGAATACACGATCTATGGCAACAAGTAACACAATCACACCAGATTAAGTTAAGGAGTTAGGATCATGTTTTATCAGCAATCCCTACTCAATGATTTGTTCCATGGAATTACACAAGTACAAGGGAAAATTTATGAATGTAATAAAGAAAAGTCTTTGTAGTTAGACCTTGACATGCTCTACTCACTTATCAGACATACCATCCACACAAGCATTATTTTACAGTACATAGTTACAACTCTGTAATGTTGGAGTGACCAGACCCTTTCTTAGCAAATGTGCAGGCACCACTAGACTAGATTTTACCAGTCAGTAGATGTGTGGAATGATTGTAGTGTGTGTTACTAACATTTACTGTGTAGTTAATTAGCTGTCTTCATGATAGAGATGCAACGATATATTGATATATTGCGTATTGTGACATATTGTGGCTTGTTAACATGGCTAACAATCAAATTATTGTACATTATAGTTAGTATGTAATGCTTCTCAAAGAAAAAAATATCTCACTTTTTTCCCTTAAAAAAATGACATAGACCGTTGCTTAGACTCCACTTTGTATCATGCAATACTGTGTAACAGAAATGATTCGTAGAAGAAAAAAATGCGAATTTTGCTATTTTACATGCATTTGTGAACATTTTCTTGCAATTCCTACAATAAAAAAATAATAAAATGAAATTTAGCCTGAAAAAGTTGTACCTTTAGTGGGCCAATAGTAGCACTGAATCTTCAACCTTCCTTGTACGATTCATGCCTTAGTTCATACACCAAGTGTGCATAGCTACTTGTCTCACAAATAGCGCTAGCTAAACTACTATGACACTACAGTGAGGCACATGACCGTGTGATTCGAACAGAGATGCAAAACTTCAGCGACAGTAGCTAGGTAGGTGACAGTGGAAAGAAACCATTGCTAGCTACTACAGCCAGGCAATTCACTGTGCATGGACGTGTCTTTAGTGCCGCCCCCAATGTCTATCAACTATCGTCGATCCGCTCATTACCGTGAACGTTAATAAAAAATAAGCACATTAAACAGATACAAAATAACTATTCTCAACAGCAAAATCGGCAATCTATGCAACATGTCAGAGTCGAACATTCCCCACTCCATAACTAACTGGTTGTAGGCGCATGCCCATTTCCTAAATTACTTCATGAATACAATAAATCGCGAACGTTTTCTCCCGAATGAGGAAGTAGTAGATCATTCGCGAATGTTTTCTTCTGCAAATCATTCCCATTGCACAGTATATCGCTGTATCGTGGTACACCAGAGGCAATATATCAATACATCTACACACTATATTGTTGCAACTCTAATTCATGATGTGTATGAGATTACTTTGGGACATCAATCTTCCCCCGGGCACATCAACGCTTTGCTGTGCCCAGTAACCAAGTAGATGAATGAACTACATTACCTTATCTTTGCAGTTTATCAGTGATTTCAATAATGACGACAATTCGACCAGTAAGAGGCGATGATCTATTCAGACTCAATGTAACTAATTTAGATCCACTAACAGAGAATTACAATCTTTCCTTTTATTTCACCTATTTCTCCCACTGGCCTGATCTCTTTCAAGTCTGTGAGTCAATTAGTGGGAAAATCATGGGATACTTCATGGGAAAATCAGAAGCCAAACACTCTCCACAAGACTGGCACGGCCATGTTACAGCTTTGACCGTAACACCGGAGTTCCGACGGATCGGACTGGCTAGCCAGATGATGCAAACATTAGAGGATATATGTGAGCGGAAGAGGTGCTACTACATTGATCTATTTGTCCGTGTCTCTAATGAAATTGCTGTGGACATGTACAAGTCATTTGGATATGTTGTGTATCGTACTGTCCTGGAGTACTACTCTGGTGCAAAGGGACCTGATGAAAATGCTTACGATATGAGGAAGGCACTAAGTAGAGATACTGCAAAGAAATCTATGATACCTTTACCGAGGCCAGTAACTGCTGATGAAGTTACATAGTGTTTAGTTTTAGAATTTTTACATTGCTGATGTAGGTATCTATTTTAGGTATATAATATGTATACATGCACCACCTTATCATTAACCTTAGCACTTTATAACTGTTGACTCAAACTTTGACTAGGAATCAAGCTTTTTTTCTTAATCAGATGTTATTAATTTTGTTAAATCTCTAGCTAATAACGTTACTGATGACTTTATGGTAGGAGGCTGTATGTGTGCATATGTACAGTTGATTGCACATGTGTTTGAACATTACACAGTGCGTAAATTGTGTCTTGCCTGCCTACAAAGGCTGCACACAACACTAAACAAAGAATAGCAACTATTTTAACGGAATGATTTTTTGCCATACGCAATGTTCAAATGTACACATACATGCAATCGACTGTACAAGTGTGTGTATGCATATGCATGCTCACTCATATTTACGATAGCCAGGAGTACATGCATCACTACACCATACTATGTATGTGAAAGGACTGTAAGTAATATGATCTGCAGGTTACCTGGGGAACTTGTGTTATAGCCACGAAAAACTTGTACGGTTAAAAAATGCAAGGGAATATTATTTACACATTTGTTTCAATATGTTAAATACAAATATGTACACCTTGAATTAAAAAATTACAGACGAAGTAACAGTTTATCAACTGCAACAGCTACTCATTAATAATATGATAAAAATAGTCGTCATCATAGAAATAGTGTTCTTGTAAGACATGTTCTATGACTTGTCCTCGTAGCAAGATGTCTCCATAATTGACACCATCTTCTCTTGAGCTCACCAGTCCTCTCTGTAAAAGCCAATCAACTAGCTCTGTGCCAGTGAAGACATTCTCAAATTTATGGAATCGATACCTATATAAGAGTAGTATATTGTGACATTGAGAATCTGGCATCACACACAAATGATTCACCATTTTGTGGATGGTAACTCCGTTTCTAAATCCTGCAAATGTTGCGATTTAAATGTTTCACAAACATGAAATGAAGCACTATCCAATTCATTCTTGTCAGGTATAATCACATTCTCCACTTGATACAACGTATGACGTATCCTATTGGATGACACAGTGTCCATAAACAGAAGTGCTTCATAGAGCTTTGTGGTGCTTATGTGCTCTAGCCAGGCGATCCAAACTCTTTCCACTTAAAACCTCCAGCACATACATGGAAAGGGTTAAAACTATTTGTGCTGCATGAAAGCTATGTATACACCTCACCTTTTCAGCAAAAGCAATATAATCCAGTTCTTTTCAGTTGCAAACAAGAGGAATAAGAAGAAACCCTATAAGGGTGCAGTAATAAATGTATATGTTTTATTAGAGTATGTGTCGATTGGTGTGGATGTACTTGTCAACTGTATATAAGTGCAGCATACCTGTCCATAATTCATCACACCATCCAATACATCCACTTCAACATACACTCCAGTCTTTCGATGAAGATGACCACCGTTATATGAAATTGCAAAGATTCCCTACAGTTGCAAATCATAGAAAAAAGATACGTTGACAAGGTGTGTGTCTGTTATCAACCTGCAAAACCTGTTATTACATTTAGTATAATGACATCACACCTGTTTCATTAATTATTCCAAAACAAATAAAGTGACTGTAAACTTTATGTAGTGCCTTGGCCAACAAAATGATTTGTTAATGCACTTACCACTATCATTGATGCTAATAAAATGAACAACAAACTTATAATCCTGTCAGTGTTCTTCCCTGCTTCATCTTCCTCCCATAAACCTGGCATTGGTATGTCTGCAAACGTGACACGTTCACTTACCAAAAAGGAATCAGACTGGATAAATGAACTCAGTAGAGCAGTACTCTCGCTTTTATTATCTTGAACACCTTGTAAAGACTCTGGTGAGGATGTTGAACTGTTTCCAGTGTCTTGTACACTTCCACCACAGATAGTTTTCATTGAAGCATTAATTCTAAATGTATAGAAATGGTATCACTACAAGCACATACTGGGATTGTGTGCTGGCACATTTAGCAAAACCAATCCAGCATTGTGTAACAGTTTTAACTGTTCAACAATAATGTACACAAGTGCACTTACATGACATTCTTACGCTCAATGTGTTTTGATCTTCTGATAATACGAAGAATTATAAATATAAGACTGGCAGTTGTTATGATGGTACTAACTCCCAGAAATATACATGATAACACTAACTGTAGACAATAAAAGTGAAATAATATTATCAACTGTGAAACAGCTTCAGCTTATTGCACCTGTCCATCTCCAAGAAAAAATGCTTTATCAAGGGTAGCATGTCTTTCTGGTTCTTCGGCAACAATGACAACTAGGACAATAACACTGATGAACGGTAACCTATAGTAACAGAATGGCAGCACTGTGTATCAGTATAAGAATGCACATAGAACTGAATGGAATATAATAACAGTATTAGGGATTGAAAATAACTTTTTTTTGTTGCAAATAACATAGTACATCCTGATGGCCAACCCTGCATAGCCGGATACTGTTTCTAGCATAACTGTGTTAATAGTACCTGAAAGTGCAAAACAGCTCTTCAAAGTATGAGCATGCAGGGACCTTTGCTCTGCTATATACACTGTTTTTTGGTTGCATCATGCTAACATCTCCACTTCAGTTAATACATTTCTGTTCAGTCAGTGGATAGTGTGGACTGGACTGGACTAAAAAAGGCATTTGGTACTCATCTAGTCTTATGAGGAGACAATGATAGTTCTCCTTGGTATGTAATAAATCTGCATGTGAGTTAAGTAAATGTACTTTATTTGTTACTAACCCCCATCCTGCCACCAAATTCAACAGCCACCGGAGTATAGCAAACCTTGATCCAAACACTAACAGAATAACTAGTTCCAAACTGAGCAGTGCAGACCACAGTCTGGTTGCAAATACACCCCCAAGGAAAAATGTGAAAAAAAAGTAATTCCAAGGAGATTCATCAGTAGTGTATGTTATTCCAATAGCTCCAGAACACATCACAACCTGTACAAAATAAACACAACTACCATACAGCTTCAGTAAGTCCGCACTTATACAACGTCCACCTTTATAATAGAAAATATAGCAGCTGACAATTAACAATTACGACATCAAATTAAATTATAACATTTGTATTATACAATAACACAATTACCATAGCTGCCATCAAATGCATAATAAATATATGCACATGTGATCGATGTCTCCGAGCTGCTATAAACAGACCAAGCACGATTACCTGTTGTATCAAAAGAAAGCACAAACACGATGTCTTCATTACACAATGGTATGCAATGCATGTTGTTTTGTTTGAGCATATAATAAACATGTACACTAACTCAAGCCACCATGATGCATACACCGTGAGCATGCATGTTTGCTGTATGATAGTGTACTTGATATTTCTTATAGTTTATAACAACTATATGTGTCCCCAGGCCCCTATCAGCACCTTTCACACAATACTGTAATTATTACTTTTGAAGGTCAAATATATCCTCAATTATAAATGTACTATATAGTATACTTACCACAGAGACAATGGAGACTACACTACAATCAGTTCTTGTATCGGTTATTATGTCATGGTAGTCTTGAGAGTTAACATTCCTAACAAGTGCCATTCGAGCTGATATGTAAATAATCGGAGCAGACAAGAATGTACAGAACACCAGTGCAGGACCAACCTGTTCAAAGACAGTAGATACACCCAGTTAGACTGAAATGTACACTATACACTGTAATAAGCCCTATACAGTATATACATAGAATGGTCATATGTAGCACTACGTACCACATTAGTTCCACAGTGGAAAAGAGCTGCAAACACAAACACAGAAGGAGCAGTAGGAAATGTACCAAACACAAAACCAAATGTGCTTATTTCTTTATCAAGTCCAAAAGCTTCCAATATTAGTTGTGTAATCAATGGCATCAATATCCTGTATAGATAATGTAGTGCTCAACGAACATTATCTAGTGACATACACTTAGTATCCTACATTTTAGCAGCACACAGTAGAGATGACTTAAGCACAAGTAGTCCATTAAAGTCATTCAGTTTTCCAACCATACATATCCCAAGATATAACAGTGCACAGGCACTATAAGCATCACCCAGTAATGTCAAAAACTGCTTCATCCAATCCTTTAAGTTACGACTTGATTCATAGTCACTATCACCTCCATGAACAATCTTTGACACTACCACATTTATTGCAATACCTAGCAACGTCATATTAATGATAGGGTTAGATATAAGACCCCAAAAAGTTTTGAAGAGCAGTGTTCTTATTGAGATAGATGATTGTGTCCTTTTCTTTTTAGACTTCTGGAGAGCATATTCCATACAGAAAAATCCAATAGGATTAAGTAGTCCAACTTGTATAGGAGCAATCAGGTAGATATAACTCAAATAGTGGAACCCACCTGGACCAACACTGTTTCCATACAGAGCTGATACTGTGAAAGAAAATAGTAAAGTCATATATAACAGGTCTATATACATATGACATGTCACCATGCATGTTGCATGAGGTGAGTTCATAAACTTGAGTAAAAACACAGTACCCACAAAACTGATGAATATAACTGCATTTGTAACCAGATAATTACTATCCTGTTTTCCCTAGCAAATTAAAACAAAACTAAAACTTACCAGGTACTGTAATCTTTTAAACAGTAAACACATTTACATTGTTTTGAAACACACTCAAATACTTTAGTCCATAAGTTCAAGTTTATAGTCGTAAATTATAATCATCTGTAAAATAACAATGACTTACAAATGGGTAATCCCAGAGCAAAATCATTTGATTGTGTACAGAAGATAGCTAAGATGCCTGGTTTACCCATACTAACAGGTCGGGTGAACACCAGTGTAATTACAAATACAAGTACAAATACTGAAGATCTTGCTATCAGAATCCCTGCCATAAACTTCCAGTTTATTGCACTCAAATCCAATATGGCCATATTCTGTAACAACAAGGCTGGTAGTGCAATCTTCCCAACAATCACTCCAACAGCACTAGCATTTTGTTGTGTGATGAACTTGAACTTTCCCAGTATATATCCTAGAATGACCACTGCAAATATTCTCCCAATAGCTGGGAACAAGTTGGCAATTGATCCATCACCCATTATTATCAGACCTGCTGGGAGCACATTCACAACACTGGCATGCATGATTTATAAATTAAGGATTGCATTGCTATACATCAAGGTTACTAGCAAATAAAATCAAGACAATTCTGAGAGATCTTGAACAGACTATGAACTTAGTATACAATAGCACGATATAATCAGCCTGGGAATCTAGTAGAGCAATATACATTACATGGATCAACGAATAAAATGAAATGACTTTATATACATTGTTTCTAATTACAGTTAAGTGTATCGGGTATGCATCTTGTAACCACAAATACAGGAAGTCTATATACACCTACCTATACAGACTAACAGTATAAGATAGCTCACATTCAGATCAAGTTTGCATCGTCTACACCCTACATCATTTCCAAAAATGAAATTCCTTCTGAAGCTGTTATTACATGGATATTTATATGAATGCTGTATTAGAGTTTATATACTTCAGTGCTCTTATTAGAGTATAATATAAATTTAAAGAAATGTGTTGATTGATAACACGAATAGTCTTGCCTGTTTATATATCATTAACATGGACAAAAATATATATCATTTATCAAACTACATGCATATTTGTGACCGGATTTGCGAAAGGGGTCTTCCACACACATCCAACTCTATGAATATGAAAGACCATAACTTTGTATTCAAGAAAGATGCAAGCCTGAAATTATCACCATCCATTAACCTATGTTGGTGCACACTACTGACCAAATGTCAAGGCAATAACTTTTCCTGCACTGAAGGTATGAACTGTCAAAGTTGGTTAATTGGATGTGTGTGGAAGACCCCTTTTCGCAAATCTGGTCACATTTCATGAATATCAGAATAGATAAAAATGAGAAAGTCTGTGTAAAATGAAACCGACCTCAACAGGGTAGAGGACCTTGCTCTATACAAGAACTGAAGCACACCAATAACTGTTACCTCCTATACAGCACATCAACAATAACAAAATACATACACTAAAAAAAGTATAATTAATAGGCTACAATTTCAAATCACCAGCTACAATACTAACTGAACCTTCATGTAACTATTCAAAGTTTAGATACAACAGATGCTACTTGGTGAACGAGAAAACTGAAGGTAGCTACTAACATCATTAGTAACGGATAATTGTTGAGCTGGGTAGCTATTTATGTCATGAAAAATACACTTGGGTTGCTCTGGTATCCTGGCCAGATCTACGGTACTGAACAATTGTGAACCCCAAAATGTCATCAACCCTTGGTAACAGGTGTGCATCCTTTCATTGATTTGTCAATAACCTTCACAGAATCAGCTTGTCCTATTAACTAAGGAGTATATATAGCCCATGGACATTTTTGATCAAGAAATTAAAGCTCTTTTGTAGTTTAGCATTTAACAGTGAATGTATTTCTACCCTCTTATCAGGAGATAATCTCCTAAATCGTTGATGAAGAGGGGCAGCACCATTTGAACAATTAATAACCATGTTTTCTGTGGAGATATCTTTCTCTGAGAGGTTATTCACAACTTTCACCACTATGGCTGACAACTACACCAGATCCTGAATACATATTAATCAGTTCTCCAGTAGATGTACTGGAACAGTATTACCAGGAGTGACAACTGCTCTTGTTAACAAGTTACTCTCCAACACAGAACTATTAGTTGTTTTTGTTAATAAACCTCATTGTATACACACATAGTGTATACAGATTACATCATAACACATGAATAAAATTCTGTAGCGTAAACTCTCAATTATCGTCGCTACTCAATTATTGGCATTTTCATCTCAATTATCGTCGCTACTCAATTATATCGGCATTTTCATCTCAATTATCGGAATTAATAGTCGGAGTGGTTTCCGTGAAGTCCATCAATAAATTACAGATCCTGTGTTTAGAAAGCCAAGTGGCCTCGTGTGCGGTGAAGAAATAGAAGCACTCAGCAGGTAATTAGAGGTTCCTTATCATGGTATTTGATGTCACAACACGATTTATGGGTTAGTGATGCTAAGCTTGCTAGGTAAACGAGATGCTCAAGGAAGACCACAGGCTGGAAGAGAGGTAGAGGTCGACCATGGTCTGTGTCCGCTCCAGCTACATTAACTACCAATTTAGTTCCTAAGAAATGCAAGCAATGGAGAGATAAAGATAAGAGTTTAGCCATTGATGCAGTCCAGCGTGGGCAGCTGAAGGTCAGTGAGGCAGTGAAGTAATTTGGAGTTCCATGACAAACATTACGTGACAGAATATCTGGGGGAGTTGTCCATGGTACAAAACCTGGTCCCAAACCTTACTTGACAAAGGAAGAGGAGTCTGAATTTGCTGAGTTTTTGGTTGATACAGTAAAAGCTGGATATGGTAAAAGTAGGCAGCAGGTTAAAAACCATTGCTGAGATTGTTGCTCGTGGCAAAGGTGTGCTGGGAACAGATGACAACATATCTAATGGGTGGTACTATCATTTTATGGAGAGGCAGAATGATCTTACCTTGCATAAGCCGGGATGATCCAATTGCAAATGTCTGGATGGATTGTTTAAATGAAGAAACAATGACAGAATATTTTGCAATGTTAAAGGATGTGATGACCAAGGAGAAGCGGTTAAACAATCCAAGCTAGATCTACAATGTATGGTATGCCACTGGATCATCGACCACCCAAGGTCATTGCGAGAGAGGACAAAAGAGGGTGCATTGCAGAACACCTGGCAACAGAAGTCAGGTGACGGTGATAGCTTGTGTCAGTGCTACTAGACATGCCATACCCCCATACGTGGTCTTTGATGCGAAAGGTATGAACTATGAGTGGATGAGAGGGGAGGTCCCTGGCACACGATATATGACACAGGATGGGTGGATACTGAGTTATTTAAAGGGTGGCTGCTAAAACATCTCTTGAAGCATGCAGTAGCTGAAAGACCATTATTGCTGGTGTTGGATGGCCACAGTACACATTATCAACCCGAAACAATCAAATTTGCTCATCAAAATGGTGCCATAATGATGTGCCTTCCACCACACACTACACATAAAAGTCAGCCTCTTGATGCTAGTGTATTTAAACCACTGAAGCAAAATTGGCATAATGCTTGTCATAATTTTGTACAAAGAAACCCAGGTAAAGTAATTACCAAGTATGATTTCTCTTGCTTCTACACGACGCATGGAACAATACCATGATACCTACAGTAATCACATCTGGATTTAGAAGGAGTGGTATATACCCGTTTAACCCCAGGGCACTTGATTACAGGGCAAGCCAGTCACATGAAAAGACCACGACCCCTGGACAAGTTTCAGCAGCAAATAGCAATGCTAACAGCCATCAAGCAACTTCTACAAGTACCACAGATGCTGAAGCTCTAGTGCTAATTTTCACTACAAAAGAGGAGGAACGTTCCCAAAGATGATACCTAAATAATTATGATATTCCTGATTCCCGCTATTTACTTTGGTTAAAAGACAGACATCAGCACCATTTTCAAGAACTTTCATCATCCGAGCAACTCTCTTTGGCTGCAGCTTTTAGTGAAAGTTCAGAGTCAGAACTTAGGCTTGGATTAATGACATCATCCACTGTTACTTGTTTAGATGTAGAACAGCCACACCTACAAGGTGTGGCACCTGCTGATACAGATCAGTCACCAGCGCAGATGCAAGACATGTCTCCACGTGATAATGAATTATTGGAGATACAAGACATGGTACCCCATGTGGAAGGCCATCCGTCACAGCAACACCCAAGTGGACTTTCTGGTGAACAATCTTGGCTGTTGACATGTTTCAACCACCAGATGATGCATTGATGGAGATGCAAGATGTGGTGTCTTCTGTGGGAGACCATCCTCCGGAGCAACAACCAGCAGGACCTTTAAGAGAACAATCTGTTATCAGAGGCATAGACATGTCTCTACCACCAGATAATACACTGACAGAGATGCAAGATGTGGTATCTCCTGTGGAAGATCATCCACCAGAACAACACGTCTGCTACCCAATCAAAATCAGCAGTTGTGCCTACTCCTCCTAAGCATGAAGGTGCATGAATTGAAGTATATTAGCAAGTATTTGGTGCAGTATGTGCCTGTGAAGGAAAAAAAGCCACCCACCTATGGATGTGTGACTGATGCAAGAATTCTAACTAGTGAGAAATGTGCTCAACTTATATTTGAACGTGAAGAAAAGAAAAAGAAAGAGGAGAAAGAAGCAAGCCAGAGAACAGAAGAAAAGGGAGAAAGAAGAAGCAGCTAGGAAAAAAAAAGCAGAATTAGCTGAGAAAAGGAGAGAAGAGGCTGCCAAAAGGAAAGAAGCTGCTAAAAAGAAGAGGCTGCTAAAAGAAAAGAAGCTGCAAGGAAGAAAGCAGGACAAATATCTCAGTCCCACCGAAGGCAGAACAGTACTGTAGGAGAAGGGACATCTGAAGAACATGATGATGATGACGATGAGGAGGAGAATGGGTCAGCTCGCCCAACTAGATCAGCAGCAAAATTTAACTGTGATGCCCATGTAGTGGAAAACAGCAACTAATGCTGTGTGTTTTCGTATGTATGAAGAAGACCAGACTGAAAATACAGGATTTCAGTGGGTGAAGTGTGTATGCCAACAATGGGTCCATGAAGACTGCATCACAGAAGTTTTGACAGACAAACATGGAAGAGAACTGATTTGTCCTTATTGTGTGTTATAATGGCCATTGAAAACTTATGCATGATTGCTTGATGTATATTAAAAAATTGTATCTTACTCATATTAAGGTATTTTGATGTGATTTTTTGAGGAAAGGTTAAGAGGAAGGTGAAGTATTTGAAGGTATTTTTTCAAATTTTTAGAATGATGTATGCATGACTTATGGGTGGGGTTTTGCAGATATATCGATAATTGAAGCATTAAAAGTAATGGAAAACCGATAATTGAGAATTTCCTACGTGTGTTCAAGCGAGTATAACAATGTCACTAATTCAAGTATTTGAGATTTCAGTACATGGCAGAGGCGCTTTTAGCATTCCTCATTGCACAAATTCTGTGTTCCTGCAATGTTCCCCAACAAAGTTACAAGGTTTGTAATTATATGTCACAGAGTTTATGTTATGTCTTTTAAAACAGTTCTCCATCCTTTGCTCTCTCTAGTGCAGTGCATATACGGGGTTCTGGAGGAGAAGATGACTGGCTAGTATCAAAAGTGCCCCCATTTGTGCTGATATCCACCTTACCAAAACTGGAAATCCTGACATCATCAATCACTGCAACTGAAAACACAGCCAGACTATGCTGAGGATCTCCCAATATCAGAATGGTGGCACTCCACCTCAGAACATCACAAACATCCACAGCCAGAGGAACAACCTCAGGCTCCTCATTCCTGACACCACTATTCACCAACATAGGCTGGTCCTCAGATGTACTGGTGTTTACTGTTTCATACCCACAAAACTAAACTTCCACTCCATGTTTGGGTTTAACACTTCATGTTAACAACATGCATGGCCAGCACCTGAAATTAAATATCGTTGTGACAGGTCAACATTTAGATTGTACCTATCACAGAAATTTGAATTAACAATTGATATAGCAATGCCTAATAATGGTTCCAATACCCTTGTGGTTTTCCTTGGAATCAGGGTGACCTCCCCAAGGGATTCTAGTTTCCTTGGTTTAAGAATTTCTTAGGTTGAGCACAACCCCAAGCAAAATGTCCCTCCTGACCACATCAATAATGTACAGATCAGGATATCTCCCATTGTAGCTTCTCTGTTAGACTTTGCACACTTTAAACTTTCCTCCAGCCTATCCATTTGAGCTATTAACTATGTCATCATATCCATAAGAGCACTGTCCTTTCGACTCCACCTGCACCGGTGCAACAACTGCTCCACTCTGACTAGGTCCTACAAAATAAGACTCACATTCAAAGGTAGCACCAACAGCAGTTCTGATTGTCTTCATTTAACGCTGAATGCTCCCTGCTCCTTTTCCAACTGGAACACGTATCTCTGTAGGGCCAGTTGCTGTTGAGCCTTGTCTTCCAAGGAGTGGTAAGCCTTATCCACCAATGCCATCAAATCCTCTCCAAACTCTGGCCAATTCTCTGCTTTCCTCTTGAAATGAATCTGAAAAATTGTACTAAGTACAGGTCTCTACAACTATTAAATTCCATTTGCTTTCACAAGGCCATCGTCACATTCTTGAAGGAACTATGAGCTGTGACAGGAAATTTCTTGTAAGCCATCATGGCTTTGCCAGTAAAGTGAACTTTAAGCCACATCAACTTCTGCTCGTCGCTCCAGGGGTTAACTCTGTTATTCTCTCAAATTGGTCTACCAGTCTTCATAGGACCCTTCACCTGAATGGCTTACTCTCAGCTTGGCTCTCAAGTTTCGACATTTTAGCTCTCTGCTATATCCTGCCAACTATGCCACTTGCTGTATCTATGGTTGTTGTACTCAACAAATGTGCTCTGGTATCCATGACGAGGAAAGCTACATCTTTCTCACAGTATGTGGTTATACTGCCAATTATTCACACATATTCTGTTAGTTTGAAAATAGGTCAGAGACATTTAGTGCACTTTCAGGAACAGGGAGGTGGGTCCCTATGTAATTACATTATTGCTCCACCAAAATGATCATTCCAAACTTTAGAAGGTGTTGATGGGCAACAAAAAGTGATATATCAAACAGTACGTAAGTAGGGATCGGGGTGGATTTGGCGCGCGCCTCAAATTTCGATCCCTCAAAAATCATCCTAGAAATATCTCACACAGCAAATAATCCTTTTACTAAAGAGTCTTCAAGTTTCTAACTTTATTTCTAGCGTTATATATCAGGAAACGACTAGAAAAGTGCTGGAATTTTATTTCTAAAAAATCGCTAAAACAGAAATTTTCGTCTGCCTGCCTGCCTGACCACATTCGCAAGGCTACAGGCCAAACGAAGCAGCGAAGGATCACCATTCTTTGCCACAATATTTAACTCGCTGCTGGGATGTGCCTTTTCGGGTTCCGACGAGTGTCTGCCTTCTGCGCTTTGCCTTTCCTTTTATCTTCAATTACGGATCGTCTTCTTCTTTTCCAGTCACGGAGGCGTTAATAATTCGTATCGACACTTTCCTTAGAGCAGCCGTATTCGGACGCCCAGGGCCGCCCACAGGGGGGGGGGCAACTGGGGCATTTTGCCCCGGGCCCCAGCCTGAAAGGGGCCCAGGAGGGCCCCCTGAATACCTGTTTAAAAGATCGATATACTCTAATAGAGCAGTCAGATCTAAATACTCTAATAGAGCAGTCACAGTAGTATTCTTCAGAGGAGCAGTGTAGGAAGCTTATAGATAAGGAGATATGGTTGGTGATGGGTAGTTATTGTCATTGCCAGCAGGTTGTGACCTTTTTTTTTTTTTTTTTTTTTTTGGTCTTCACCTTACAACTTGGGTCAAGGGCCCCACTTTAACTCTTTGCCCTGGGTCCCTTAATTTCTCTGGGCGGCCCTGCGGACGCCACAAAACTAATAACGGATTCCGTACTGTAAGGGCAAGTAGATGCCTGTATATAGCAACACTTGCAAAGCGATCAAGCAGCCTAGTGAAGTAAGAACACACTGCCACGCCCTTATCAATCAGAGCGCGCGCTCGTACTTAACGATCAGTGGACCACGCCCATTATTAATGGTCCAGCTGTAACTAATTGTAGAAAACAGGAGATAGAAACCCTGCATGCCTTTCAATTTAGTAATTGAGCAGCTTGCATAAAGCAAGCAGCAAGATCGAGATACTCTAATAGAGCAGTCAGTGCCAAAGATCAATAATAGCTATATACCTATACCAAAAAAAGTTAACAAACTAGTGAATTTAAAAATTGTTAATTTAGAAATGGAAGTAGGGATCAAGCGATAAAAACTACTGAAACAAGTGATTTGAATGATGGCAACTATTACAACATAGCTTTGTGGGGAAATCCCTACTTTGGCATTGAACATATATGGTGACGTGGTGAGATGCCAATGTAAGGATTTCCCCACAAAGCTATGTTGTAATAGTTGCCATCATTCAAATCACTTGTTTCAGTAGTTTTTATCGCTTGATCCCTACTTCCATTTCTAAATTAACAATTTTTAAATTCACACATATATATATATATCTGAAAAGTGCACTAAAATCTATCATTTTTATGTACTAGCAGAGTGAACATCAAACTGTATAGCTATGCTATTAGAAAAATCTGGTACATCTAGTTGTAGGTGCCAGAGCAACTCAAAAAGTATTTTACGTGCTGCCTCTAGAAAGCGACCCCTGGAGCTAAATGTTTACCCATTAAAAGTACATTTGTTCAGCACAACAACCCTAGATAACATCCAGCTGATTAGAAACTTTGGGCCACTCCTTGCGACTTTCATAACCATGCACCTTTTTACTGTAAATTACACAATGTATATACGATGTGCTCAATTCTCAAACTAATTTCCTCAGGGGTGGTATTTATTATAAGTGCCCCCCGGGGGCACTTATAATTTCCGATCGATACGCACCACCCCTCAGGAAATATAGGGTCTGGGCATGAGACTAAACCATAATTGCATTCACCCAGAGGAGGTTGGTTGTGCGTCATCAAACAACTCATGATCTTCAAAAGAAAGTTTCAACCCCGACAGCTTAGGTTCGATATAAAGTATCCACAACTTAATATCAACATCTTGATATCATTAAATAAGGTTCTTTCAGCCACTCAACACTTGTGCCCCCTCAGTGTGCTGTGTGATGTAAGCCAGCCTTCATTATCAGCTACACTTTCTAACAAGTCATCATGACATTGTAAAGTTGTAGAATACCTACTAGTACTCTTTCACCAGATGTCAGTAGGGCTTCGACCATCTGGTGGCTCACTTCAAAGGATGGCTTCCCGTATATGAAAATGTTCAAGCATGCTAGTGAATAAAATTATAAAGCGCATCTTATCCCATCCCCTCATGCATTGGAGAGCTTCATGCCCATACGATGGGATAACTGAAATCAGTTGATTAACTACCAACTGAAAAGTTATTAATGAACAACGAAGTCAGCAGCTTCGTATCAGAATACCACACTAAAACTGTACTACTGATAATGGTCACTACATACGCGAAGTTCTAGTGTCCTGAATTGGTTTGCCTGGTTACTTTTTACCGATTCACAGTGCTGTAATTTAGTTAGACACGACATAGCTCGGCCGGCACACATGTACAGTGGAGTGACACGCTCAGTAACACGTGCACGTATACTGTGTATAGCAGCTACTGGATATTGTACGTACCACAAGCTTTGTAGTCCGAGTCGACAGTAGTTTTTACTAGAACAGCTTCATAATTAGCTACTCACCAAGTACCGGGTGGCTAGTAAACACTCAGCCGAATCAGATGATTTACAAAGGTCAAAAATAGAGCGCACATGTGATTATGAGGCAATATGATGTAAACACTAAGCTAAGACTAGCTAGTCTGTAACATAGACAAATTTATTAGCTACAGCCAGAAGTGACACCCATCCCTACATTACCCCCTGCTGATCAGTGCCTGGACCGACAACACAAATAAATATATCTACATTATTAAACCAGGAAAGTTTTGAAGTAAACTAGCTGGACATCATGTGGACAATGGGTCATCCATGGAACATCTATAGCTGCTAGCCTAGGAAATGTACAAATTAACTACAGTAAATGTCTTATTGATTATTAAGACAATAATTATATAGTATTTTGATTATTTTTTATTATTAACACTTTACAGTGACCAGCACTGAAGGTCTGACAGCAACATGTGCTGCAGCCTTAGGATTACCTAACCTAATTTCAGGGACTTAGACCTAATGACTTCACTTACTGACTGACTGATAAGGTGTAACAGAAAAGGGGCCAAAGTAAAGAAAAAAATCTCTCCAGCCCCAGCATTCGAACTGCAGGTCACCCAATGTCTAGTCGGGGCCACACTCAGTCTTCCTCCAGGAGGGATGGATTTTCTTCCTTAAACCTAAAGTATTTATTATTAATCAGGAGCCTATAGACTAAGGGTTACCATACACTGATAGCTAGCCAAGAGTGATCAGTGCACTTACTTCAGATATGTGGTGTGCATATTATGTCAATTAATAACTGAATGGTTAGTTGGTTACTTGATGTGCAAATCCAAATCACATAATTTTGCCAAATCCCAGGAAACAACTTAGGGTTGGGCAATATTTCATTATTATTGTCATTATGATGTCCTATGAGTACCACAGCTACGTATTTGCAATACCGTTTGTGCAATATTATTACATTTGCATAATTGCTAAGTGAGAAACTATACACTGAACATGCTGAACATCACATATCAGTGTCTCATTCAAATACTTGTAGCTATATATGCACTAAATAAATTTTATAGCTAGCTAACATTCAAATATTGAACAAACGTGTGTTGTATCAATGCTAAGCCTTGCCATGCAACAGTTCTAGTGCTGCCTAACCATTAAATATGGACCTTTTGAATGTAAAACATTCTGTGTGTGCTAGCTAGTGTTTACATGGAAATAAATGCAATTACTGCATGGTCACTTTATAGCAACTATTGCCTAAAGTCCCATGTGCATATGTGGTGCTCAGAGGGAACTATTAAAGCTTTACAGTACAAGTGCTGAAGGTCTATAGGACACCTGGTCCTAAACCTTGTTTAAAGATGCTATATTAAGTATGTTTGAAAAGGTGCAGAAAGGAGAAAAATCCATGACTGCAGCCTGGAACCTGCAGCCATCCCATTTTACACCCAAACACTTACAGGGATCTGCCAGGCTGTTTGTCCTTGCAAATTTCATGTATTTGTAGTTAAAACAAAACTATGTAGGATTAATCTCTGCACAGCTCTGTGCAAATATTGAAGATGATAATTACTGACCTGTAGTTTTTCAATAATTTATAAAATATTAAATATATTATATTAAATATATATCAAACCCAACCTATATAAAAATCATGTGTTGTACATTAAACCCAACCTATATACAGATAAAAACAATCCGCTATGATGTAACAAATTAAGATGGTGGTTTAACATGATAAAAATAGTCGTCGTCATGGAAATAGTGTTCTTGTAAGACGTGTTCTACGACTTGTCCTCGAAGTAAGATGTCCCCATAATTGACACCATCTTCTCTTGAGTTCACCAGTCCTCTCTGTAATAGCCAATCAACTAGTTCTGAGCCAGTGAAGACATTCTGAAACGTGCGTAAGTGATAACTAGATCAAAAAGGATAATTTTTCATGATAACACTCACACAACCTGACACACAAACCATGTAACAGGTTAATTTCTGTGGAATTTCATTTACACCAACTGTTGTTCTACTGATTTCTGTGAACCAGTCAAATTGTAATACCAACATATTTATTATTGTTAACATTACAGCCAGTGTTTCAATAAACAGTCAACTACCCTAATATAACAATCACTTGTACTAGTGAGTCACTACACATAGCATCTTTAGCAGTCATGCTATACACTTTTCAATAACATGTAATGTAAGTGCATGACCCTTCAATTTTGCATGGCTTAAGATGAATGTTTGATAAGGACTGATCATGGCTAAGACCCTGCACAGATAACACTAAAGTAATTCTCTACTAACTGTAAAATATTCAGGCCTATAGCATTAGGGTTGTGTTTGACTCTGACAACTTTAGCTAGTTATCCAGTCAGTAGAACAGTCCATTACATCAGAAATAAATCTGTAACCACAAGTCACTTAGAAGCAGTCACTTAGAAGCAGTCACTTAGAAGTGGGATTAATTATACAGTATGATAGTACTGTATAGTAGGGACCACAAAGGTGTGGGTGCGGCCCATGAAAAAACATCACACAAAAACCAGCCTTATTTTTCCTTGACGAAGATAAAGCAGCTAGTATTCATTAGGAAAACTAAACCAAACAAGCCTTCAGATCTATTTCAATAAGTTGCTACAGAATTTTTAAAATTTTTATAATTAAACGGAATTTTCTACTGACTGATTGACTGACTGAGTAACTGACTGATGCCTTCAGACAAGCATAACTCGATAACAGCTAAGGCTATGGACTTGATTTTTTTACTGTTCGATGTCGAGAGATGCCTTTTGGCATACCACAGTACATACAATGCATTCTCTATGTCCTCCTTTGTGTCCCATTCATCTTTGTGACAGCAAAAAATGTCGATTCGGCGGTAGCACATGATGGCTTCCCTTCGTAATGGAAATTCTCTGTATTTTTCATATTGGCTACTTTGATTGCAGAAGTACTTTTCAAACAGTTCTTGATTCATAATGCTGTGTAACAGATTGAACATAGCTGACAATGAAGCATAATGGATACTTCACTTTTCAGACAACAATTGATAGATGGGACGTTCTTTAATGCAGTATGCGTGGGTTCACCAGTTATAATAATTACAAAAAAAGTTAACAAACAAGTACACAAAATAATTTGGAACTTTTAACTAGAGTAGGGACCACAGCACATCGATAAAAAGTACTGAAACAAGCTAGAGTAGTGCATGATATTAAATCACAGTAAAACAATAAGGAGTGTTATATCCCTACTGTGCCATTATCACAGTAGGGATATAACACTTCCTATTGTTTTACTGTAATTAAAATCGTGCACTACTCCAGATTGTGTCAGAACTTTTTATCGATGTGCTATGGTCCCTACTCTAGTTCAAAATTCCAAGTTTTTCATGTACTCGTATTACAAGGTCATCATGAAAGAATACAACGCTTGGTGCTGGCACATATTTTTTGGCAAGAAAACACAAACTATCACAATCAAGTACTACCGTATTTATGGTAATGGAGTACAAGTAACACACCACAACCAGAATGGTAGTACTGACACACAGAATACAGTTTACCTTTTAGTAGAGGGGAGTTCCCTTATTAAACTCTGTAAGTGATGCAATTTGAACGTTTCACAAACATGAAATGAAGCACTATCCAATTCATTCTTGTCTGGTATCATTACATTCTCAATATGGTACAATACACGACGTATCCTATTGGGTGACACACAACAAGCATTAATCAACTATGCAAGTATCCCATTACTCTACCCATTATTTCACCCACTGTTTTGTTTGAAGGAACACTGCTGCAGACCACAGCAAGTGTATTACAACTTATAATGCACTTGCTGTGGTTTTGCAGACTGAAATGATAGCATTATAAGTTATAAATGCACTGACCACAGTACGGGTGGCAGTTAATTGACTAGGCCATTATAGCGCTGTAAACAGATTCACTACTTTAGTTCATTCATGGCTAGTATAGTAAGTACTTTATAGTTAACTTAAGCTTCATTATGAGCTGTTCAGCTCGCATTTGGGCTTGCTGTGTTTAATTGCTTACCCACAATTGAAGCGATCTGCATGCTCGTGTTGATACATTTACGTTCAGCCTCTCAGCAGCGCCTTGTCATTGCTCTTATGACGTTATCCACAATTATGGTCCCATATAAATACACTTGCAAAGTATTCCTGCAGTTTCCCACACTTGCAGGTGAGTCACTCAAGTGGAATATAATATTATTAGTTGTAACATGGACACTTGTGATATGCCTGAAATATACGTACTCGCACTCGGGCTGCACCCTTGTGCTTGTGCATATATTTCAGGCAAATCACTCGTACCCATGTTACAACTACTTCTTATACACAATTACTGAGTAGGTGTTGTAATTTTGTGGTGCTGTAAAGCATTTAAATAAAACAGCAGCCATGGAAGTTGAAGCAAAAAAGAGTGTGGTATGGGGGTCCCTTTGTTTGGCTATTAAATTTTCTAGCAGCATAAGGTAGACTGCTTTTGTGATACACAAGATCAAGCAATATAGATACTCATATAGAGTTGTGTTGACAAACATATAGTATAATTACAATGGGTCCTCAATTCCACTAAAGTGTTCAGTGAGGTAAACTTGTTCAGCAAGGTGGTCTTGTAATTATAGGGCTAGACAGTTGGAAGAGGAATAAATTCGATTTGTATAGCAACAGTACAGCAAATGAATAAAAGGCGCTTATTTAATTGATCTCTGTTCAATTACTCTAATAGAACATACACCAGCAACCAATACTCTGAATGAAATCATTATACATTTAAATAATCAAAGTTTTTGAATAGCCAAGGATCTAGTGTACTTATACCATGTACACACAATTCAAGCTACCTAAATTGTGTAGATATGAGGATTTTCACAGTTTCGTTTTTTTAGTAGCAACATTAAATGCAAGTTAGGCACTTCAGTTCCTATATGTTTATGCTATTGATACTCACCTCTTTAGTATAATTAATGTAATCCAGCTCTTTTCAGTTGCAAATAGGAGAAACAAAAAGAAACCCTAGAAGTAAAATTAATATCAAACAACATACAGCTAGCGTTAATCTAATTGTCATTATCCAACAAACAATTAACTGTTGACAACAAACAATAGTTGTGTACGTAATGTGAGGAATGAGTTTTTCATTAAGACAAGCACTAAGTGCAGCAGATAAAAACTTGTTGGTTAAATTGTGCAAGTTCAATCAACATAGCATTCAAAGTGATTTTGAAGGTTATATTTTTAAATGTGAAGAATCTAAGAATTGTTTTTGACGTGTGCAGTTTACAGCAAAGTATCATAGTGTGTGTTAAACTGGGAGACTGCATGGAATGGCGACCACATGTACCAGCACAATTGAAATAGAGATGGTGATAAGGGGTATTATGTCTACAAAGAAACATGGACCACTACACCAGACGGGAACTAGAAAATCTTCACAATTAGTTTGCCATCGCAGTTATGACATGGCATGATGGCATTTCTTTTAATAACTCCTTAACCCATTATACGGTGACATGTATGATCCACCCATTGAAAAGTGATGCATACCTGTCCATAGTTCATCACACCATCCAATACATCAACTTCAATGTATACTCCAGTATTTTGACTAGGGTGACTAACATTATAAGAGACGGCAAAAATTCCCTATAGCCAACATACAAAACTGCACATTATAATTTTGCACACTACATGAAAATGTAGTCAGTTTGCAATTATGTATACATTCTTGGTTAGTATAAGTATTGAATATTTAATAGTAATGACATAATATACTGCCTGTATGAATATTGATACTTCAAATATTTTCGTAGGTAAGAATACAATTGTTGTTTGCTAAGAAAAATCTAAATTTGTGCTTTACATGAATACACCTATAGAGGTGTTTTCTTGGCTTCATGTAAACTTCTCAGCCATTACTTGTGGCTATACTTTAAGCATAGAGTGTTTTGTTACAAGTCATGTCCACTCTTTAAGTTGAAGTGCTTCATTTTTTCTACTACCATACAAGACAATAATGAGAGTTTTTTCATGTTTGAAACATTGTATAACACATACAAAAGAGCTCCATTTATTAGTTTCGTAGGTGAGCCACACCTTCTTCAAGTAAACAATAAAGCTGAAATGTGTAATTCTGACTCCCTGCTACACAGGCTGCTATAGTCTTCTTTGAGGGTTCCTAGTGGGATAGTGACTGATACAAAAACAGCTTCTATTTATTGCATGGAAGGACTAAAACTTTTGCTCATGTGGGTGTCCTTAGAATTACTTCAAGGTTTGTGCGATTAGTGGCATCCATGATTAAATCAACTTTTTTGATATCTGGTAAATTTTCAAGCATACCAATACACTAGACCTCAGTTACCCAACCTTCACTTATCCGTACCCTTCTTTATCCGAAATTGGAAGTGACTGTTCTATTAGAGTATTTCAACAGAGCCCTGAGTGTGCAGAATATTCAGTACAACACGACTTATTATACAATTTCACGAGTTGAGTCAATGCAAAGTAACTATACAGCAGCATGATTTGTTATTACGTTACGCTTACCACTATCATTGATGCAAGTAAAATGAATAAAAGAATTATAATCCTGTCTGTATTCTTCCCCGCTTCGTCCTTCACCCATAAACCTGGCATTGGTATGTCTGCAAATGTGATTTGTTCTTCAACATGCTCTCCTCCACTTATTAGCTCTTTATCAGGCTTTTTATCCGTTGAAGTGGCCAGCAATGAAGTGGTCTCATTCGAAGCAGTCTGTTCATCTTGTACCGTTGTGGGTGTAGTAATTATCGGTTTGTACTCACTGTCCTCCATTGTTGAACTAGCACCGTGTAGACTTTTGGCTGCATCTGTAAGTCTGGAATAGATTAAGAACAAAAACATAAGGAATGTAAAATGTATTAAACATCACAGAATTCCCAACCTTCAGTTATGCAACCACACGAGTGAAGTAGAGCAACATTAATTGCTAGTTTAAAAAGGGCCGTCTTGGTTGCTTTCTGTTCTAATCTACCTGTTACACAGCTGGAACAGTAACAGTGACATGCTAGGTAAGTAATGCGTTAGTACTTCGTTAGGTAATTCTATTACTGTAACGGGTGGTAATGCACTACTTCAGTAACAATGTACCACTTTAGCAATGCATTACCTAAGTACCCGTTAAACACTACTAGCTTAAGAAATTTAGTGTATTATATTACTACTAAGGGAAAAACACAAGATGCTCAAATAGAGCCCGAGGATTCAATACAAAGTCATCATATGCTAGGTCTTTTGTCTTTAGTGAAGTGATGTATCATAGCAGATCATACCATCTACTCAAGAGAAGGTGAAAGGTGAAAGAAGTTCAGTATTCATAAGCTGTTAGGTCACTGGTACACTTATGACGTTCTATTAGAGTAACAGTAACACGATGGTTTATTTTGCAGCTCACAATCATTAGCAATCTATTCTCATGTCTAAAGACACTAGTAATACAGTGGTTCCTCTATTACTCATTGGGCCATGAGTGTGTTCAGATAATCAAAAAGTTTGAAGTATATACAGAGCCCTGTCCAATTACTCTAATAGAACACACACTTTGGTCAAAATACTCTAATAGAACAGTCACCCTTCACAGTTCGGATAATGGAAAGTTTGGAAAATTGATGGTTGGATAATGGAGAGGCGTACCACTGTATCGTTATTCTTTTGGACTGGTCCATTAGACATTGCCTGTCTGTCTAGGAAATTTTACAGAAATGGCTCGCTTTACTGAATCGACATGGAATGGCACAACCTATACCATCAAGTCATTGTGATTAATATTTGAAGCTAGCTTTTGGCTGATATGTGAACTATATTGTGTTCCCTACTGTCAAGTACTTCCACATTTAAGAATACATACCTAAATTGAGTATCAAGGTGTACATGATGTCTTGATCTTCTGACAACACGGAGTACAATAAATATGAGAGAAGCTGCTGTTATGATAGCACTGATTCCCAGGAATATGCATGATAAGACTAACTGTTGAAAGAAATATATTCTGGATGCTTAAATAAGTATTAAATACGTACAAAACAAGTTCATAGTGACAATAAAATAAAACAAGCTGTTTACCTGTGTATCTCCAAGATAAAAGGCTTTATCCAGAGTGGAGTGTCCTTTATGTCCTTCTGCCACAACAATGACAAGAATTGTGGTACTGATGAAAGGAAGCCTATATGAAAATACAGATGCATGTATTATTACACACAAGTCATTTTCACTGTAAATAGACAGGATAGATGGTAAATATATATAAAGTTAATAAAAACTTTTTACACATAAGTTTTACGCGGCTGTGTGCATATACTACTGCTAACCCCCATCCTGCTGCCAATGTCAACAGCCATCTAAGCATAGTAAAGTTTGGTCCAAACACCAATAGAATAACTAGTTCCAAACTGAGCAGTGCAGACCACAGTCTGGTTGCAAATACACCCCCAAGGAAAAATGTAAAACAAAAGTAATTCCAAGGAGTTTCATCAGTAGTGTAAGTTATTCCAATTGCTCCAGAACACATCACAACCTGTTGATGAAGGGTGTTAAAAAGAAATTATAAAATGTCACTGTACATGTAAGATTGCTGCCTACATTAGCACAACGTCATTTACAATAAGCAGGTAGTTGGTGTTATTGTACAATGCTCAGCATGTGCCAACTCCTCTGTAACAATTGGGGCTTGTGTACTCATGAAATGGACCAATCAATATCAGGTATGTACTATTGAGACACTGCATAACTACTATTGAAATATAATATGGAGGTGTGGTCAATAGACCAATGTAGCAAGAATTGAAGCCAAGTGCTATATTTGGCTAAGGCCATGCCCATGTTTGGCTAAGGCCATGCCCATGTGCTATAGATTTTCTGTAGTGTATGAGCTTATATGGTGTGTTTACTAGTTTACTGTATGAATCTCTATTTGCAATCGTTTAACAATTAATACAGTTTATCACAAACTATGATTACTGTGAGAAAACTAGTACCTGCTCGTGATTAGTAGAAGGTTAATTTGTACTGAACAATGCACACAATTTGAAATCCAGAACTTGCTGAAAGAGAGGGATTGAACAGGAAGAAGAGAAGTATGACTAAGGAAGGCTAATAATGGACAGTTTGCACAGTTATGTAATCACTGTTTATGAGTGTGTACCCAACAATACAGCAAGTTTGAGGGCTTCTGTATTGAGTGGCCACTGAAAGTAAACAAGAACTTACAATGGTGAACAGTTTAGTGAGCAACAATAGACTGAGTTGTATCATGACTATTGCACTGGAATTACAAACGCTTGTGGCATGGCCATTAATTTGTTGTTAATTTCTATGGTAACATCAACTGTTGACAGCTTTGCTAGTGGGGAAAATTATGGTCATTCCAGTGTCCCTGTGGGTTGTGTCTGTGGTTGTGTCACAATCACACAAATCACTGCCATACAAAGGAAAATAAGTACACTATTAGTGGAAAATAAAACACACTTTGTTGGCACATTATGGAAAATAATGCACGTTTTCCTGTGATGGTATCATGAATTAATGCCAGAAGTATTCAGTAACTACTTACATAATGACTCATAAATAGCATCAAACGTTTTGGCACAAAATTATTTTACTTGAACATTCACTAATTATGTTACCTAATAGTTCACAGACACATAATCAACTGGGACTTACCATGGCCGTCATCAAGTGCATAACAAAAATGTGCACATGAGAACGATATCTCCTGGCCATTATGAACAAGCAGAACACTACGACCTGAATAAACAATCACAATTAATACATGACATTAAAAGTTTTATAACAATCTGACATCCACATATTATAATGAAATTTCAAAGCTGAAACTATTCATCTTTAAAAGTTTCAAAGCAACATATTTTTTGCACTGAATTTATTAAAACACACACTGTCAAAGGAAAGGATTGTTAATTGGGATTACCATGTATGTATGTTGAAAGAGATAGCCACTATTCTTGCATCTGCCAGATTGTCAGAACTCTAGTATCCAAGACTTGACAGTAATGTAAAGTGACACTAGTGGTCAAGCCCCGACTTCTGGCAAATACAACCCAATAAGATGCTCATTATGGATCAATGTCATTAACCAGTACTGTCATGTCCTAACCAAATTCTTCATGGGAGGTTCCCAACATGTGATTACCAGGTGAATACAGGCAGCAACTGCTTTGCTTTTAACACAATTTACCACTGTAACAATTGATAATATTCAACACCATTGCACCTAACATTGATCATGTGATCTCTACTTGTGGCAAGAGGGGTGCTATTTGGATTCGTTTGTGCTGAATCCTATCACAAAGATAAAATCCATTGAAAACATGCCAAAACTATGCACAGCTCTAGTGCATACATGCCATGTAGTGGAAGTACGTGTGGGCCAAGCAGACGTAGGATGTTAACACAGGATATATGATATACAACAAATGTACACTGTACCAATCAATGCTGTCACACCCGTTCATACATATATGCATACTCACAGGCACTTCTTTCTGGCTTCCTGAAACTAAGAAGATAAGAGTTGGGTCTCAAATATGGGCATCAGTTTATCCTATGGTTTAATTGGTTTATAATAATGTTGCTATGATATACTATTAACCATGTTAGGTTATCTAGCAACAGCTATAACCAACTAGTGGATATTAAAATGACTTCATAACCACATGTAGGCAACATAGTGGTATTAGACTTTCAATATAAAACATACTATCAATTTGGAAAGCGTTCATATTCTTATTTGGTCAAAACTGACAATTAAGTAATATACACACAAATACAGTGGCAGGATTGTGTTTCTGGGAAATAGGCCAGTATTAAGCATCATATATGGTCTTATATCACATCATGTATAGACTTACCACAGAGACAATGGACACTATACTACAATCAGTTCTTGTATTAGTCACAACATTTTCATAATCATATGTTTTAACATTCCTAACAAGTGCCATTCGAGCTGATATGTAAATGATAGGGGCAGACAAGAATGTACAGAACACCAGTGCTGGACCAACCTGTAAGGAGAAGACAAGAAAAAACATAGCAAGAGTTAACATACATGTCCTCACTAGACACTGGCATACTATTTACTAAATTCATCTATCATTCATCTCTACAAACCTGTTGCCTCTAAACAATAGCCTTGTAACCACTAAGCGTCCTACCACTATAAATGCTATAGTGATAGAGAGACTGCACCCTCCATAGGTACATAAACAAGTTCTTTATGTATTACCGACTACAAGTAATATGTAAGCAACAATTCATCTGTTGTGAATTGGCAATTTGCAAAACAATAACATAAGGGAAGAGTGACGCAGGGTAAGTGTTGTCATTGTTGAACAACTTTTACATCATAGGCCACATGTGCATAACATGCCTCCGGTTTGGGCAATTGGAAACAGTGGAAATGGAAACTGGAAACGGTAAGTGGAAATGGAAAACGGTTAAATCATCATATAAATGTACCCAGATTAAAACCCTTGTTTAGCGGCCACTTCTTAAAGACCGCCTTCTTACAAAGACCACATTGCAATTACATCTCAAAGATGGCTAAGGCATACTTGATGAACCTGTAAATACCAATTCGTGGTCACCTTTTATAAGACCACCTTCTTTACAAAGACCACCTCTTCACATTGTAATAATAGCTAAGTTCCAAACATCTATTATCAAATGTGAATCCTAGAGTAAAACCCTCACATAGAGTCACCTCTTCACTTTTCACAAAGACCACCTCTGTACAAAGTCCACATGTAATTAGGTAATGGAGTCAATGTCATAGTTTGGTACACACTTCACTCAAGTGAGTGTGTCATACAAAAATAGTCCATGCAAGTGATAAATGAGGTCTCATAAGGAGATAATGACCTTAAGAGCCTAGCATTTTTAGCTGACCTAGCTGTTTTGAAAATAGATGTTTGGAACTTACCAATTATTACAATGTAAAGAGGTGGTCTTTGTAAAGAGGGTGGTCTTTATAAAAAGTGACCATGAAGTAGTCTGGTGATTATAAGTATGTCTTAGCCATTTTGAGATGTAATTGTAACATGGTCTTTGTATGGAGGTGGTCTTTGTAAAAGGGTGGTCTTAAGAGGTAGTCAACTAAACAAGAATTTTACTTAGGGTGCATTTATATGATGACTTGACCACTTCTATTTTCCATTTCCACTTTCCATTTCCACTGTTTCCAATTGTCCCTCAGGTTTGGCATCTTGCTGTTTCAATTATGAACAGGGTAATGGTGTTTCTGTATAGTAAACTAAAGAACAATTAACTATTGTAAAACCCACATGTAATATACTAATGGTCTTGTGGTTTCCACCGTGTAAACAGTAGTTGTATAATCAAATTCCTTAGAGCATGACAGCATGTTATTCTTACTGAGATGATAATTGCAATGAATAAGAAAAGCTAAACATAAGGTTTACAAAATAAAAGGAGCTTAGGAACACATATTTGATATGACTGAGTCTCATTTGTGACTATAAATATTTAGTCTTTCATGTAACAAATATGCACATCATACAGGAGTACATAACATAATATTATTACAGTGTACATACCAGATTAGTTCCACAGTGGAAAAGAGCTGCAAACACAAACACAGAAGGAGCTGTAGGAAATGTACCAAACACAAAACCAAATGTGCTTATTTCTCTATCAAGTCCGAGACCTTCCAATATTAGTTCTGTAATCAATGGCATCAATATCCTGTAGACAAACACAAAACGTAAAATTACAAAACCAACTATTTGAGCACTATGTATATTTGTAGAGAATTGAGTGAAATTTTCACCTGAAGATGGAGCCATATAATTACGTATGACTTTTAAGAACATCTGGAGCACTTTAAAGATAGGCTGAGAGTTACAGTATCATATGGTCCCTCATAGCTTGGGTTAAAACTAGATGAGGGTAGTAATGGCAAGCTCCAGCTCTACAGCTTGTATAGTTGTACCACAATAGTCATAGATTTCAGGTTTGTGAAACTTGGCAAGGTAGACCAACCCAATGACATTGTCTTAGATTGTATAGCTACAATGTGTTTTTCTAAATTTATAATGTGCCGTAACGGTCATCAAGTCATATAATACATAAAGTCCAACTACATTTACACAACATATACACTAACATTTTAGTAGCACACAGTAGAGATGACTTAAGCACAAGTAGTCCATTAAAATCATTCAGTTTTCCAACCATACATATCCCAAGATATAGCAGTGCACAGGCACTATAAGCATCACCCAGTAATGTCAAAAACTGCTTCATCCAATCCTTTAAGTTATGGCTCGATTCATAATCACTATCACCTCCATGAACCATCTTTGACATAACCACATTTATTGCAATACCCAGCAATGTCATATTAATGATAGGGTTAGAAATAAGACCCCAAAAAGTTTTGAAGAGCAGTGCTCTTATTGAGACAGACGAATTTGTTTCTTTGTTTTTAGACTTCTGAAGAGCATATTCCATACAGAAAAATCCAATAGGATTAAGTAGTCCAACTTGTATAGGAGCAATCAGGTAGATATAACTCAAATAATGAAACCCACCTGGACCAACACTGTTTCCATACAGAGCTGATACTATGAAATAGAAAAAAATAAACATGAATTATGATAGAACTACGTTAATTTCTTTGGAGTTGAATACAAATTTAACATTTTAAATAACCTCATTCAACGTTACAATATTAATTTGACTGTTCCTTAAATAATATACTATGTTTTAAAAACCCTGGTTCTTTTGCCAATCATGTACTGCACACACGCATTACCCTATCATATTGTAATCCGATGGACAATAATGTATTTGATACTGACTTACAAATGGGTAATCCCAGAGCAAAATCATTTGATTGTGTACAGAAGATAGCTAAGATGCCTGGTTTACCCATACTAACAGGTCGGGTGAACACCAGTGTAATTACAAATACAAGTACAAATACTGAAGATCTTGCTATCAGAATTCCTGCCATAAACTTCCAGTTTATTGCACTCAAATCCAATATGGCCATATTCTGTAACAACAAGGCTGGTAGTGCAATCTTCCCAACAATCACTCCAACAGCACTAGCATTTTGTTGTGTGATGAACTTGAACTTTCCCAGTATATATCCTAGAATGACCACTGCAAATATTCTCCCGATAGCTGGGAACAAGTTGGCAATTGATCCATCAACCATTATTATCAGACCTGTTGAAAACAATACAATACAGTAATTCTTATCTATATATCTACAAGTGTGCCTGCCTATTCACACAGGGAAAATAAATAAGAAACGTATCTAATGAATGACTAACATACTCATTTTGAAAAATGGGCATGGGTTGAAACTGGGTCTCAACTACTGACCCAGATGACCCACTGACACCGATAACAATCCTGGTGTGTGGCTGTGTGCAGAGAACCACATTGGATACAATGTTGGCAGCATTTAGGCCTGGAACAATAGGTAAGGGATTAGTATATAACACAGATAAGTTTTTCATGTTATAAAATGTTAAGTATGCAAAACAATCAATAAGGGGTGTGGCTCCATGTAAGCCTATAGACTGCAACACTTGTTTCTTACCAACATATGATTAGAAATTAAATGTTCCAAATTCAATTCTCCCAATTTCTATTTTTCGGGCAGGTAAAGAAGTTAAATTTTATGATATATCTTAGGCACATACCACCTTGACATGACAGACTAGACCACAGCTCATCACATTGTTTATATGCCACTCTGAAACCTCTACTCTTACATGGCCATCATATCATCATGCATAACCAAGCTTAAATACTGTAGTTTATGATCCAATCTTCAGACATCTATGAAGTGGATGAGACCCACTTGACCTGCCCGACCCTGTTTCAATCCTGATGAGTATGCTTCTGAGAACATTTGAGGGGATATGGTAAAGCAAAATGCACAAATACTACAGCTGGAAGATAGTTAGATAGACTTTCTTTTAAGTTTGAATCTGTGAAAGATTCGTCAAAGAAAATACAACATCGAGATATGAAGTTGATTCTAAGAAATATGTGAATACTGAACCTGCATATAAATGTTGATTTGGCATAGTGGCCGGTCTCAGTTAGTGGTCAGGGTAAAAAGCTGCTTGAAAGGAATAAACGCCTGGGCTGTAATTTAAGACCATACGGTGTATTTCTTTACACCCACATGGGTGAAAAGACGTGTCTGAGCACGCGTGTTGCTATAGCAGAAAAATAAAAAACACTAACAGTTAACTAGTATTCAAAATAAGAATGGTTTATATTTTAACTAGTTAGCTGAATATCTTACAAGACCTGAAATGTGGCAACTTTCTTAGCATGCAATAGTTAGTTAATTAACAGCATTTAATAGTTGCTTTCAGCCACCAGTGGTAAGAAAAACAGTAACACAGGTGGGAATGAGAAAGCTAGGCATTTCTAAACCTTACATCAAAGTAAAAAAGTAAGAGGATATGGTAGTTAAACCCTGGAATGGAATATGAAGGACAAGCTGATTTACACATTCAGGTGGAAACATGAAGCCATATCATATACAGCTACAAGCACAGCAAAATTGAAACCATACACAACTTACTAACCTCATTGTAGTTTTTATGAAGCAAAGTGTGGGATAGAATGCATGTAATAACACATCATCAGTACCTCAATTTAGCAATTGCCACATTGTTTATGAAGTCAGGTGCTTCAAAGTGTGGGATAGACAGCCTTGGCCTCAGGTTGATACCAACAATATCGATATCCTACTTGTGGTGGGGTTTTAACAATAACTTAATTCAATGAGTGATCACTAATGAAACAAATTACCAATTAACAGCTAAGCACCTGATTTTAAGAAAAAGCACATCAACTTCAGACTTGGGTTTTTTTCAAGACACTACATGGGATGCATTGTTAGAAATTAGGAATGCTATAGGCATTTACGAGAGCAGATGTTAATTTGAAACCTGGCATTTATTTCTGTTTATAGCATTGTATATCTCCAGTGGCAGGGACCGTCCGTAATTCGAAGGCAATACGGAAAACAGGTTAATTGTATAAAATTACAGGATAAAGGCTTGCTCTGTATACCTAAACCCAAAAATTACAGGTGTAGCTATACATCATCATCTAGCAGTGCTTTCCAGAAAGTCATGCTGACATACACACACAGTATCAGTCAAACCAAGACTACATAAATAAAAATACTCTTGGTCAAATCTGTAACAGCTGTTGCTACACTGAGCTAAATACCATACATCTGAATGTTCTGTGGGGTGTGTAGAAACCAACTATGACCCTAGAATTGAAACTGATTATTTGCCGACCAACATGAAAAGAATTAAGAGTGGAGTCCCACTTAACTTAATAATGCTTGGGCGTTGTCTCCTTCTTTGGCCCTTTATTCAGTTGACCAGCACATGCCGGGTGGTTGGCAGGGGCAGTCCATCAAGCCCGGGGGAAAATATTTAAAAATAATAAATAAATAAAAATAAAGAAGCAGTTGTATACTGTGACCGGAACTGCATAGCATTATGGGCGCGCGCGTAAAAGAAACACATGAATGCAGTGCTCATGAATTATCAAATACTCATGAGTGGGTTTGGGATATTGACTCCTTAGATAACACAATGATGATACAGAAAACGTGTTAATAGTCTACGAACATACCTTGATCGTTATTGATGTGGCAAGGAAGTCCCGAAGTGAGTTCAAGCACTGCTAAATAGCAGTACAATCAACACAAAATGTGTTTACGCACCTTGTGGTGATTAAAACCCTTTGGAGAAAGGTCATGTGATTGCGCCAGTCACGTGACTTTAGGGGTGTTGCTGTAATCGAATCTGTAAATTAAATAGTCTTTTTTTCAGCTTGTCGCACCGTGGGAATATTTACGGATTTGATGAGACCCGTACCCAGACCAGGCTAGTCTCCCAGACCAGTTTGATGCCCAATCCAGCCCAATTTAGCTACCACGATCAGTGGATTTCGTGCTCTGGTGTCAGGAGGTTTTGCAACCATTATAATGCCGTAGCTTTGATGGAAAAGCCCTTTGGTGGTGTCGGCCTCCTTGCATAAGACTTCGGCACCGCTATAGATCTCACTCTAGATCGCCGAGAAACAGACAACTAGTACAGTATATAGACACATTGTTAAACTGATGACTTGCAGTATTAAGGCCAGGCAAACTTGATTAATTGTTTCTCATCCCCGCCCGCCGCATACCTTTTTATCCCACCTCCTCTAATTTCATTATTGCTGTTATCAATCACGTACACACTTATTTTGATGCTAAGAATGCTGGCTATCATTTTACAGCACAGCAAATGTCACTTTCATCTCAGAAACAGTGGCAAAACGTACTAGTACTAGTTCTTGTAAGGCTTTAGCTAGCCTTTATAGTTACAGACAGCTTGATTTGGAGCGGTGTTTCTTTAATAATGAAAAATGGCCTCCTGCCCACATGGAAATCAGAATTTTTGTGGATGAGAAACAAGTAATCAAGTTTGCCTGGCCTAAGTGAGCACAATTTTAAATGCCCCGCAGTGTAGCTCATGCAGTACACAGGCAACCCACTGTGAAGATGCCAGATTCTAGGTCACGACTAAAAGATTAATGGTACATTAGAAGTTTACGGGTACTATGCTAACTAAAAGAGTAGCAGTGATCCCACTGGTTGTCACGGAAAATGCATAGGGGCAGTATCAAAACTGTCCAATATGATATAACTGCATTTATATGGCTTCCCCCAGGCATGCATAGATGCATACAATATACCATACAACTCTATACAGAGTATTTTAAGATTCGTGACTATAAGCAGCAGCTCCACACCATGTTCAGTTAGACGGTCTAATGTTTTAGGAAAAAATATTGGGAGAACATCCCTTATAGTACAATACAACCATGCAGCCCATACACAGAGAAGCCATTTTACATCTATGGCTTTTCTATAGGCTGGTTGCCAACAAATTGTATTCCTGTGAGAGTGGACAGTGTACATAGAAAACAATATTATAATACATTTACAATACTCCCTCAATTATCCGACCTCCTTCTTGGGACAACGTTGAAACCGGGTCACTACTGCTGACCCGGATGACCCACTGGCCCGGATAGCAATCCGGGTCAGACCCGGATGTGACCCGGATTAATTAAAGCTGAGACTTGTTTCGGCTAGTCTCGAGCGAGCAAACGAGTCTAGATTTTGAGCGTTCGATTCGTGTTGAGTAAATATTGCAACTTCAGTCTAGCTGTAGGTTGAAGACCAAAAAAAAAAAAAAAAAAGTCTTCACCTACTGACAATAGCTACCCCTCTCCATAGATACCCTCAGTTTCGTACTGCATACTGCACTTACTAGCAAATGGGCGTAGCTGAGCGTATGTTGGTAATGCGATAAGTGGGCGTGGCTCACGAAAGAGCTACGCGATAGCGTTTATAAGTTTCCACGTCGTCAAACGAACAATTTCGTTTCTCACGTGATCCAATCCGGGTCAGACCCGGAGAAAATGTGACCCGGATGACCCGGATGACCCGACCCGGTTTCAACGCTGTCTTGGGACCAAGACATGTTCAGATAATCAAAAAGTTCAGGTAATCAAAGTCCATTCATTAGGCCACACCAAGTCAAACCTTAGTTTCTGGTCACCCGCCCGCATGGTAAACCTGAAACCCTAGTTTATGAGGACTATTATTAATATTACAGGTGCTTAAGTGCACGTGACCCAGCAAGACACTTATTTTTTACTGCAAAAGATCGATATACTCTAATAGAGCATTCAGGGATTCCAATAGAGCAGTCACACTACTCTTAACTCTAATATTAGGTATATATTAGGTATATATGCCACACTAATAAAATGTTTCTAACTATAGCTAGTTTTGTCCTTGATTATATAGCTGTTCAGATTATAACTGTTACTAATGCTTCTGTAACCAAAGTAATTTCAGTAGCATTAACTACTAGTCCATGCAGATGGGCCATAGCTTTAACTTTATAATTCAAATGTAGTCCTCTAATGATTAGTCTAATTCCTTATCACTGAACACTACAGGGGTATGGAAAGCCGGCAACATTCGGTGAGCTTAAACTTAAACTTTTCCATAACTAAAATTAGATTGGCAAGTAGAAACCCTTATAGTTTAAATATTCCCAGATGATCACTAAAAAACAGTAGTCTGGAGCACTCAATGACTCAAAACTTTGACAGTTACTTTTCTCAAGGCTACTGAATAGAAGGCTGGAAACACATAGCTAGTGGGCTAAGACTTTACATTTGAATGAAGAATTTCTGATGTGAAAATAGAAGTTAAATTTCATTGTGTATCATGATCATTTGAACAACTTAGCTATAAGTTATAGTAATACTTTCCTGACATAGCTAATGAGACATTTATTTCACTTGGAAAGCATAAGTAGCTACATGAGCAAAACATTTCCTATAGTATATTCTAAATAAATAAATAAATATATACTTAAATGCTATACATCAGTGTATAGTTAGCCATGATCCATCAACAACTTTCCTAGTGCATTTTTTGCCGAAGCACAACTACTTATGTTGTTGGTTAAGTATAAAATCAACATGAATTTGCTAAATTGAGCAAATAATAATACCATACAGTATATTGTCACAGTAGAGTCTATAGTCCTGAAGTCCTGATCATCCGCCCGCCCGCATCCATTTGTAGGCTTGGGAGTGACCAGAAACTAAGGTATGACTTGGAGTGGCCTTAATATACAGAGCCCTAAATACAAAATACTCTAATAGGACAGTAATTTCTACTGTTCAGATAACCAAATGTTTAGATAATAGAGGTTCGGATAATCAAGGGCACTGTATGTCACACTTTACACCAATGTTTTTACTTTTAATATATTCATTGCAATAATATTTTCTCTCTGATTCCATTCTGTATAGTTAGGCCACATAAACTTAAAAGGCAGTGGATACTGAACCAAAAGTCGGTTCAGTAAGCCGTACTGGCTAACCCTAACCTAACCCTAAAGACTACTGGAGCTTTGGGCAAGTGTGCTAACCACTGTGCTACTTCTGCTAGCTACCCACCTCCCTACTTTTCTATCTTATAAATGTTACTCAAGTAGCTAGTAGTCTCAGTATATAGTAAGAAGAACGTAACCTAAAGGTGAAGAAGGAACCAAAGCTGAACCTGAGCCTAACCTAACACAATTATACTACTTTTCGCAGCCCCTAAAGTCGAATGCTTGGAACAACTACTAAACATGAAAAAAAAAACCTTTCAGTTCAGTAACTACTTCCTAAACGTAATTATTAGTTTCTCATCCCTGCCCACATCAACATTTTTCTTACCTCATAAAGGATTACGCCTGTTATTTTGAGTACAGGAGGATGAAAAACTAATAATTAAGGCTTAATTGCTATAGCTATTATAGTTTTTAAAAAGTAAAGCCTATGGCATCCATGCCAAACACAACTATTGCCGCCCAGTGAAACAGTACTGCACCACTGAGGCACTTTAGCTTTGTGTAGGCAAATCCTAAGGCTAGTAATTTGCAGGAGGACTGTCCAGGTCTCATGGAGAGAGGTCGCAGAACCTGAAGTACCAAAATGACCCCAAAACCATTAAGCAAAACAAGGACAGTTGGGAAATTGTTTCCTTAGTAAACACCAGGTACCCATTGGGTGGGGTGCTACCCCAGAAGACACCAGGTCTCCAAAATACAGCTGGGTAGACTGGGGCAATGTGAGTAAAGTTTCTTGCTCAAGGATACCAATTTGGTGTAACTGGGCATTGAACCTGGAACCTTTTGAATACCAGGCCGATGCTCTAGCTACTTGTCTGTGCTGCCTCACACACACACACACACACACACACACACACACACACACACACACACACACACACACACACACACACACACACACACACACACACACTATACACACACACACACACACACACTATACACACACACACACACACACACACACACACACACACACACACACACACACACACACACTATACACATACACACACACACTATACACACACACACACACACTATACACACACACTATACACACACACACACACTATACACACACACACACACACACTATACACACGCACACACACACTATACACACACACACACTATACACACACACTATACACACACTATACACACACACTATACACACACACACACACACACACACACTATACACACACACACTATACACACACACACTATACACACACATACTATACACACACACACACACACACTATACACACACACACACTATACACACACACACTATACACACACACTATACACACACACACACACACACACACACACACACACACACTATACACACACACACTATACACACACACACACACACACACTATACACACACACGCTATACACACACACACTATACACACACACTATACACACACACACACACACACTATACACACACACACACACACACTATACACACACACACACACACTATACACACACACACACACACACACACACTATACACACACACACGCACTACACACACACACTATGCATGCACTACACACACTTGTACAGAAAAGATCATCATTAATAGTAATCATACATTTAAATGACACTGTAGTTGAGGACCATCAAACTGTGTGTGTGGGATTGTGTGTGCATGTCTGTTTGTTTATCAGTCTGCACTCTGTGTGTCTGTGTGGTAAGCCAAAGACCAAGCGATTACTTAAGTTACTAAGTATAGGAATATGACATAATTCACTATATTTAGTACACTTAATTCATTGTATACAACTGGCAAATACCAATAAGAAGTATACAGTGAACAATAATGTTTCCTGACTAGTCTGTGACTATAATTAGAAGCCACAAAGTATCTCCTTGTGTAAGCCCATTTGGCTTGTTATGTGACATGTACAGGAAGGATGGTGATTCTAAGCATTTTGCAATCTCATTATTGCCACTAATTAAGTATGCATATTACTTTAAGTCATATGCAGTTATATAGCTAAAGTATAAGCAAAACAAGGAAGAACACCAGCACAAGCTAAGCATATTGAATAAAGTAGTACATGTGTTGAACACGTTAGACACACCTGCAATATCAATATTAAGCTTAGTACATGCAAAGAAATAGCTATTGCAGTTCTAGTATAGCTACTGTAGTTTGTGCTGTATAAAGGGTTGTTGCAATTAGCTATATATTATTTACACTGGTAGTTTATTTAACACAGGCATGAATGGTTCATGCAAATCCATTGTATAATAATCTATATTATACTCATATACCTTAAATTGTTACTATGTGCATCAACTAAAACATTTACAGGCCATTAGCACCATTAATATTTTAGTTTGAAGTATCTCTGTATGCCTTTGTATTTTCTACATTCCAGTGAAGCTTTTGACATGATAATTTGACTTCCTGCATTCACAGACTTCAAGTAGCCTTCCCTATATACTGAGTGGGATAACAATGATGCTCAACTTTATAGCTATGCATAAACCATATATATGCCAGGAATAGTTTTATTGAACAATGCACTGTATTGTCATTTACCATTCATAGACTATATCTGTGATTTAGTGATATGATATTGGGGAACTGTTAAAATAGATGGTAAACTATATCAGAAGTAAAAAAGTGGCATGCAATACTTCAAGTACTAAGCAGCTTTAATTTGTAGTGTATCATTAGTTATGATATGTAGTGGTAAAAGATCAGTAAATGAATCAAGTAGATCAGTATAAGTAGTATCTATCAATTTCATCACTTTTAGATACACATTAGCTTGCAAGTAAGCATACGTACACACACACACGCATGCACACACACCCACACACCCATAGCTAATATTACAATCTCACATCATATAATCACAATGATCTGCCAACTTGACTCTATCTTTGTAATTGATTTGAGTTTGGTTGTGTGCATGATCAAAATGTTTGCAAGGATCTTTTCATGCCAGCTGCTTTTGCCATTTAATGGGTTTATTGATGTATGTGCATACGGACAAACATAGATAGGTACAACACACACAGACAGACACACATTTTTAAACCAGGCATGTGCCCACAGCTGGCCATTCCTTACTGTGGATGTCAGCTTTCCATCATGTGTGCACTTTGCCTAAATTACAAATTACTAAGGATACTGTGATGGCAGTTTACTAATTTTTTATACATAGCCCAGCTATATCGTGCTCTGTCGGTCCTAATACAAACTGACATAATGTTCTATAATTTCAGATGAATTGCACTGTAAATATATGTACTATATCCCAGACCCACAAGATTTAGAATTCCTAGCTGTGTTGGTATAGCAGGACGCGAGTCAGAATCCTGGTATTGAAGTTCTGTTGAATGCAAACAAGCTCTACAGCCATAAAATGGCATTTCCATTCTCTCTATTTCTCTAGAAAAAAGCCTATAATTAGTGGGATAATATTCACAGAATAAAATGATTTGCTGGCATGAAGTCAATATTTAAGTACAGGCTGAAAGCAGAGAGGATCTCAGATCCTGGCTATTGTGACTCCTTTGGCACATGGCTAGACTGTATATATATGTTGCTGGAGATCAAGTCACCATTGGGTCTGTATTCTTCATGTTTTACTCACTGTATTCTCAGGCTTTAAGCATTCTCACAGGTCCCTAGTGAGATAGCATTCGCAGAGTTTAAAAGATAGGTAAAATTATGCTGACCAATTCAATGAACTTAAATGGATTGCTAATAGTGCAGTGTTCTAGAACTGCAAATTCCTTTTGGTTTAGTTCTAGTTCTAGCACCCTTAATCAACTCATTTTAGTTCTATATTCCTCTCCATTTTTCTGTAATTTAGTTAGTATTAGTTCCAGTGCCAAATAGTAGTTCTAGTACACCAGTTTCAGTCAGTTTACAATAGACCATGTGATATCAAGGAGGGTCTCATATAAAGTTACTTCATAATTATATCATAATGATATGTGGGGAAGTGAGGGCAAAAAGTAATCAAGCATTCTATTGCTACAAAACTGTCCTATAACTTGCCACAGCACAAGTATACTAACCTGATATATAGTAACTCAGCATATTAACCTATATATAACTCAGTATAAACCTACAGTATATTAACCCAGAGTCAATTATTACTGCTTGACATAGGCCATTTGTCTGGCAAATATCATGCATGGCCGACCATAGTGGAACCTGCCTGACAAAATGTCAGATAAAAATAGAAGGAAGTTGTAGAGTTATAATAGTGAAGCATTGTCAATAATAGTAAACACAATTTGACAATTATTGTATTATTACTTTAGGTTGAGTCACTCTATTCTGTCAATGTATTGTAAGGATTTCCCTATTATGATGAATTGTGTAAAACAGTAGCATATCAATGTCAGGTAATGCTTTAGGTTGCCTGACATTTTCACTGGGATTTGAAAAAAATTATAATTGTCTCTGTATTAACCTAGTAGCTTAACCTAATAACATGTTAATAATAACAATATTGCCTCAATCTGCCAGTACTATCCCTTCCAATAGCATTTAAAATATTACCTAGTATAAAACACATCCAGTTTTGCTCTCAAAAATGGTGTCTTATTGTGCACACACAATTTTATAGAGAACCAGTCCCTATAGATTGCACATGCATGGTCTATGTAATAAGAGAGAATTTAGCTATTCAAAGTTATATTTTGCTCAGCTATATACATATTAACTTCAGACAAGTGAGACTGCATTACAAAGAACAATAAAAGCAGCATGCTTATTTCAATAACTTCCAAAATGTAGATAATCAAATTTGCCTGTTAATGTTTCTAGAGTATCACTTGCAGCTCTTTACTATTTGATGCATGTGCTTCTCTTATGTGCTATATATGTAAAATGCTCCTTTAGGTAAAATTTTGCATGAAACTTTTTATTTAGTCTTATAGTTTTTGCCAAACCCAAAACTGTAACAATTTTAGTTTTGGTTTATGAACTAAACCAAAATTTGTAAGAATTTTAGTTGGATTTTAGAACCAAAATAGACCATAAATTTGGTCTAGTATACTACAACTATAAAATTAAATAGCTGTGCTACAAGTACATTTAGTACATTAGAACTAGAATAACTGCTAAGGTGCATATAAATTTCTCACATGCGGTAGCTATATATGCTGGTATGTATATGGCACTAATATGGGATAATGGATACATATGACATAACCTGATTTGATTGGCTAGATATATACCACCATCAGCCACCCTATAGTGCTATACTATCCAGTCTATCCTACACATGTTATAAATGCAGTGACGGTATGGTAGGTGGTAGACTAAGTGTAGATATGTATGCTTGAATGTACGTTGTGTTTGTTGTCTTGATAAGGGCTGTTTATTCTTTTTCAGGTTATTATAATTACAAATTTCAAATAAATAATAACTATACAAACTGGTTCAACACTTATATGCAGTTCTCATTGTGTGGTACTGGGTAGCCATAATTACTACAGTAATCTTCAGCTTGTATCCATTTCTTGACTTGTTGTATAAGAGATGTTAGTAGTGGTTGACCATCATAAAGTAAAGTGTATATCATCTGGTATTGTTCTGGAGTAAACTCTGCACAAGCTTGTCCTGAGGTAGCTTCCTATAAATAAGTATACCACTGAATTACAGCTACATGTTATTACAAGGTGTATCATTACCTCAATCATTTCAAGAAGGTTAACTGTCCCTTGCAAGGCAGCAGTTATACTATATAAATGATCATCAGAGTCCTTCATTAGTATGTATTGTTCTAGTTGATATTTGTACATCATTACACTGGTGTGGATCTTACAGGTAGCTGTAAATTGTTCTAACATTATACCAACTGAATGTTTGTTGAAGTCTCTATCTGATAACACTGGTTTGATGGCATCTAGTTTTATCTATGTACGTAAAACATGGCTATATAGTAAACTGGAAATACTGGTAGAGCTACATAGCATCATATATAACTGTGTACATACAGATAGACATGCATGCACACATGAAGTAAGTGTCAATTTTCTTACCGTTAGAATCTCATCATAGAATTTAACAATAGTACAGTAGAATTTTTGAATTTCTTGCTTTGCAGTGTTATCTACAACTGTACTGTTTGTTTTCTTAGTAACTGTTTCACTTCGTAGTGCCAGTGAGGCTGTGAGTGAGCAGAGGATCACACCAAATGTCAACAGTAACTGAGTTTTCATATCTTCTTATACTGATCTATATAATTTACACTTCTTGTGAACTGGGAGTTTGAACTTGTCTTATATACCACACCTTACAGGATAGAAGCCCTTAATTATAAGAAGTTTGTGTGGGATGGTACTTAACCCTGAGGATGAGTTTGTGTACATATCCCTAGAAATTCAAAAGAGGATGTATTGGCAATGCCAGCTGTATTATACAATTTATGTATGTGTAGTTATTTGTTATATCAATTAAAGAGTAAACAATTCACTCTTGGTTGTACTATATTCATAACGTGTGTTGGTTCATATTTCCAGTATATCTGCATGAGTTGATATTCTGCTACAGAAATGAAACCAAATGTTGAGTGCTGAAACTGCTTACTTAACTTACTTTAAGACTGTATGGACATGATGTAATTTCTGATAATTATATGATTACAATTAACCGTTAATCTTTATTTTTATGTTCCCATATATTACTTCTCCTGGCCCACTGCGAGACATAATCCTAGTACAGTTTCACTCAGTTTTGCTGGGTGACACCCAATCCTCAAGACAGCCTTGTTTCTAAAATTATTTGTTAAGATAACACACCGATACATACTATATGTGCATGTTCTTATACTGTAAAAGTGTCAATAGCTTGAAATTTTAGTTTGGCAAAAATTTTTTAATTTCAGTGAAGAACAAATTTCATTGCTATATTAATTCACTAAATGTTATAGTCACTCCAACTGAAACTTTATAACCATTTACAGTAGTTGCATGTGTTCTACATCAGCAATTGTGTATATATGCATGTGGGTATTGTTATATGTATAACTGCATGCATGCAGGGGCGGAGGAAGTAGTTGATATGAAGGGGGCTTACCAGGGGTGGATCCAGTCTTATGGTTAAAAAAAATGAACTGAAACACTATACATTGTCTCTAGTTTAATAAGGTGAGGCCAAAAAAAATAAAAAGGTCGCAACCAGCACGAATTTATACTGATAAACAACATAAATATCCTTACATAGCTCACTACACACTGCTCCAATACTGTGATTGCTTTATTAGAGTGACTGCTCTATTAGAGTATCTCGATCTTGATCACGGTTTTCATCCCCACTCCAACAAGGATAATTTCGCGTGATATTATTCTGAGGGGGGGATTCAGCCCCCTAGCCCCCCCCCCCCCCTTTCCACCGCCTATGACTGCATGCAGTATACAGCACCAACAGGAAATATTCTATATAGCCATATATTCACAGATACAGTGTTCCTTAAAACTCATCTAAGTTAATTTGAGGTCAAGATGAATGACCAATGACTCAGGAATTAAAGTGATATAGCCTTGGTAGGTACAGTGACAGGCCACATGTAAGTGTTCCGTGTGTTTTAATTAAATGAATAGATAAGTGATGTCGACAAGTTCACTTTTCATCCTGAAAAAAGCAAACTTGCCTTTTTTGTGAATAATTGTTCAACACAAATATAGCTACTGCACTATTTGATATGTAGATAGGGAGACCACAACATATATTCTATGATAGGTTCTTTTAATCTGTATTGATCTAATTTAAATGATCTAATTTTGCAGGATATACACCAGTCATGTTCATGGTCAATAATTCTGTATAGGACATCATCTCTCATGAATAGATTGTACTATTAATAGAGACAGTATACATGATGTCATTGATGTATAATATATGTGAAACTATGTAGTGCAGTGTAGTTGAAATAACTGGGTGAGATTTACAAGATATTACATCAAGTACAGCAGACTGATATCAGTCACAAAGGTATAGTCTTTGATCATGCATGATAGCGAGAAGTTGTTAATCAATTTCATATTGAAATCAGTACATTATATAAGACGATAAACTTTATCAAATGTTTTGGTAAATATTATTAAGACGTTGTTGAAAGTTAGTGATGGTTCCAATTAGTTGGGTTTGGCATGCATGAAACCCATATATAAATATTATATAATGTTCCAGAGGCTTATAACATATACCATAATGTCATGATTAGTTACTTTAGCTGATTTCCAGACAGTGCCGGGGTAGAAAACGAAGGTAATATACGTAAGCAAGAGTAAATAATGGAAGTAAGTAATGGGTCCATGTGTTATGATATTTTTCTGTAGATTACGAGAATTCAGTCATTTTGACAAACAAGCTGTGCACTCCATTTATATATGTATATACTTTAACTGATTTTGCAAAATGTTAGAAACTGGCCATGGCTCACTGCTCATATCAGAGAGAGTAAGTTGAGAGATGGAAGAGAAGTGACTGTTAGTATGTTGGCTTTAGCAAAGTAACTTTCAGAGTAAGATTCGCTGTCCTGCAGTAGAGAATTAATAAAGACTTAATTGGATGTGATGACTCAGTGTTGTGTGAAATGCCACAACTTAATCTTTGGATAACTGATTTCCCTTCTCATATTATAATGAGCTTCATATGTCATTGCATGATAGACATATTACATACTTTTCTCTGCTTTCTTCTTGACAATGTCATTCTTTAGCCTTGGTAGCTGTGCGTTAGTAACAGATCCCTTTTTGGAATGTAAGTTATGTAGCTATAGTGCTTTGCATTTATTCCATAGTGTATCATTATGTCACTGAAATGGTTTGACTCAAAAAAGTATCTTCTATGACATGTTATCTGCAGATGTACTGGCAACTGCATAACTAATCTCTGATATCAATACCAGTAGTAAAATAGCTACCAACCTACAACAGTAATGCTCACAGAATTTTATGCAAACTGCGAACTTATTCTTTATATAGGCTTTTCCAGCTGAATTAATGAATTATGTATGTACATGATACTGCATGACTATATATAATTGTCAAATAAATGTTATCATATATGTCCATCACCAACCCACGCATGGCTTCACAGTTGTATAAACATTCAGAGAACAATGATCTAAAATATAATACCTTATGTGGTAAAATTATTGTAACAGCTTTGTAACAGGATTATAGCTTGAATTGTTCACAGTGGATGCATATACATATCTAATTGATGGTAAAAATAATAATCTTGGCACTTTATTAACCCATAAACTATATCCTCACTGTTTTACATGTCACATAGAGCATTATGTTGTTTCATATATATGCATGTATACAATCATAAAGACTGTGTTGAGTGTATGACTGCTTCAGGGGTTTAGTTTTGTGGAGCGATGTCAGCAAGTTATATTCCCTCCATATACAGACTGCATTTTTCCAGCTTTGTACATTTGTGTAACAACATATTTATCTTTTCTTATGTCATCTTTGTAAAGGATATGATATAATGCTTGTGATATTGTATATATGGCAAAAGCTATGTCATAAATGTATTCCCAGCAACCCCAGATGATTATATAGGTGTTTCAGTATACAAATTTAATATGCCTGTAACAAAACAATTAGCTAGATCTTGTAAAAACATCCTTAAATATTGTTTTATTGCCTTTGTATAGCCTGTGTACATGTTAATAGCATATGCTATTTGTTGTAAGTATATTTGAAAACAATCCTATATACAGTTCTCATTGTGTGGTACTGGGTAGCCATAATTACTACAGTAATCTTCAGCTTGTGTCCACTTCTTGACTTGTTGTATAAGAGATGTTAGTAGTGGTTGACCATCATGAAGTAAAGTGTATATCATCTGGTATTGTTCTGGAGTAAACTCTACACAAGCTAGTCCTGAGGTAGCTTCCTATAAATAAGTATACCACTGAATTACAGCTAAATGTTATTACAAGGTGTATCATTACCTCGATTATTTCAAGAAGGTTAGCTGTCTCTTGTAAGGAAGTAGTTATACTATATAAATGATCATCAGAGTCCTTCATTGGTATGTATTGTTCTAGTTGATATTTGTACATCATTACCCTGGTGTGGATCTTACAGGTAGCTGTAAATTGTTCTAACATTATACCAACTGAATGTTTGTTGAAGTCTCTATCTGATAACACTGGTTTGACGGCATCTAGTTTTATCTATATGTATAGGATGAACAAAACATGCTAGTTAGTAAACTGGCAGTTACAGAAACAGTAAGGATATACATATGTACGTATGCACATGCACATGGAAAAAATCGTTACATATGTATACATGTCAATCCTTACCGTTAGAATCTCATCATAGAGTTTAACAACTGCACAGTAAAACTTTTGAATTTCTTGCTTTGCAGTGCTACCTACAACTGTACAGTTTGTTTTCTTGGTAACTGCTTCACTTCGTAGTGCCAGTGAGGCTGTGAGTGAGTAGATCACACCAACTGTTAACAGCAACTGAGTTTTCATATCTTCTTATACAGATTTATATAACTTCTATACTGCAGGAAAATTTCTTGATTGTGAACTGGGAGTTTGAATTTGTCTTTTTATATCCTGCCTTACAGGATGGAAGCCCTACATCATATGAAATTTGTGTGGGATGATTTTCTGCTGTTTATACAAAGAAACCATATACTTAGCTTCGGGGATGATAATGCAGCACACAGTGACAATGCCAGCTAGCTGCTGTATTAAACCAAAATTTTTGAGTATCTGGCTTCAAAGTGTTTGTTTTGTTAGAAGGTATATTTCCAGCCAAACTATGTAGGCTGCTAGCTGTTCAATGATATTATAGTGCAAGCTGTGTATATGTGACCGGATTTCATATAACAAGGCTTCCACACACACAAAATCAAACTTACGATTTTACCAGAAATGGATTGCTGGTCTAATACACTATCATATTTCACACTGTACTTCCTTCAGCACTGGCAAGTCTGGTTTCTGTAGCAGCTTTCTTCCGACCCTGTCAAAGCCACGAGTGTGAGATTGGCACCATTAAATGGCCATGGCTTTGTGATAATGGTGTGTAGTGAGCTGGGACTTCACAGAGAGCTCGCCAATAGTGTTCTCAGTCAATTTGAAGTAATTTGAGGGCCATGGAGAGCCCAAACTTGGCCTCTGGATTCCAATCGTCTTCTTACTCCATTTTATACCCGTATATTAAGCCGTCCATCCCCACCCTCCCACCCTATTACTACCATCTGTGATGTTATTACCCGCTCGAAAAAAGCTGCTCAAAACAGGGCAAATTTTGGGTATCAGAAATGTATACATCCACTCAGTGATAGCTAGTGAACAGATGAACAATTGGTGCAAATTTTGTTTGCACAGCTGTAGGCACTGGGAAGTTATTACACAATGATTCCTTAAAATCGCCATATCTCCTAACAAAGCTTTGTGCGTCGAAGCCTTGTTTTGTCAAATTCAGTCACATATAAATCTATTATATTCATAAAGTGTGTTGATTTATACACATTTCCAGAATATAGCTACATACATGCAAAGCTCATCTTGGCCAGTCACTCAGGAAGATTATTCCAAAATATGATGATGCTTGGTAACCTTAGACATTAGTTCTGATAGATGGGATGATATAGTCAGCATGTTAAATGTATAAGGCGATGTCAACAACAACTGAAGTTCACTTTTCAACTTGTAAAACAGAAGGCAGATGTGTCTTTTTGCAAAGATCACAAATAACCTTGACATGAACTGAAATGCTATAGATTGTTTTGTAACTTGTTTGTGTCATTTTGCAAGATGCTACATTAGGACCATATAGCTACGTACATGGAGTCTATTGTACTATTAATAGAGTTGTGTCATTGATTCCTATAGAGAAATAGTAATAATTAATAAATCCTTATTCAAAAAAAAATCAGGCAGCTTGCATGATAGTGGATTTCCATTATCATAATAACATTCATTCCATAGTACATCAGTTGGGTCATCATATGCTACTGATAACATGTCACTGAACCCAAACAGTTTTGTTTAATAGTCAGCTACATCCACAGACTTGGATGCTACAACTGCTCAACTCATCCCTTATACCAGCCGCAGTACAATAACTACAATAGTTATGACATTTCCAGCTGAATGAATTATGCACATTGTTGAACCTTCACTAACCAACAACACTGCATGACTATACAGCTCTTACATATGTCAATACTACTTGTGACTTCACCAGACATATGCAACATCATACAGGATACTACTGTATCAACGTTACACCATATACATACATGACAATGGCCTTTAATGGTAGAACAATTACATGCCATAGCTTGAATTACCCACTTGCATAGATTTGTTTCTTTACATATGTAACTGAACTGTTAAGACTGAATTCACAATGTATTGCAACATTATACATGTTCTTTATTTAAGTACATGCATATAATATTACTGAGCATAAGAGAATTAAAAATGGTTATCAATACATTAACATATACCAACTTGAAATATGGGCATAAAGGCAAGATAACAAGAATAATTATAGTCAGAAAAGACAGCGGAACACATTAAGTTAATGTGACTGATCTGGCTATAATCATTGTTCTATTAAAATACCTTGACCTATTGTTCTATTACAACACTAATTCCTCTTCAATGAAACTGCCTCGGTTATTCCAATGGCAGTTACACCACAGTACGGCAAACACAGCAATAATAACAGCAATAAATACCATGAAGCATTAAAAAGATGAGGAAACAAGAAAGGTATGATATTTTTTGTCTCAAACAATGCTCCATAACAGAGCAGGCAGATCATATCTATGTGCTCTCAATTAGTAATTCAACATTTATATAAGCCTCAGATTCAATTGATATGCCATTTATTTTAATCCATGCATCATGGCTCGTACTAACTATTGTTCCAGTGTTCTCTTCTTTGTGACAAAATAATTTCTATCAATCTAAGCACTGTGCTTACGTAGTTGTGCAATTAATATCAGAAATTATTGTGGCTATACAGCAACACATCACAGCACAAAATTAAGGTTCCTTGGCATTTTAAAAATGAAATTTAGGTGAAGTTTTTTTCAGCTAGGAACTGCAAAACTTTGCCACAGTACTTCATAGGCAATTCATGACCGAATCCTTAACTATGTGCATGCATGAATTCGCCAATCTCCACCCGAAGTTGTGTAATCAAAACAACTGAGCTTTGATCATTCAATGGGTACTGGCTTCAAAAATTGTTTTTGCCAAGTAGAATTTGCCAAAGTAAGGAAATTGAAAGTTGTGCATGTCATTCCGGCTGAAAATAGCAGGTGTAGATTCACTAGATTGGCAAGTGTATTAAGCACTGATAGCTGAGGAACAACTGATAGTAGAGAAGAGGCATTAGTCCTTTCCAGATTCTGTAATTTTTTTTATTAGTGATCTCAGGGGCTATTGTTATGCAAGACTCATTACAGCCGTGATCTCAATTCCTTACTGAACCCCTTGTTGTCATAATTGTATTCATATCTACAACATATATTATACTTACTACCTCAACAGCATTAGCAATCATCTAAACAGGATGTTCTTGCGGTGTAAATTAACACCTAAACAGGATGTTATATCACTTGCGGTGTAAAACTTGCAGTGTAAATTAACACCTAAACTGTAGTGCTCATAGTATCAACACAATATGTGTTGGGAATGGCCATGCAGGACCATCATCAACAACACAATAATTACATGTGCTGAGCCCCTAGTGATGCTACTGGTGGCAATTCTGCATTATTCTCTGTCAAAGGAAGATATGTGATATGGTGAGAGTATCTTGATCGTGTGACTCTTTGTATGTTTGGTGATATTATTTTATTTGACTATTTATTAATATTTTTGCAGTACTCTAATATATATAGAGAACAACAGACCATTCTTAGTATAAACACTGGTGGAACCTTCTTATGATAAGCCATTATAGAACTGTTCAAATTACCATATAGCCAAGCAAGCATAGTACTCATGCTTATCTATAATACTATGACTTAGGAAACAATTTGTAAATACTGCATCCATATACGTCCATGCATAGTTTTATCTATGTATGACAAATTATTCAGGAAACGGGTAAGAAACTTCCTAAGGAAAGCAGACAATTTCACTTTAGGATGTGTCACATGACTGTGAATACATCATGTACAAGAAGTCACATAAAATCACCTGTTATGCTTCATTTCCAATTAAGGCAAAGACATTTTGTGTGATACATAATAATAAAGATGCAAAGTGATGGCTAATGTTAGGATCACTGCAGATCCCCACATATAGTATAAGGAAATTGGGCTACAGTGGTAAACATATCTGCTTTAGGAAGTAGAACTTGATAAGGCAAACAAACATCACTGGCAAAACATATTATATATGATGGTAAAAAGTTAAGTAGCTGTCCATTCAATTACTATTCTAATAAAGTAAGCACTAGAGTTATATGAACACCAGAAAATTTAGATTTTCACAGAGAGTAGTCCGCAGATGTAATACACAATAATATAATATATGTACAGCAATTGACTTGTACCCAAACAAGGCACGCTTAATGCAGCTATATAAGAACAGCTGTCTGTGGATCAACTCATCACCTGGTCTGGGAATCGTTTCTACATTCAGCATAGCAGCTTTTGATTCTATAGCTACTTCATGCACCAGCTTTCTGCATAACCTAATCAAGGACATCTCATCTTTTGAGCGTATTCAACGTCGAACAACCAAACACATCTTGAGTAATTATAATATCAGTTATAAATCCAGGCTATTAGAACTCCATCTTTTAACATTAATGTATATCTTTGAGATCCAGGATGTTTTGTTTGCAATCAAGTCACTCAAGTCGCCTACAAGAAACTTCGACATCAACAGATACATTATGTTTATTCAGGGACACACCAAATCCTCTACACACAAAAAACTCAAACATCATCTCCACACCAACAACTGAAATAGAAACTCTTATTTTCATCATCTTCCTCGTTTGTGGAATGCTCTTCCTGTAATTAACACCAATTTATCTATTACAACTATCAAGGCTAAACAGAAGAAATTTATGTGGAATCATTTTGTGGATCACTTTGACGATGACAATCACTGACCTACCATTTTCTTTGTCCACGCAGCAAATGTCATGATCTCCCACCAACATCAAACTTTCAGACACTTTAGCTAAATTGTTAATTAATAGTTACTATATTTGTGTTTCGGGCTGCAAACACCAGTTGCTTGCAGACCCTTGGCATACTTGCCATAAAGCAATATTAAATAAATAAATAACCTTCTTGCAGATACAGGAAGCTAATTTTACTGATAAACGCTGTGTGTTAACTACAGGCCACAATAGGGCAACACACTTCTGTGCAGCAGCTTTATTATTATATTGATCCATAATTTTGTGTAGTGTGTGCATGTCTTTCTAAACCAAAAGGCCTTTGGCAAAAAGGTTATGTCTATATCCATGAGATATCTGTGCACTATATACCTAGGTGCTAAAAATCAGTGTAGTAAATCCTTCTGATGCAGTACTATATAGTGACTTCACAGTAGGAGGCTGTAGCACATACACATGCACACACACACACACACACACACACACACACACACACACACACACACACACACACACACACACACACACACACACACACACACACACACACACACACACACACAAACACACGCACGCACACACATATTATGCACATGTGCACACATGCATACACACACACATTTACTTTAACATGTATACTATTGTCTATGGAATGATTCTCAATACATTGGTGCTTGCGTTGCATGTAGATGCTTAACATTCTTCATTGAATGACTTTCACCATAACTTCTGAAATTTAATTCCTAGGATACAGATGTCATACTACTACAGTAGTTAGATCACATAAGTATAAAGGCTTCCGATTGCTATACAATTTGTATATGTATAATCTCATTGATGGCATCAGCAGTTAAACTGCCTGATCATGACTACATCACTATTTGATAAAGGCCAAAGATATGAAAGCTCCGATGACCATGCAGTTAGACTTTCTAACAGTGATTAGTGAAACATGCAGCTAACAGAATAATATGTATACACAAATTCCAAAACACTGTAATTACTGCTATACTGCAATAGTTGTGCATTTTTGCAAGAATATATAGCTAATGTTTGTAAGGATGGACATAGAGAGCTTATATCTACCCTATAACTTTTCACTAATCCTGTTTTTATTCCTGCACTCCCTGTTCATAACCAGTGTTGAAAGTATTTTAATTCAAGAAAATGTTTTTACCCAACTACTTAAATTGTTTGTAACTATATACGTAACTGCATACAGTAATGACACAACTCAAAATATGAAATACATATATACCACCAGCAAGACACACAAACAGTTAAACATTCATTCATTCAATCAAAAATTCCTTAGTCCCTTGTTGTCATAATAGTATTCATACCTATAACATATATACTTACTACCTCAGCAGCATCGGCAGTCACCTAAATAGGATGTTATATATCACTTGTAGTGTAAATTAACACCTAAACTGTAGTACTCACTCAAAATGATATGTGTTGGGAATGGCCATGCAGGACCATCATCAGCAAACAATAATTACATCTGCTGAGCCCCTAGTGATGCTACTGGTGGTCATTCTGCATTATTCTCTGTCAAAGGAACATGCTGTAGGAAGATACGTGGTATGGTGAGGAAGATTAGAGTATCACAATTGTGTGATTCTTTGTATGTTTGGTATTATTATAGACTTTTTTTATTTGACTATTTATTCATTTTTGTAGTACTCTTAATAGAGAACAAACTCCTGTGTAATAATATAAGTCGTGACCATTCTTAGCACAAACCGGCACTGGTGGAATTTTCTTACAATTAACCATTTACAAAAATTACCTATAGTTGCAAGCAAGCAATATAGTAGCCATGTTTATCTGTAGTAGCTATAAGGTATTATGACTTAGGAAGCAATTTGCATGCATATAGCTTTATCTATGACAAATTACTCAGGAAACATCATTAAGAAACTTCCTAAGGAAAGCAGAAAATTTCACTTAAGGATGTGTCACATGACAGTGAACGTATACACATACAAGAAGTCACTACCTGTTAGGCTTCATTTTCAAGGCAATGTGAAAAAGACATTTTGTGTGACGCATATATAAAACAATAAAAAAGATACAAAGTGATGGCCAAAGTAACAAAGAATTAGGATCCCCACATAGTAGTATAAGGAAATTTGTAGGTTACAGTAGTAAACACATCTGCTTTAGGAAGTAGAACTTGATCACATAAAACTGTGCACTCTATTGTATACCATAGATAAGGGATAAGGTAAACATCACTGGCATACAGCAACACAGAAAACATTGTATATACACACTATAGTTCTTCTATCCACAAATATATGAGTCAATCACATACTCTGAGGCTAAGAATAGACCACTGGGGATTATTTTGATACGTAGTGTAAGATCTGGTTATATGAACTGGTTACTGAATGGCTTTCATTTGTCCAATTCATGCAGCTTTACATTTGATATTAGGATTGCTTATTAAAAAGGTGATATCATGATTTGTAATAAATAGCAAAAAATGCCAGAAACTAAATCTGATGATGCATGGGTTCCTGAAAATCCTCATCAAAACAATTAAGATAAGCAAAATAATTCTATAATGCAAGTAAGTACAGTGTATATTTTCAATACATAATTTTTACCGTGTTCATGTATCCTGATCAGTTGTGTAAGCAAGTATGTACTGTAGATCACATTTTCATATGGACAACTCCCTTCAAACTATGATGCATACAAGTAGACCACCATAACTTTGTAAGAATCAGTTGCATATCTAGCTTATGCAGTGCAGTGTGTGTATATATTATGTTGTGCATGCATGAGTACATGCGTGCATGTGTGCATCCAGTTGAGTATGGTGTGTGTGTGTATGTGTGTGTGCGTGTGTGCGTGTGTGTGTGTGTGTGTGTGCATGCAGTTGTGTATAGTGTGTGTGTGTGTGTGTGTGTGTGTGCACATGCATGCATTAATTGTATGGGTGTACATGCATGTGTGTATGTGTGCTGGAACTGCTGGGAAACAGCTACAGCCATATTTTGCATGGAGGCTGGAGGCTTTGTTTTGCTTTGCTTGCTTGTGTGTAGTGTATGTATGTGTGTATTATAGCCACACAGTAATTAGACTAGCATTATATAGTGCAGTATATTATTAGAACAGCACCAGTATCTATATATGCATACATCACTCTGTATACAGTGTAATAACAGTGTGAGCATTGGTCTCCATTTACAAGTAGGAAACTCAAGTACTAAAGTTATCATAAGATAATGTTGAGCTCAGAAACTATTTGTATATAAGGTTCATCACTATACGTAACATGCGATGTACCATGCAATGTATTGAAGCTGTATATGGTATCTAATAGTTGCCATACACAACTACTGTATAAGAGAGCCCACCATGCATGAACATTGATGTGTAGTGATTGTAAACCAGCTGAAACATGATGATATCTACCTATATTACAGTTTGCAGCTATCATGGGAGAGGTAGAGAGTCCTGCTTTAATTGTTGTACAGAATATAACAATCAGACATATCATATATATAAGATGGTAAAAGGTTAAGTAGCTAAGTGGATGTCCATTCAAATACTATTTCTAAAAGAAGTAAGCAGTAGAGTTATATCAAAACACCAGAAAATTTAGATTTTCATAGAGATTAGTCTGCAGATGTATTAAAACAAAAATATATAAAGAGCTGTTGACTTGTACCCAAACGAAGCACATGCTTAATGGCAATGCAGCTTAGTTTCTAAGAGCCACACAATACAGTGTACACTGTACACACACTTTGATGGTTTCATAATTGGTTGTTAATATAATTGTCATGCATTGTTGTGCTGAAATATCAAGTGGAGTGATACATTATGTTAAATTTGTGTAATATTTAAAAAATGCATGTGAGTGTGGAAGTTTATGACTTCCTACACTATTGACTTCCTGCGCTATAGTGACTAAACTATTTAGAAAATCCTTACAATCAGGTGGAGTACCACTAGATTGGAGAAAGGCAATCACTGTACTCCCTCCAACCATAGACCAACTAGTCTCACCTCTATAACCAGTAAACTCTTAGGACATATCATAGTCAGTAATATAATGACCCATTTAGAAAGTTATAGTATCCTTGTACATTGCCAACATGGTTTTCGACAAAGATGGTCACGTGGCATAGTTAGTTACTTTTGTTAATGAACTTTTAGACTGATGTGATTGCTATGGACCTTAGTAAAGCATTTGATACTGTGCCACACAAGAGACTACTAGAAAAACTTAGGTTTTTATTAATACCCAACTCGCCTAGACATATGGAAAACTTCCTTTGTTATCAAAAGCAAAGAGTCACTGTCAATGGTCAGGCCTCTGAATTTGTAAATATTATGTCTCAGTGGAATTCCACAGGGCACTCTATTCTAGTTCTTATCTACATGAACAACCTCCCTGACAACTTAGAGTCCCCGGTTAGACTTTACGTTGATGACTGTATTCTGTATCAACTATCAACTACTCATTTCCACAGAAGACACAGCCATTCTACAACATGATTTTACACACCTCAGCAATTGGGAGCTGTGGCAAATGAATTATGGCATTCCAAAATATTATGTTCTCCATGTTAGCAGGAGCCATCAGACAATTAAGTGTTAGCATATGTCAATACAAACTTGAAAACTGTATCCAAAAGTCAGTTGATGAAATGATTTATTTAGGAATCAATATAAACTCTAGACAAACCACATTCTATGCATCACCAAGAAAGCAAACCAATCTCTTGGTTTTCTCCAATGAAACTTATCAACAGCTTCTCAACCTGTAAAGGAATAGGCATACTTAACTTATGAGGCCAAAATCTAGGTGACCTAAGAACAATACTGCAATCAAGTAACATGCACACACTGTAACAATAATTAATCTTAATTATTGCAGAATTGTCATTGTATGATGGAGCAATTACAAATAAATAATATAATAATAAAGCCCCTTCTTGTTCTGCTGAGAGGGGCTTAGCCATGATATCTTGCCAACATTATCCTTCTTGCAGTGGGGCTGAAAACCGTAAGATTGATATATATATACCCATCCAAAAACAGCTTGTAGCTGTAAAACAAGTGCGCATCCAAGTAAAGCAGAGTTAACTGTGACAAAAAGTAATGATATCATAATGCGGCCATGTGCAAGGTGTGCAAGTTGTAAAATTCAACCCTGACCAGATACAGATCTTGCTACAGGTAGCAGAAAGCATTGAAAACTGGTCTGCAAATGACTATCAGTAAAATGCGCAGTAAGCAATGTGCAGCTGTTGTGCTGGCAGTCACACCTTAATTATCAACAGCATGCAAATTCGTGGCACAACTTATGATCGTCAAGCAATGGCATCCTGTCAGGTCTCTGATAAGCTTAACAATGAAGAAGCATTCAACATGAGTGTCTGCAGCACCATGTCTGCTTGCACTATACTTTAAACTGTATAGCTATGTTTTAAACCTCTTTTACATGCAAGAATTGCCAGCAGGAAACTGAGTAACCCATAAACTGTGTACAACCTGTTAGTTGTCTCTTCAACCTTCTGACTTTATGGGGTTATGGCTCCTAGTGCCACAATGTACAAGTTTTTACACCCTCCACCTGGCTAGCTAATTGCATGACTGTTATCTATAGTCAACATGTAAAAATGTCCCCATACTATACATTAACAGTAATTGTTTCCTGCTCAAGTCATCTGATACTATTTTAATTTGTATTGATACTTTATGATTCATTAAGGTTTTTATGGATGGTGGTACACTGTTTAAAGGAACATCATGCTTTCTTAAATCTTGCTTAATATGCCCAGTTGATGCTGTAGTTGCTTCCTTGAACAAGAATCTTATACTCAGGGCCGCCCAGAGAAATTAAGGGGCCCAGGGCAAAGAGTTAAAGTGGGGCCCTTGACCCAAGTTGTAAAGTGAAGACCAAAAAAAAAAAAAAAAAAAAAAAAGGTCACAACCTGCTAGCAATAACAATAACTACCCATCACCAACCATATCTCCTTATCTATAAGCTTGCTACACTGCTCCTCTGAAGAATGCTGTGACTGCTCTATTAGAGTATTTAGATCTGACTGCTCTATTAGAGTATATCGATCTTTTAAACAGGTATTCAGGGGGCCCTTCACGGGGCCTCCTGGGGCCCCTTTCAGGTTGGGGCCCGGGGCAAAATGCCCCAGTTGCCCCCCCTGTGGGCGGCCCTGCTTATACTTACATTAATTGTTCTATGCATAGTCTACAGAGTCATTAAATGGGGACCTGGTGTCCTGGGGAAGCAACCCACCCAATTGTGTATACTCCATAATGGGTATGTAGTGTCAACACTGTGAGGCAAAGCAAAGGCCACTGTCCATGTCTTTCATAGAGGGGAAAAGGTTCAGTGGGATTTAGGTGCCCACGCATTTACTTGTGAGACGATTTTGAATCACAAGATTATACACTGCAATCACATAATGCAGTCATCAGAGACCATGTGTGTATAGCAAATACCCATATATCTTCCCTCTCTCCCACCTCACAGTAAACTAAGGCTAGTTACTATTTTAGCCACTGATATGCAGCATTCCAGGTACTGAAATAAATTATAATTAGATATACTGTATAGCTGGGAATGACCATGAATTTTTAGCACAAACGCTGGTGGAGCCTTCTTATGATCAGCCATTTTGAGATTAAGTATCTGCCACCTATAGTTGTAAATAAATGTAGCAGCCATAGCATATAGTACCATGACTTAGGAAATAGTCTGTAAATACCCAATGGTGGTTAGATGAGATAAATGTCACAAAAGCACAACATAGAAAGCATTTTTATGTACATAAAGCTACACCAATTGAAAGAACACTGTTGCTGTAAGTTCAGATTGACTAAATTAAAGCCATTCAGTAGTCAGTTCACATTTAAATCATCATGTGACCAGATCTTATACTATCAAAATAATCCCCAGTGGTCTATTCTTAGCCTCAGAGTCTGTGACTAATTCATGTAGTAGTGTGTATATAGTTGTTATTAGGGGCTTTGGACTCCATCCATGCATGTGTGCATCAGAAAAGTTAATTTCTGGAATTCTTTATATAATAATTATGTATGTATATACATCATGGAATTGCCTTTTAGTATTCAAAGCAAGGCCTAGGCATATAGATGAGGGATATAAGTTCAATACATAATTTTTTCATGTTCATGAATCTTTAATCATGGTTAAAATGAATTACATAAGCTTTGGAACATGCACACATTGCACCAGAAATTACCAACCTAATGGGTTAGAATGTATTGCAACTCAAGTTAATTTACACTGTGACCACAACATTAATAAGCAATAAGATTGTCTCTGCTAAAAATTCAAATGTCACCGACATGCATTAAAACATAATGGGAAAAGTAATAGATATCTTCCCAAGTGCAAGAAAATGATGTATGTACATAAACTGAATTGTTTCAGAAAATTAAGTAGCTACTGCGTGAAAATGAACAGTTTTTATCCAAGTTGTATACAGTTAGAAGAAATAGCTACCACCTACGTTATAAGTATCCATTAACACAATTACCTAGAAGAAACAAGGTTTCTGTATAGTTGGTCAACTGAACTACCTGATATAGATATCATAGAAAAGCTACTGAGAACATGTCATAAATAATACTTTTAATCATAGGCGGATCTGAGCGGGGCCAAGGGGGGGGGGGGGGGGTTGCCCCCTTGGGACTTACAGGGCTGTATTGACATCAGAAACAAGAATCATGCATTCACACTGTATTCAGAAGTATAGAAAGCCAACAGGCAAATAGAAGACAACAGTTATGAATGCATTTTACAATTATAAACCGTACATTGTGAAGAAAATGAGACAAATAAGTTTGAATTTTTGTGCTAAAGATGGAGATGCTCTACAATAGAGCAGTCACTCACTACTCTAATAAAACAGTCACAATTTTGACATAATTATTACAATACTACTTTATGTTTAATACACTTTACCATCAAACAAGTTTATTTATAACCAATTTTTATATGCTTTACAAAGCATGCATTTTGTTAGCTAAATAGTTACAAAAATTAAACCTAGGAGGCCAACTATAGAGTCTTAGAAAGTGTATGCCCTTCATTCATCCAGCTATCATATACTAGACAAAGTTATTACTAGCTATAGAGTTCTATTCTTCTCCTATTAGTGGATTTTGTCCTATAGCTTCTTGCCTCCCCTCCCCACCAACCCCCCCTAGCAGTGTCTCCTAAATCCACCTATGCTTTTATTAAATATAGCCAAATGTATATATCATGTGGAAAGACACTGAAAGATGACTGATATGTAGGTTATCTTGATAGTGCAATGTACACTTTTAAGGGTAGCCATGTCAGGATATACTAGGCTGATGTAATATTCCTTACAAGTGTATGATGCATCATCACTGAAAACCTATTCATTACACTACATTACACCACATTTGTTTCTTTTCATGTACAACTTCAGTGGGAACATTTTAATGGTAGACAAGTGCCACAAAAGTATACGTATATTATGATGGCATTAAGAAATTATACAAGTAGTGCATAAAATTTCCCAACACTTCAATGAACCACGTTTTCCTCATCTATAAATTATATGTAGTTATTATCATATGGACTCTTGTTGGTTGACTCCCTTCTATGCGTATAGACCACAACTTTGTACCTTTGGCATCATGTGCACGTGTGTGTGTGTGTGTGTGTGTGTGTGTGTGTGTGTGTGTGTGTGTGTGTGTGTGTGTGTGTGTGTGTGTGTGTGTGTGTGTGTGTGTGTGTGTGTGTGTGTGTGTGTGTGTGTGTGTGTGTGTGTGTGTGTGTGTGTGTGTGTGTGTGTGTGTGTGTGTGCAAGATGGAGAAGAGGAGGTTTGATGTGTCACAATTAAGGTCTGGGGCTGATGGTGATACTGGCTATGAGGCACCAGTATGTATGAGGTTTGTAGAAGGGGTGCTGGAGAGGGCACACACTATATGGGGTAACATTGATGAGCAGTAGTCTGCGTTTCACACTGCCTTGACTGAATCTGCTGCTAGTGTGTTGAGTTATGAGAAGAAACACCAACCTGATTGGTCTAGAGAGTCTTCTGATACTTTAAACCCATTCCTCCAATGTAGAAATGATTTGTACACTACTTGGTTGGATACTGGTAAAAAAGAGAAACATGTTAGGTTTAAGCAAGCAGGAGGAGAAGCAAGAAGAGCAATAAGGAAGGCAAAGTATGATTGGTTTGTAGCCAAGGCTACTGAGGTTGAATAAGGGAGTTTTGGTGGAGTAGAAGTATGGAAAGGTATTAGAGACTTACAATATGGAAGGAGAGGATTAATTCCATCTAGAGTAGTGACCATTGATGATGAAAATGGAAAACCATGCTGTAATCCTGCCTCTCAGCAAGCTTGATGGAGGAGACACTTTACAACTGTCCCCAACATTTGTAGTCATTTTGATCCCCAAGAGTTGGACCTTGTGGAGTAGAGACCAGTGTTTGAGAAGATTGCTGTTATTCCATCTAGCAATGAAGTTGCTGCTGCTCTTGCAAAAGTTAAGAATAGGAAGGCTCCTGGTACCTCAGGGATTTTACCTAAGATGGTTAAGATGGGGATGAATAACAGTGAATTTTGTGATTTGCTAACCAACTTGCTGAGAGCTGTGTGGAAGGAAGTGCGGGTGCCACAAGAATGGGTTGATGCCATCTTGATACCAATTGCCAAGAAGGGGAATTTGAAGTGCAGTGACAACTGGAGGGGATCTCTTTGTTGGAAGTAGTTGGTAAGGTGGTAACCAGAACTGGTTGCAGGAACGTGCTGAGAAGTTGCTCCCTGAATCACAGTGTGGTTTCAGGAAGGGTCAAGGTTGTGATGATATGATATTCACTATTCGGCAAAAGTCAGAGAAAGCTGTGGAACATCGAACAAAGCAATTTTTTATATTTGTAGACCTAAGGAAGGCATATGACTCAGTGTCCCGTGAAGCCCTTTGGAAGGTGCTTGCATGGGAAGCTTGGAGTACCAGAAGTGTTGATTAACATTGTGAGGTCCTTTCATGAGAACATGACTGTTCAGATTAGGTTAGGTGGAGAGTTATTAGAGGGAATTGATGTGAACAATGGCTTGAGGCAGGGATGTACTATTGCTCCAACACTATTTAATTTATATTCTTATGCTATTACTAAACGATGGCTTTCCCGAATAAAGAATGTAGAGAGTGTAGGCACTAGATTATTATATAGACTAGACCAACAGTTTTTCCGAAGGTCCACCAGTGGGGCAGAGGAATTTGATATTAATGAGTGTCGGTTTGCTGATGATGTGGTTTTATTAGCCACATCATGTGCCGGAGCTCAAGAGGCCATTACAGAATATCATTCTGTTGCAGCTGGTCTTGGATTGTCAGTTAGTTTTATCAAGACCAAGTTCATGGTGGCTGGACATAGTATAAAAGAAGAAGATAAGCAGCCAATAGTAATATCTGGGGGAATGTGGAGTGTGTGTCCAAATTTGTATATCTTGGTTCCCAGATGGGAAGTTGGACACAGAGGTGGAGAAAGGTATAGCTGCTGCATCCAGAGCGTTTGGTGCACTATGCCGTGCAGTTTTGCAAGACAGAACCCTGTCAGTTCTCACCAAGAGACTTGTGTATCAGGCATGTGTACTCAATGTACTATTGTATGGAGGGGAGTGTTGGACACCATATAAGCGACGCCTTGTTCGTTTGAATCATTTTCACCATTGATGTATTAGGACTATTCTTGGGATAAGCAGGAAGAAGCAGTGGGAACAGCATATCACTTCTGAAGCAACCCGTCACATGTGGGATGACCCTGAGACCATCAGTGAGAAACTGATTAGGCATCAGCTAGAGTGGTTGGGGCATTTAGCAAGAATGGGAGACAGCAGGACCCCCAAAAGAACATTATTTGGGTGATTACCCAAGAAACGACCACTTGATGAACCAAGAAAGAGATGGAGAAATGTAGTGAAGGCAGACCTTCAGACAATAGGACTATTGGATACTTGGTAAACCTCAGCACTCCACAGAGATCAATGGGACAACCTGTATAATGAAAGGGTAAGTAACAGTCAACTTCTAACAAGAACAGTGTACCAACAGTGCAATGTACGGTGTGAAGCAAGACCTTCCGTAGGGATCAGGATAAGGCAAAGCATAAATGTATAGAAGAAGACTGAAGCCGGTACACCAACAGCAGGGTGCACTGCAATATGCTGTTTGTGGAAGATAGTTTAGGAGTAAGGGTGGTCTTGCTGTACATAATTGTAGTGAACTCAATCCTATCAAACACAATATAATTGAACATGCACCAATTCCAGCAGTGGAGAATAGAATACAATGTTCTGTGTGTGAAAGATCTTTTAGCCAGTCTAGTGATCTGAAGCGACACAGATGTCTGGCAGAGGGATCACTGCCAATTGAACTTCAACATGGAGCTATTCAGTGCTCATTATGTCACCATTGGTTCCATAGTAGAGGAGGACTAACTGTTCACAGGTGTCGACCAGTTGAGTAGATATCTTAAGCTTCTTCGTACAACTGTATGAAGACCACATGACCTTTGTGGTAGTGGGGAGGAGGAGGAGGAGGTGTGCATGTGTGTGTGGCTGGTTCACTAAGCAGCAGTGGCTTAGCTTATGTTTTGCATGGTTTAGTGCTGAAGGCTTTACTTTGCTGGCTTGTGTGCACTCATAGTGTGTATTTACACAAAATCTACGTATATACATTTAAATAGAATAGTCTTCTATAGTGAGCATAGCACCAGTATCTATATACACAGTAGCAAAATGTATTTAAAACCTAGTAGCCACAAGCATTTTTACTTGTGGTATTCAATTTCAAGTTTTCTCAGTAAAACTGTTGAGTCAGTACAACTGCATGTATGTGTTACAGACGTGCATTTAACATTTAATATGCTGCAATTTATAATTTGTAAACAGGAACCAGTTACATTTAAAAGTTCGAAGATTCATGAACTTTAGTTGATGAATGTTTGAACCCCAACAATCCAAGTTCATTTGGGCCATAGTTCATACTACAACACTCAGAAGTAGGAAGTTCAAGTTATGCATGTGATAATGTTGGAACTGTTTTGGTATATTTTGTAAGCATCATCACTCTGATTCATACATACTGAAACTACATATGGTAGTGCAATGCATACTGACTATACATGGTGTAATGAGGTGTGAAAAATAATACTAGATGTTATATAGTATTAGGTATATGTCATGCAGTGTTTGTAATTTACAGTAATTTGCTATTACCAACTTGCAATGGTCTTATAGTTACATAATCACATGTACCATTTCAAGGATTTTTTCCCAGCTACTTGAATTGTTTCAGTTAATATGTACGATAATGATAAATTAGCAGCAGCTATCATAATCCAAAGCCGGTAGCTAGGTATATCTAGCAGCCTTGCTAACTATAAGTTATGCACACATTCAAACAGAGATTCAAATTAGAAAATTCAGTTGCTTGATTTTATATCTGTTTATACTTTCAATATTTATATTGTTCACATAAAAAAATGACATGCCCTACAACTTAAAAGACCCACATACACCATAGATGCAATGTGCACATATGTAACATCATTTGCATATAGTTTCTATCTACATACGCTGCCTGCCATATGGTATTTAGGAGGAACATGAACAATAGCAATTCTTAATGACATTATTGAAAGTATAAGCATGCTACCCACTATATATGTACACTATTTAGCACAATCAGCCTATTGTAACTGAGCACATATAGTAACATACTTCAAAACTAAGTTTGTGAGTAACCAGTTCTGATTAGTATTGTAATTGCCATGTAACTATGACTGCATTGTTCATATCACAATGAGCTAATTCATAGAAATTATTCACTATGGCAGCTGTAATGATAACTATAATTAATCCAATTCCCATCTTGGGAATCTTATGAAGGATTGATGTTAACAATATAACACTGACATCATGAGTTATGGGCGTTCATTGATCACCCAAGGTTGACAATGTATAAGCTCTAGAAGTAGTAATTCTTAACAAATATTTAATCATAATTGAACCAAGTATTTAATCATAATAAAACAATGTCCATTTGGTTCCACTTGGGGTACTTAGAGATAACAAGTCACTCTCTAGGGTTCCTATGGATACAAATACATGAAAATAGTAAGAAGAAAATATCCTGACCGCCTGGCAGACTCCTGTAAGTGTTCGAGCATTAATCAGATGGCTGTAGGTTCGAGGCTGCCCTGGTCCAGTCATGGATTTTTTCTTCTTTCTCCTACTTTTCAAACATACTAGTGAAAGTTAATATAAACATCTTAGGCCTTTATAAGGTCTTCTGGTATACAAGCTCTACCTTTACCAAGTATTTAATCATAACAGTCATAATCGTAATCATAATAAAGAAATTATTTGGACTAATTTGTGTTGTAACATAATGATATTAGCCAACATGCATTATGGTGTCCTACATACAAAGCCTTAACAAATAAACTAATTAATGTCCATTTATTTCCACATGGAGTACTTTGAGATAATAAGTCACACTCTAGAGTTCCTATGGATACACATGAAATTGACAAGGAAAAAACCTCTTGACTGTCTGGCAAACTGTAAGTGTTTGAGCATTAATCCAATGGCTGCAGGTTTGACACTGTCCAGGTCCAGTCATGGATTTTTTTTCTCACCTTTTCAAACATACTTTATACGTAACAACTTTAGGACCAGGTGTCCTACAGGCCTTCAGCACTCATGCTGTAAAACAAACAAGCAAACAGACTTGTAATCATAAACTGCCAGTTATTTGAGTTGTCTTATAATATTACAGGTCTGCACACATGTATGACCTCTTAGCACTTAGCCATACGATTATGCCATAGTAATATATTTACAATGTTTTAATGTCACAGTGTGTTATGGTGTTTCAGAAAGTTACAGTACAATTATAAAGACTGCATGTGTGTGTTTCAGAGGTCTAGTTTCTGAGAGTATTACGTATGTTTGCATTTTATACTGAAACCTATCTGTTTTTGCACAATTGTGTTACATGATTGATTGCATCCATGCATGAAATCATGGATATACGGAGAATATAATATCTATGATAAAATGTATAAGACCACTACATTTGTTGATGTCAGCTTTGATCATTATGTGATATGTATACACAATCACTAAAGAAAATTTAATCCAATAAATAAAAAATGTGGTGACAAAAGCTTTGCTAGCCAAAATTGAGTATATAAAAAAGCAGTGTTAGCTAATTGTTCTTACTTTAAAAGGGTATACAGTTACTATACGTACTTGCCTTGGTTGCCTGTGAAGACCTATAAGTAAGGTTCTTCCTTTGTAATTAATTTGCAGCATTTGAGTAGTATATAGTAAATTGCATTGTCATGATTACGGATTGTCAGAAATCTGACACAGACCATGTACAAAAAAGTTCTCAAGTGGTGATATTTCTTTGGTTGGTCTACTAAAATCTGATGTCTTGAATGATACTATAAGCATTTCCCTAAATAGTTAAATGTGTGTATATATTGTCAGTGTAAGCAGATATATATAGAGCAACTTGATTTAGATTCAGTATAATTATAGTCTTCATGCACATCTTTCAAAAATTTATTGCCTTTTAGCCTGTGTGCATGTTAACAGCATAGATCATACAAAGAGAAAAGATACGCCGTATATAGATACAAATAAAAGTTAGTTGAAAAAAATCCTATATACAGTTCTCATTGTGTGGTACTGGGTAGCCATAATTGCTACAGTAATCTTCAGCTTGTGTCCACTTCTTGACTTGTTGTATAAGGGATGTTAGTAGTGGTTGACCATCATAAAGTAAAGTGTATATCATCTGGTATTGTTCTGGAGTAAACTCTACACAAGCTTGTCCTGAGGTAGACTCCTGTAAAATAATAAGTATACCACTTATTGTTGTCCATATAAATATAAGATAATATCATTACCTCAATCGTTTCAAGAAGGTTAACTGTCTCTTGCAAGGTAGCAGTTATAGTATATAAATGATCATCAGAGTCCTTCATTAGTATGTATTGTTCTAGTTGATATTTGTACATCATTACACTGGTGTGGATCTTACAGGTAGCTGTAAATTGTTCTAACATTATACCAATTGAATGTTTGTTGAAGTCTCTATCTGATAACACTGGTTTGATGACATCTAGTTTTATCTGTAGTGAGGCAAAAGATTGCACCACTAAACATTTACCAAAATCGATTGCATACGTTACATTTGATACACACCTCTACATAATCATTTATACAGAACACATGTTACTATATTCCTATATTCTTACTGTTTGAATATCATCATATATTTTAACTACTGTGCAGTAGAATCTTTGAATTTCTTGCTTCACAGTGTTAACCTTATCATTGTCTGTACATTTTGTTCTGTTAACAGCTGCGTCACTATTCAATACTAGCAAGGTGAGTATCCAAGTGGTCACCAACAGCAATTGAGTTTTCATCTCTTCCTTTATTACAGAAGTGTATAGTAAGTCAATTGAATCTCAAGCTTCTTAGTTGTGATCTGAGAGTTAACTGCTGATGCCTGCATCAGTGAGAGTGCCTTATATATAAATTGTGTAACAGAAACCTTACATATATGTGCTTATGTGATGTAACTATATCACATGTCATTTCTAACTGTATCCTAGGAATCCAATATCACCAGTAACAAAAGTCATTCAGTGAGGAATTATAAACATTTGCCTTTCAAGTACTTACTGAGAATTGCATCATTCTACAGTCAAACCTCATTAATAGGACCACCCTTAGGTTATGTCCTCAATAATGAGGTGGCCATAATAGTGAGGTCATGAAGTACATCTTAGCCATGTTTGGGACCTACTAGTTTATTAAAAATATGGATGGCTGCTAAATGTACAGACCAGCTTCTTGAGGTAACAGTACATGTAGCCAATGTGTGTGTGTGTGTGTGTGTGTGTGTGTGTGTGTGTGTGTGTGTGTGTGTGTGTGTGTGTGTGTGTGTGTGTGTGTGTGTGTGTGTGTGTGTGTGTGTGTGTGTGTGTGTGTGTGTGTGTGTGTGTGTGTGTGTGTGGGCGGGTGGAGGAGCACAGCTGGGTGTACCATGTTTACATTCTGTACCACAGTTAAGCTTGGAACTTTAAGGACTCTAAACGATAACTAGGTATTGTATAATTTACATACCATTAGGAAACTTTCAGTTAAGTATGAGTCATTATTGTTTGTTGTTTTAGCTGGGCCATTCATTAACCAATCACTATAAGAAATGTGTCACATTGTCATGCATGCATGCATGGCATCCTCTCATAGTCATTATGTGCACCATTGACTACCACTACTATATGCTGCTCAAATAATGTAGTTTGTTGCCTCAGCAACAAACAGAAGTTAACAGGTAGCTTCTGTTAGGTTGTTGACTGCACAAATCAATTTGCAACACCTACTGTCATCTGGTTACGTAAGTGTGTGTCATATATAAAGTAGGCTTAGGTTCACCTTCAATGTTCATATATCTGTTGTTTGGTGCTTGTTCAGAGCTGTTGACCCTGGCTATTAGCTAATCAGAATAATTAAATTTAGTTAGCTCGCTTTCTTCTGTTGGCCTCATTGGCCTTTCTTACGCTTTTACTGACAACTGTGGTAGGCACAAAATGCCAAACAGTAGGTCTAAAATCTATTTAATCCAAATGATGTGTGTGTGTTATCGGCAATATTTCTGTTTGTTTCAATTACATGTGAGATCTTTGTTATGATTGATTGTCAGCAATGGTTGTTAGAACTGAATGTTAAGAGCGTTTGTGTGATAGCATTGCTGCTACGGCTAAATGTCGTTATGGCTAAACGTTTGTAAAGTCAGTTTGCTCCAATTAAATTTGCTATGACTTAATATTTGTAATGTTACTCACAATTAAGTGTGTGGTATCCATGTCTTGCAAGTAATTGCCATCCAGTGTATGCTGTGACATAAAGTACCGAGAATTGGTAATGTTGACATGAGTATAATGCTGAATGTACTTCATCATGATGGTACACATTACCCCTCCAGGCTATTGTGCCCTACCTCAGCTTCCCTACCTCCTCCAAAGAGTTGTGTGTTTATGGTATGTATGTACCTATTATGTATAGTCATGTGTTGCTGTTATATAGTACACACATTATAGTCACTATCCCACTAAGGACCTGAAAAGAAAAGAAGGCCACTGAAAGCCTGTGTAGCAGGAAGTCAGAAACATGATAGCAAAAACCTGTTGACTGCAGAAAAAATTCTCAGACCAGGTGGTGACTTGATCCAGACAGCTTGCAGTCTATAGGCAAGTGCCCAAGGTGCCACACAGCCTGGGATCCAGGGTCTTCTCTGCATTCAACCTGTACTTAAACATCGTGTTTTCAGTAGAGTTGTCTGATGACTTCTCTTGTTTTCATTAGGGTTGATGCATGCTGCATTGTTTATAGAGCTCAGCGAGGTGGAAAGGTGAGTTGTGTAGGAAAACATGCCATAAAGTGCTGTGGTATGCTTGTATGTGCTTAAGTTATATAGCATCATAGTGTGAAACACATCATGTGTGAGTTCTGATGATGATGTTTAAAAATGGTAGCTATTTGTCAGATAGATGATAGCTTGAAATATTTTTGGATGGTATTTTTCGGCAAAACTGGAAGCACATTCTCTCTGTGATTCTAGACAGCATCGCTACACAATTTATACTACGAAGTCATCAAATAATGCTCCATGGTTAGTCTGGCGCCGCCCGCCCCTTCGCAAAAAGTAAGGGTCTGGAGAAATACAAATACCTAATCATTTCAAAAGGAATTCAATTAGACAGCGCACGTAATGCTTGTTACGTCAGATGATCGCACTTCAATTCGAACAAAAGCATTGTGTTGCCAAGGCGATTTCTGTATGAACGTCATTGGCATGCACTAATTGGCTAGCGCCGAATCTGGGCGCTAGAAATGATTTAGTATCTGTATTTCACCAGACCCTTACTTTATGCGAAGGGGCGGGCGGCGCCAGACTACTCCATGGTATGGTCTGGGTGCGAAGGGCGTAGCGTACAGGGTTTCGGTGTTTTCCTTGAATGTGTCGAGTCCAAACCATCCGGCCGCTAATCTCGCGTTCAGTTTAGCTTCTACCGTTCGCACAATAAAGAGCAAATTTGCCTAGAAACTCGCTGTTGGCTTCCAAAACATCTTGAGAAAGAACCCTTTACCAGTGGTGAGTCTTGTTTCGCCCATAAAAACTTGTCTTGTTATTGAAGGGGGCGCGAAACCAGCCTGTAACTAGTGGCGCTTACTAGTTTAACCATAGATTATATAGTCGTTACCAAAATATATAATAATACAGTAACTATGAGCATGTGTTACCTTGTAACCAGTTACAAAGATGGTTTTCAGGATTTCTTGCAAGAATGATTCATTTTAAGTCACGTACGTTCTATAATTGCTGTGCAGTGGGTAACGAATATATAATCTATGGTTTAGCTAACCGTCGTACGAAATAAGTGCCTCTAAAATATTTATCGTTTTGTCTTTTACCGTACGCAAGGAAATTTTGACGTCAAAAAAATTTGACGAATTTGATGAATAGGTTTAATTCGTCAAATTTAAATTCGTCAAATGTTTATAAGCGTCCTTAAAAGTACAGGTTATGCCTACAATTTCTTCATTTTCGTCAACATTTTATTCGTCAAATCTGCTGAAGCCTGATTTTTCTTACGTCAAAATTTCCTTGTGTACGGTAAAGCTATTACAGCAACTGTTTGAGGCTTCAGCTGCATTTCTAATGGCCTAAATGTTGATGATTTTACAGTAAAACATCGCCAGAGAGTCCACAATTATGAGAGTGGAGCCCTCGCTTTTTAGAAGTCTGAATTCCGAGGTGGATCCGCCCCTCAAAGACATTATTAACTAGCTACCTCACTAAACTGGTATATAAAATGACTACCCAGCGTAATAAATGCTAGAGACAACTCCTTGGGTACTACACCCGTTCACCCTCATCTTACGCACAGGTATCCACACTTTGTTAAAATCACGTGTTTGGGTTGTGGCGCGCCGCAACTATTAATTATCCTTCGAGAAGAACAAAGAAGCAGAGGAATGATGAAAGCAAACGGCATGGTGCAGTGGACAGAACGTAATCGGAACAACAGATTTGTGAATCCGCCGTCATTACCTTGACTGTCTGAAATTACTGGAGCCGTACACCTAGCGCTACCGGGTCTTACAGCAGGCAGGCTGGCAGACAAAATGTAGGTGAATTTCGAATTTTTTAAAACTCACTGTACATTGAAACATTCGACTTTTCACTTCATTTACCCAAGGTACAGCATCATTATAACAGTACTAATGCATCAGGGGCGGATCCAGAGTTTGGAAAGAGGGGGGCACCTTGCTGAAAAACAGTTGAAGACCAAAAAAAAAATAAAAAAAAGGTCACAACAATAATAGCTAGTTATCCTTTACCAAATATATCACGTCTGTTATGTAAAATAAAATCCTATTTATAGCTTCATAGGTAAGCTACACTGCCTCATGAACATTGTGACTGCTTTATTAGAGTAATTGACTGCTCTATTAGAGTATCTCGATCTTGTATGCAATTTCTTGAAGGGGGGGATTTGCTCCAAATGCCCCATCCTGGATCCGCAATTGTGCATTCCAGGCGTTTTTTTGGGTAAAACTTATTGCAAGGCTGTTTTTTTAAGGTGCGAAAATCCACGAAACCATACGATTTCTTACTAACCCCTACTATACAGTACTATCGTACTGTATGATACTATCGTACTGTATGATAATAAATCCAGACACCCTGAATACATTCTCTACTCCAGCCATTTGTGGTCCTCTCGCCAGTGGGTCTGTAGGTCTTCATTGGTGCTTTCATTGAGTTTAGTATCTCTAACTCTATAATTTTTTTCACCAAAGGCTGCTATTTCTGTGGAAATGTGCATGTAGATGGAACTAGGGAGTACCATCAGGGATGGCTAATAAAAGAATAATAATAATTAATGGATGGGAAAATATTGTTCATTGAAATGTTGGGGAAATTGATAGCTATCTCATTTCCTCATTGAGAGTACAATTCCTTACTGCCATCATGATAGAAGTGTTGCACTTGTGTGACACTTGTCTGCCACTAACCACTGAAGTTGTATGTTGGAAACTTCCTCTTAACCCATCATGAGGGTCTGTTGATTTCTAAGAAACACAACCCTGTGAAACCTAGCTTCCCTTTTGTTCAATGAGGCAGACATTCATACATTGGAAACTTCTAGTCTGGTATCTTGGAGTTTTCATCAACTCTGCATTGTCATGGTCAGATCGCTGCAGCTATGGTTACCAGAACACTAATGTTTTTAAGCATTCTCTGTGGGGTACATGTAATTAACTTGAAGCTGCTGCTTATGCAAGTTTAGTGCAAACTCCACTGAAATACACAGGTAGCTACTTTAAGGAATCCACATGTATACTTCAAAGGGTCAATTGTGTCTGTAGCAAGTGCAGCAATGAGCTGCTTGGTGGGTTTTTGGTAGTCATTGGAACCCTACCATCAGAAAGTGGTCGTAATCATCTGCAGAGTGCATTTCAGAACTAGCTTGGCCAGACCTTTCTACTCACTGTAAATATAATCAATAAACAACTTTATTACTACCAAAATCTAGTCATTTTAATAATCTATCTGTTTGATTTAACCAAATAGTAATTGTTACAGATTTTGACTTTTCATAAATACATTTTCTTTAGAATCATACCCCTATTTTGTTTTATTTCTTTCCCATGTTCCAGTGTTTCACCAGGCTCTTCACCTTTGTAATGAATGTTGCTATTTTGTTACACGTACTTTTGTTTGTGGATGTGGTCCTTTTGCTTTTGTAATGCTAACTATGTCTGTAGTTTTGTTTGTGCACTTGCTTTTATAATCTGGGAAGTAGCTACCCTCATGCACGCCTTGAGCCTTTTGGTGAAATTTGACAAATCAGATGATATACAATTAATTGTGCATGAAAGTAACTAGTGTGGTGTAATGTACATACTGACAGGTAGCTACGTTTTAAATGATGTAACACACAGGATAATATCAGGGGTATTCCCCTTAGCTGTACCCTACCCTTACAAGTGTGCATTGCAACATCATGAAAACCTACAAAAATTATAGTGTAAAATTATAGTGTAGCTTTCTAAGCACATTTATTACAAAAAGAAATTCTGGCTGTGTTTACCATGGCTACTTATGCTTGTAACATGTTGTTTTCCATGGTTGTATATGGTTGACAGTTTTATCAGATACTTTGGTTACGTTTAAAGGAAGAAAATCCATCCCCTCCCGAGGAGGCTTAGTGTGGCACCTGACTAGCTATAGATACTGCAGTTCGAATCCTGGATTTTTTCCTCTCTTTGTCCCATTTTCTGTTTCACCTTATCATTAGCTACTGTAGGTTAAGTAATGTTTAGGTCCCTAGTTCCTGTTAGGTTAGGTAATCCAAAGGCTGCAGCACATGTTGCTGTCAGACCTTTAGTGCTGGCCATTGTAAAGCTCTAATGATAATTTGTGAGCTTATTACTTCATAATAAATTATCATATTCATTTGAAATGGAAAGAAAAAAAACGTATGCAGGTTTTGACTCATTAAATAACACTGATTTCTGGATTAAAAACTTGATAAAAGGAGATGAACAGGGGCAAGTGTAGGTAGGAGGTTTCCAAGGGTTTTAGGAAACCCCTCTTTGTAATTGATTGCTCTTACATTCTTGCAGTTTGTGTAAGTTTGTATTATTTTTATTAGGGACTTTGGAGCCCAACTCAGTATAGTGTTTAGCATCAACAAATTGTTTCTAGTTTTTTAGTGTCATTTAATTATGAAAATAGTAATAGGAATAACTAATAATTACATTCCAAATAACTATAAACTTCTAAATTGAAGAAGAGATAGTTTCATTATGTAATTCCATGGGTGTAGACAGGATTTTTCAAGGGGGTTAACACTATTTACCAACAGCAGGACCAATAAGAAGCCTTGAATGGTCCAAAACCCAACAAATTGCTAGATGAATTAATGTGATAACCTGCTGGAATATAGTAGCTATGTGTATTTACTTTTGTGAGGATCCATACAATGGTGGATCCAGGATGGGGAATTTGGGGCAAATGTCCCCCTCCTTCAAGAAATTGCATACAAGATCGAGATACTTTTACCTATGAAGCTATAAATAGGATTTTATTCTACATAACAGACGTGATATATTTGGTAAAGGATAACTAGTTATTATTGTTGTGACCTTTTTTTTTGGTCTTCAACTGTTTTTCAGCAAGGTGCCCCCCTCTTTCCAAACTCTGGATCCGCCCCTGCCATATTATATGTATAACCTCCTGAGACGTGGCTAGTGGGCCTATACATATGCACATTAATTCACTGACAAAATATCAATGACTGTGAACAAATTTCTAAATACAGTGTACCAAGGATGTGACGTGCATGACATAAGTACAGGCAGTCTATCTATTCCCATGCATGACCAAAATACTGCAGAGTATAATATGTATGTAGCAGCATAAGCTCGTCTGGCTCAGTTTTGTACCACCCACTTTATAAAAAGCAATGTCTAGAAATATAATGAAAACCCCTAAAGTTCAACACTCAACAACATCTCTGACAATATAAAGTTCTTTATATAGGTAAGACATGCAGTTATAGGATTCTTCAGTGGATAAACGACCCCGAAATAACTATGTAATAATGGCAGATCCAAGGTGATCATTACATCATTCCTGAAGGATGTATATCCACTGAAGTATCCTAGCAATGCATCTCTTAGTTTTTCAGACAATGGCCCATATAACTGAAATTTTGTTAGTAACCCACAAAGTATGTAATTTGTTGTGGCTAGGTATCTTACTTAGTAAGACACCAGTGTACAGGTCTATTGCCAGAATAAAAACCTTGCATGCTTTGCAAATATCAAAGCATTCTCCATAACTTGAACCTGTTGTTACATTGATATTTATAAGAATGCTTTATAAGAGTTCACTTGATTGCTCTGTTAGAGTATCTTGATCTTTTAATAATAGCATTCAAGATGGCTCATGTCCAAGCTCATGTCCCATCTGTGGATCCTTCTCTGAGAGTTTTCATGCTACTGTGAATTGTTGTTCTGTACTACATGTCATTACTCACTCATTCTGTGCTGCTAAACTTAGTGTGCTAGGTGTCTGCTGAAAGCAAAACTGCAAAGATTTCCAATCACTGGAAAGTAGATCCAGGGCTGTGCTGATGAAGATTTAATTTTGCATATTGTCAAATTCCAGTTAGCAAAATAAGTATATGGTCAACTTTTAGCTACTGAACTGACCTATATTATAATTGTATGCCTGATGATCTCACACACAGATACCTTGCAGAATGAAAATTGTGTTGCCTTCATCAGTATCATGCAGTATCATGCATGTATAATATACCCAGTTCTAACTACATAGCTAGCCAGTTAACAGATCAGCTATGAAACACCAGTTAACATTACAATACTATACGTAAATTGATCAAGAGCTGTGGTAATTAGTGGCAGTCATGAGTACTCATGTAGCTCAGTTATGAGCCTAAAGTTTATTTATTAAGGCTTTACAGCACAAGTGCTGAAGGTCTGTAGGACACCTGGTCCTACAGCCTGTTTAAGGTTGTTACAGAAAGTGTGTTTGAAAATAAAGGAGAAAAAATCCATGACTGGACCTAGGCAGCCTCGAACCTGCAGCCATCCGATTAACGCTCGAATGCTTACAGGAGTCTGCCAGGCAGTCAGAATGTTTTCTTCTTGTCAATTTCATGTATATGTATCCAAGGAACTCTAGAGAGTGACTTATTAACTCAAAGTACTCCATGTGGAACCAAATGGATATTAGTTTATTTATTAAGGCTTTACAGTACAAGTGCTGAAGGTCTGTAGGACACCTGGTCCTACAGCCTGTTTAAGGTTGTTACAGAAAGTATGTTTGAAAAGGTGAAGAAAGGAGAAAAAATCCATGACTGGACCTAGGCAGCCTCGAAAAGTAAATTGTTATATACAAGGGACCATGTATAATATTTTATTTGTAAAAGTTTATAGCAGGCTAAGTGTACCCATGGGATAGTGCTGCAAAGTTTTTTATACTAAGAAACTGTAGAATAGCATTAGATGTGGTGATTGTTCTATTAGAATATTTTACTGACTGCTCTATTAGAGTATTTTGATTTGTATAAACCATATACTGTTTGGGGAGTTGTTTATGGTGCTCCCACAGATCTGCCACTGTAGTAAAGTAGATTGATGTACTTCTTGCTGATTTTGTGTTTGCCAATAAATCAGCAGCAACACACTAGCTTGCTACTGACAATTTCGGTAGGAGTATCCTGAAACGCCTCATCGGCAAGAAGTGAATATCCTGAAACCCCTCATCCTGAAACCCCTGTTTCAAAGATAACTCAATACAGCAGTTAACAAGTTACATGGATATAAATACAATTTTCAATGTACTTGTTAGCCAATAAATCATGAGTTTGTGTTAGAGAACTTAGCAAAAGTTATACTGGATATTCATGATTTAATATGATTACTGATCAGTTTCCAATTCCATGCATTTAATGATACTGTATACAATACACACGGAGTAGCTGGAGTACTCCAATGTATGTTATCCCATTACAATGCCATGCATTGGTAATTCTCTCTAATTCATAACATATTTTGCATTGTGTGCATGTACATGTGTATAGGTAAGTTACATAATATACTGCAAAACTTCATCTGTGTATAGCTAAGCCCATTCCAGTGCATGGGAACTGGAGATACTGAAATGAGGACCATGAATGTGATAATTAGGAAATCCCATAGTTTAGACCCCTAACATCATTACTGTGTCATCATCATTATCATCATTACCAAGTCAAAAATAAGAACACTTGAGTATTAAGATGTTCCAGATAAAGAGATTCCACTGTAAATTCATAGTTAGCATCTATGGTTATATAGATGTATAATATAATATAATCTAATCAAAAACAGCCAAGCTGTCAAAAAAGAAGTGCGGCCCTTGAAAAGGCTATGGTGAAAAAAGATGTGGAATCCAAGGTGGCGGCCAAGAAATGGCTGTGATGGTAGGTTAATGGTAAAAATTTTAATAACGACAATTCAAGTGAATTTGGTTGGCACAAAATTCACTTGAATTGTCGTTATTAAAATTTTTACCATTAACCTACCATCACAGCCATTTCTTGGCCGCCACCTTGGATTCCACATCTTTTTTCACCATAGCCTTTTCAAGGGCCGCACTTCTTTTTTGACAGCTTGGCTGTTTTTGATTAGATTTCACTTCTTTTTGTATTTGTATACCCCAAAGCCGGCCTATGGCCAGCTTTGGGGCTTTTTAACCTATATATTTTTCTTTACCACAAGAAAAAGAAAAAGATGAAGCAGATTTTATAAATACTTTTAACTCATTCTGATTTTATCAGTAAATGTACAAATTATATATATAATGCATATATCAAGAGTTCATAATATAAAAAGAGAGCATATATTTATTACATGTCAATTAATCCCCACAGGATAATTTGCAGCTGATCTCTCTACTGGGTGACTTGAAATGTAGCTGAACTCTCTACAGTGTGATCTGTTCATAGCTGAACTTTCTACAGGGTGATTTGTTTGCAGCTCAACTCTCTACATGGTAGTTTCTTTGTAGCTGAACTCTCTACAATGTGACTTCTTCTAGCTGAACTCTCTACAAGGTGACTTGTTTCTAGCTGATCTCTCTACAGGGTGACTTGTTTCTAGCTGAACTCTCTACAGGTGATTTGTTTGTAGCTGAACTCTCTACATGGTGGTTTCGTTGTAGCTGAACTCTCTACAAGGTAACTTCTTCTAGCTGATCTTTCTACAGGGCGATTTGTTTGTAGCTGAGTTCTCTACAGGGTGTTTGTTTGCAGCTGAATTCTCTACATGGTGGTTTCTTTATAGCTGAACTCTCTACAAGGTGACTTCTTCTAGCTGATCTCTCTACAGGGTGATTTGTTTGTAGCTGAACTCTCTACAGGTGATTTGTTTGTAGCTGAACTCTCTACAAGGTGATACTTCTAGGTGATCTCTCTACAGGATGACTTGTTTCTAACTGAACTCTCAACAGGGTGATCTGTTCATAGCTGAACTTTCTACTGGGTGATTTGTTTGCAGCTGAACTCTCTACATGGTGGTTTCTTTGTAGCTGAACTCTCTACAAGGTAATTTCTTCTAGCTGAACTCTCTACAGGGTGACTTGTTTCTAGCTGATCTCTCTACAGGGTGATCTGTTCATAGCTGAACTTTCTACAGGGTGATTTGTTTGCAGCTGAACTCTCTACATGGTAGTTTCTTTATAGCTGAACTCTCTACAATGTGACTTCTTCTAGCTGAACTCTCTACAAGGTGACTTGTTTCTAGCTGATTTCTCTACAGGGTGACTTTTTTCTAACTGAACTCTCTACAGGTGATTTGTTTGTAGCTGAACTCTCTACATGGTGGTTTCGTTGTAGCTGAACTCTCTACAAGGTAACTTCTTCTAGCTGATTTTTTTACAGGGCATATTTGTTTGCAGCTGAACTCTCTACAGGGTGATTTGTTTGTAGCTGAACTCTCTACAAGGTACTTCTTCTAGCTGATCTTTCTACAGGGTGATTTGTTTGTAGCTGAATTCTCTACAGGGTGACTTGTTTCTAGCTGATCTCTGTACAGGGTGACTTGTTCCTAGCTGAACTCTCTACAGGTGATTTGTTTGCAGCTGAACTCTCTTACATGGTGGTTTCTTTGTAGCTGATCTCTCTACAAGATGACTTGTTTCTAACTGAACTCTCTACAGTGTGATCTGTTCATAGCGGAACTTTCTACTGGGTGATTTGTTTGCAGCTGAACTCTTTGCATGATTGTTTCTTTGTAACTGAACTCTGTACAAGGTAACTTCTTCTAGCTGATCCCTCTACAGGGCAATTTGTTTGAGCTGAACTCTCTACATGATGGTTTCTTTGTAGCTGAACTCTCTATTAAGTACCTTCTTCTGGTTGATCTGACTACAGGGTGACTTGTTTGTAGCTGAATTCCCTACAGAATAACTTGTAATGTAATATAATTGAGTAAATTATGAATGCAACTGAATGCTTTATTAGGGTGACTGTTCTATTAGAGTATCTCGATCTCGCATTTGCTACACGTAGTTGCCTTTCGAATCATAACTCAGTGGTTTGTAATCCGATTCTTCTGTACTACTGCAAGGACTTTCTATGATGATTATTCCAGCTACATACTGAGCGGTTTGCCTAATAGACACGAAAACTAATAGTTTTTTTATTCATAAAAATCGATCGCGTAATTTTGATACAGGTCGGGTTTTGTGTCATATCTCCATGGTCTTTATCCCGATTCCTTTCAAACCACAAAAAGGCACTCCTACGATGGTTGCTCCATCTACATAGCAATTTTCAACTGATTCCTCAAAGGAGTTTACCCTGTAGGCGTGACAGACCTTCGACCTTATTTTACGCAAATAATCGGTCATAACTCCGTGAATGTTCATCGGATTCCTATCAAAGTTGGTACAGAGATCTGCCTTAATGAGCCCTTTAAGTGTGCCAAATTGCAGCCCAATCCGAGCACGCTATCGTGTTTTATGGCGGATTTTGCGAAGTGTGCGAAATGAAGAAGTAGAAGAAAAAAACGAAGAAATTAAAACGAAATTTTGTTCGCTCGTATCTCGGAAATGGCTGGACCGATTTTCTTCCAATTTGGTGTGTAGACTCCCCTTGCTGGCCGGCACCTCTCTAGCAAATTTGGTTCTAATCGGATAAGGGATCACAGAGCTACATAGGTGTGAAAATTGCGTTTTCTTTCTTCCTGTTAATATACTCACGGGTGGCACGCCGGCTTCTTGGGCCGCACGACACACTACCGTGTGTCTTGATACATCTGTATAACCATAGATGTTAGCATTTATATACACATATATATATTTTGTTCAGGTGGAATGACAAAAGAGCAACAGGGACTTTTTGAAAAACGTATGGATAACAAAATTTATTTTTAGCTCAAATGCCGGCAGTCTATTCTGGTACAAGCTATTCAAGCTTTTAACTTCCTATGATGACCATCAAAGCTTATTAATAAGTTACACTTGAAATATAAAACTACCATGTTTAAAATGGCATCCTTACATGTAGTTCACAATCTATAGAAGTATATCCAGAAGTAGTTTCATAAGTCAGAAAGCAATGCTTACTATGAGATCAAACAATTTCTTTACTTACAGACACATTCTAGAGAATCAGTTCTTTATCATACTACTTAATGTTCTTTTGTATTATTGTCTACTGTACAGTTAATTGTAATGCCACACAAGGAATACGATTAGCTATGGCACAGTCTTAATGGTTAGCAAATACACTGGTAACTAGTTTTGCATGAACCAAAGAAGTGAACTTTTTGAGATCTTCCAATACAACTTGAGACACATAATTTCTATTAATAGATCTTGTATGAGTTTATTTCTTTGATGAGGTGGTCAATAACTAGTTCTGTACAGGCACTTCATTAGTTCATTTATTTTTATCAGTTTATTATTTAGTCACAAGATGGCTAGGTACGTAGCTTTGCAGTTTGCAAACTTCAATTGTGCAGCTTAACATATGTAATGAAAGTTTTATCAAGAGATCCCCAGAATGAATTACATGGAGCACAAATGAATGTGAATTGTGTGTGTGTATATATATCTGATTAGTGGCTTCAATTTGTGGTATATATGTATACAACCTCATATGGCATTAGCTTAACTTTTAGTGGATTAAACACAAGTGTAACTTGTGGAGCCTTACAATCGTGCAGGTATTGGTTGGTTAACTACTGGTAAAAATAGGGCAGATATCGGCTTAGCCTAAAAGTGGGAATCATTCAGATTAATAGTTATAGAATACGGTAATACATAATATACTATAGTGGGAAATTTATCTCCTCTAGCCACCTTACAGAACATACTATCACCTAATATATGTACCTGACATGATTAGCAGGCAGCCAAAGAAATCATTAGGAATAAATTGATTAGGAATATTGTATTTATGGTATAGTATTTTACACAAGCCACATAGAATGATAAAAGCAAAGAAAATTAACTCAAGCCAAAGTCTGAGTGGATCATTGACTGTAGTTAGCAGCACCACACATAACATGAAATAGCTATACAACTAACCATTGAAAGCTGTATGTATATAGTTTTTTCACAGGTAACTAACATCTTTACTCAGATAAGGATTTCTCAGCTCAAATGTAAAGTGCTTGTAATGGTATAATACATGCAATGACATTGTATAAAAGCAAGGGAAACATCACATGTTTGCAGCAATTTAAATGGTAGTGTTGTGAAATAAATGTTGCACAGTAGCTGACATGGTGCATTTCATGATCTTTGTAATGACTGATATGACATTGCTGCATTTGCTTAATACTTTTCAGTATTGTGTCTATTGGAATATATGAGTACTTTAAAACCCAATTATATTTTTAGCGCAAAATTTGAAGTAAGTTATAAAGACTTCCTATCTGAACACAGCTATCATGTTTCAAATGACAACCTATATTTAGTAGCTTGCATGCAGTCATTTAATATCTATCTGCATGTGCACTTTAGAAGGTAAAAAGGAAGACATGCAATGAAAGGTTCTTTATGCTCTAAAATTATTATGGCCATTGATATAATGTATTTAAACGCAAATACAGAACATACAGCCTCTGGTACAATGATAGTGACCATGCTGCCTAACAGATAGTTTGAGTGAAGTATGTCAAGTTGATGTATAAAGTGAAAGGTGATTATAAACAGTTCTTTTAACATGCTGTAGAATGCTTACAAACAATTAATTGATATGCGTGTTTGTACATATAAGGTATAGCTACATAGTAGCTAACCTCTAATGCTCTTAGTATGCATGAACTTCAGCATGCAATTTATTACATGTTGTGATGATGTCAGAGTCTTTCATCTCAACAGACTGACATGCAGTATAGGCTAATAAATCTACCAACAAGATTATATAGAACAGTATGTACCATAGAGGATGGTTACACAGTATATGTTTTATACTAGCAGTCTCATGTTTCCTTTATGAATATGTGGTTACTAAGACAACTTCCTGCCATGGGGTATACGTATACATCTTCTTATGCAGCCATATAATATATATGTCATTACATGAAATTCCCAATTACTCATGTAGGTGCTTTTTTTGTTGCCTAAGGAATTGCTTCCCTTACCTGTAATTTTATATATCACTTTCCTATAACTACACACTTGGGAACTGGTGTTTTTTAATGCTTAAATGATAATGTCACTTCTTGCAATGCAGGAAATAAATCTCTGGCTTCTAAACTACAGTATAAAAAGATGTTCATCATAGAAAGCACAAGCAGATAAGTTTGAAGATATACTTTCTGTGGTCAGTACAGACTATATAGCTATATAGCAAAACATGATTCCTCAATTGTTGTTCACCATTAATGTGATACTCATCTCATTTACACTAAGAAGTGAAGCAGTTACTACTAAAAACTGCACAGTTGAAGATGACATTGTGAAACAAGGGATCCAAAAATTCTATTGCACTGCAGTTAAAGTCTATGATGAGCTTGAAACAGTAAGTATTAATGTACAGTAGCTAAATAGTAATGTTGTGTATAATTCTGTTAGTTGTGGTTATATACTAGACTCTTTACTTCTTAATAGATCAAACTAGATGCCATCAAACCAGTCTTATCGGATAGAGACTTCAACAAACATTCAGTTACTATAATGTTAGAGCAATTTACAGCTACCTGTAAGATCTACACCAGTGTAATGATGTACAAATATCAACTAGAACAATACATACTAATGAAGGACTCTGATGATCATTTATATACCATAACTGTTGCCTTGCAATTAGCAGGAAATATTCTTCAAACAATAGAGGTAATGATAACTACACCTTAAAGCATAATCCAATTTGTGCATTTACTTTCAGGAGTCTTCCTCAGGACAAGCTTGTGTAGAGTTTACTCCAGAACAATACCAGATGATATACACTTTATTTTATGATGGTCAACCACTACTAACATCTCTTATACAACAAGTCAAGAAGTGGACACAAGCTGAATATTACTGTAGCAATTATGGCTACCCAGTACCACACTATGAGAACTGTATATAGGAATGTTCAGTAGTTATCAACCAGTTTGTATTACCTTTTGTATTCTTAAGTCTTAAAGTGCAATTTATTACTGTAAGAGACAAGGAAGCCTGTGTATGGTGGAGATTAAATAAATGTGAATTAGAACCCACAATCAATATTATTCAATACCATTGCAATGTGCGCACATTAATCACGTGATTGCTACTCTCGTAGCAACAGGTGTTACTTGGAATTGTTTGTGCTGAATCCTGGCACAGAGTTGAATCTGCTGTAATCCTGCCAAAACACCCACCCACCCTCCATGTCTATATAGCTACTAACATTGCCAGACCCTGACTTAACTAAGGTAATCACACACGCTCATATAATTTGTATAGATAGATTAATACACTTGGCAACCCACAGTCAGGCTGCTTGATGTGTACTATAACTTCCTGACTAACAGGTGCACTTAACACCTAGCATCTAGCAATGTCCTGGGCTGCTCAAGTAAACCCCAAACTACACATATATTGCTAGTGCATCCCATGTAGTGGGAGAGTGTAATTGTTATATGCACACACACACACACACACACACACACACACACACACACACACACACACACACACACACACACACACACACACACACACACACACACACACACACACACACACACACACACACACACACACACACACACACACACACACACACGCACGCACACATATATCATCATAGAAACAGCACCTTAACGCATTCTATTATGCATAAAAGTAAATCCATATTGCTTACTTAGTATATACAAAGTAACAAAATTCAGAGGAGACTTAAATAAGCAACAGTAATGGTAAGTGATGCATGATACATAGTGTTGCTGAACCCAAACAAGGAGTGCGACAAAGGAGTGGCTGATTCTAAGCACTTGGCTGCTGGCAGATAACACACAATGCCATGATCTGCCCATCCTGGAGGTCTACACAATATATTCGGTATGGCTAGGTATAAGTATACATGCCATTTACACTCTTGTATAGTTAAGATAATATACACATTGCCACAAATACAGTAATATACTTGATTAACATGCATATAAGTAGTGACGCTTTAAAATATATCTCATTTAGTATAAAAATAAGTAGATCCAAATTTATTGTGTGTATGAACAATCACATCACTGGATTAATTTTTCTTTTATTGAGCTTAAAGCTTTTATAGTTTAGTATCACTTTTTTTTCTTTGACTAAGAGTGTACTAACTGTACCACATCAAATCTTATACCAGTTTGGTGAAGAATGTATACAATTCCATTTCATACAGAATATACAGGAAGTATATATGATGTACTCAGAAAACTCATTTGAATGGTTGTTGGTTCTTAAATATATTAGATGTTCAAGTGCTAGCAAAGTTACTGGTTACTGATTGGTCATAATATAAAACAATTATCAGTGTTATAACTCTTGCTGGAACCATGAACCTTTGCACTCCTAAGCTTATAATGTTTTCAGTTATTATATAAAAGTATATATACATGGTTTATAAACAATGAAGGCTATTTCAAGTGCACACCTTACTTAACACTTTTACAAACATGGTGCATTTATTGAATTCAAAGCTGTACACATATATGCACTTAATATAGAAACTTTACTTTCAAGACAAAGCAGAAATGAAATTCAGTGAGTGATGTGTAATTTTCCATAGTAACTAGTTCCCATAGTAACACCCCATATTACCTGCCAATAATAAAAATATCATCCATCATTGAAAGTATAAAGCAGATTATCATAAGGAGTGCATTTACAGTGCAGAAAAATGTGGCACAACGATAATAAATTAGAAATGATTAGTGCTTATGAACCACTAACTATATTGTTTCTTAGATACATGCAAACACCCCTGCCCTATGAACAAGTTCCAGTGAAAAATGCTCATCAATCACTGTTGATCTAGGGTAGGGGTGGGGCATAACAATAATAGGAAGGTACATGAAGGGTTTACTCATCAATCCAGTGTATACAACACTACAATTATGTATCAGTGCTCTTGCTGTCACTCCACCCACTACTGATCTAACACATAAATTATTAGCAGGTGGTTGGATAGTAACATGTATTCCACAGCAAGAGAGCATCACTGACACATGCAGCACAATATACACATTGATGTTTAATTTATTATCAAATGCATATGAAAGAAAAGAAATACATGTCCGAGAGTGTATTTCAATGAAAAGGAATAACTTAATTGTTAAATGTATCCTGCCATCTCTTCATAGATAGCACTAAAACATTTTCCTGCAGTGCATTCTATATAGTAAGATTAAATGAACAACTAACCCAAGAGATTCCTGTAAACCTAACACACTGCGCAATACCTAGGTGATGCTTAAGAAACCAAAAAAACGTAGTATTATTCCCACTAATTCAGTTGTAATTAAATCTTTGTTGCATGCACAGTAACACATGAGCTTTCCTTTTCCATGCAGGTACTCACAGTAACTGTATGGCCACAACACCATTTAAGCATTCTACTATGCACACATCTGAAGTTGATGTCAACAAGTCATACGCAAGAGATTCTCTAACAGGTAGCACGTGCTTTCCCCCTATTAAACAATAGTGTTAATCTTCCATTTTTGGGCTAATCCAGTTTTGTTCTAAAGCTGCATAAATATTTATCCATCAACATGTCTCTATTATCCGTCCTGAATGATAGGACAGATACTACAAGCACCACACACACCTGTGAGGTAAACAAGCTGCAATTGCCTTAGCTTAGTTGTGTATACTTGCAGTTCTACTACTATTATATCATACTTGTAAGATGATATAAGACTGTTCTTTTAAAAGTTACCTCACTTTGCATTTTGTATACATAAATGATGCTGATGTTTAGTGTGTTACATTATTATTATTTTTAGTTATTGTAGGAATTGTAGTTAATGCAGAGAGGATCCTGCGCATAAGGCAGGTACCAGTACAGAACAATATGCACTCAGTGGGTAGTCTATATGGTTTGTACAAGTTATTATGTAATGGATCAGGGTGCATAGCAAAAATTATAGTAATCCACAAAAATAAAAACATTTCATAATTTTAGGTAATGACTGAGTCTAATGTAAAATACGATACTTGCTAGCTCACAATCTAACTGATTGCTATAATTTCTACAAGTTTAGCTAATGTTCTAATTACTGAGAAACTGAACTAAGTAAATTTATGTTATTAGCTATGAATTCCAATAATGCAATATAAGAAAACGACTGGGAATATAGCTGAGGCATAATATTATCTGAGAAAGAATAGACCATAATAAGGTGACATTACCACGAGTATTATTAACAAGCCTCAGTTCCCAAGCAATTGTTGGAAAGTGCATGATTTGTCAAAATTACAAGAAAGGAAAGTAATTCATCTTAGGTAACAAAACAGCACCTACAGAATATTGGGAAATGCAATGTAATGCTACAAAACTATATAGTTTTAAGTAAATGATATGGTAAACCAGGAAGTAATCTTGGTAACATAAGGGAAGTGCAAGATTGGTAGGATATATATAGTTTGTGTCCAACTGCCCACGAATATGGAAAGTTATAATTTATAATAACTGTGTACAGACATTGTGGAAAAAATGAAATGAGACTAATTATGCATGACATTAACTAAGCTGTGACCACCAAATTTTACTGTTCACTATTATAAAGTGAATCTATTTCACCATCATAGTTAATTACTATCCACTAAGGGCTTGTGAGAGGGATATATACTGCAGACAGCGTTGAAACCGGGTCGGGTCATCCGGGTCAGCAGTAGTGACCCGGTTTCAACACTGACTGCAGAGTCTCTTAATGAAAATGCACAGAAGAAATGTATGCCAAGGAGGTGAAACCATGAAGATCCAGAAGTCCTCCTGCTGTCAGACAACCTTCACAATGATCTTGTCAGCAGAGTTTTGTGGACTTGTGTATGAGGAGGCTATTATACTTTCAGTGTCAAAAAGCTGTCTGTAAATCTTCCCCAATTTATAGATATATGTATGTCATATGGCTATCAAAATAAATATTATAGTGTACTTAGATAGATTTTTTTGTATATATAGCTTCCATTCATACACATATGTAGCATGACTTTAGGCTATACTGTATAGCTATGTACATGCACAAGTATGCACAGTAGGTGATAATACATATACATCTATATTCTCTGGATTCTTCAGTATATCAACCATGTTCATAGAAAGCAGATGATAACTATATCCTATATACCATTCTGAGAAGATAATGGGGAATATCATCTGAGATGGAATACATCATACATACAAAAAGTGAATATTAGCAAGTATTTGGAAAGTTATACATAAAATTACAAGAAATGAAAGTAATTCCCTATATAAATAACAACAAGTATCTGCAGATTCTACACCGTATTTTGGAAATTTAATGTAATGACATGTGTATATATACAACATTATATGGCTACATGTACACAGGCAAAAGCATTATCTCGGTAACCACATAATCATAAGCAGCGGCGGCGGAAGTAGTTGATATGAGGGGGGGCTGGGCTGACCCAGACTTATTTCTATAGTTTGGTAAGGTGAGACAAAAAAAAAAAAAAAAAAAAGGTCGCAACTAACTGACAAGAGCTTTCCACCTCACCAGCTACCATTCCTAGCTGATAAACTACATAAAAATCCTTTCATAGCTCGCTACACACTGACTACTTTATTAGAGTGACTGCTCTATTAGAGTATCTCGATCTTTATCACGGTTTTCAGCCCCACTCCAAGAAAGATAATTTCGGTGTGATATCATTCTGAGGGGGGGCTAAGCCCCCCCTCAGCAGACCGAGGGGGGGCTTTAGCCCCCTAGCCCCCCCCCCCCCCCCTTTCCGCCGCCTATGATCATAAGAGAGAAAAACATAAGATAGCTATATAGGATATATATATATATATATGGCTTGTGCCTCTCCATGTATACTTATGTATGAAACTTGTATATCCATCACATGTATGGGTGTAGCTATGGCAATTGTTTCACCTTTAGCTGTCTTCTAGCCCTGCTCACATCCTTTCACTCTATTTAAAGGATAGTATAATGTTGGATACTTACCTTAGGACATGTGAATGGTGTGACTTATTCCTGAATGATATATGTAGGACATATACTACCATACATGCGGTTTGCACCTGTGAGATAACACAGAGTACCATACTACAATTGCCTTAGCTTAGCTATACATGCATTGTTTAATTTACCTTACATTATTTCATACTTGTATAGGATGATATAAGACTGTACTTCTAAATTACCTTATCATGCATTCTGCATATATGCATGAATGTATGATGCTGATGTTTAATGCTTGGTTCCCAATACATTAATTTTCATTATTGTAGGAACTGCAGTATAGAGAGGGTCCTTTTACAAGCCAGATCAGTATAGCAAAAACTAGTGATCCACAAAAATGAAAACATGAGTAGTGAGTCTAATAGATAATGGTCATGCAGTTTACAATTTAATTGCTATAATTCCCACAACCAGAGTAAGTTTAGTTAATGCTTGAATACTGAACAAATATACTAGGTATGTTATTATTGTCTGAGAAAGAATAGACCATGTATACATCAAGGTGACATTACCATGAGTATTATTAACAAGCCTCCGTTCCCAAGCAGTTGTTGGAAAGTGATTCATTAAAATTACAAGAAAGGAGTAATTCCTTAGGTAACAAAAAAAAGCACTTACATGACAATTGGCTATGTAATGCCACATAGCTACGTATGCATATTATATGGCTTCATGTAAATGATATGCTAGTAAAGACATTACGCCAGGAAGTAATCTTGGTAACATAAGGGAAGTACAAGATTGCTAGGATATATGGTTTGTGCCCAACTGCCCATGAATATATGCAGATCTTCTAAAATTTAACAACTGTGTAGCTACATACATGCAGTGCCACAGACATTGACAGACAAAAAATAAATAAATAAAAATGATCGCGCATGACATTGAAGTTATTAGCTAAGCTGTGACCACCAAATTTTACTGTTCACTATTATAGAGGTGCTTGTCCTGAGGAAGCCTCCTATTTCACCATCATGTATAGTTAATTACTAATGTATATACAAATTAACAAATATCAAAATGCATACTGAAGGACTCTGATGATCATTAATTTTCTGTTGCCTTGCAAGGGACAGCAAATCTTCTTAAAATGCTTAAGGTAATGCTACGGTTATGGACAGCAATTGGTAGTAGTTTAGTAAGTAGTATATTTATTTACAGGAGGCTTCCTCAGGACAAGCTTGTGTAGGTTTACTCCAGAGAAATACCAGATGATATACACTTCTTGTAGTTTAAATTATAAATTCAGCCACAAAATGTTATGTAAATTTACATTCCTATGCAAAAATTCCCTCCCAAATATTTTGACTACATGGACAGATATAGTTAAGTAAAATCAGTTGAATTTAATACAAAATGGTCGACAACTACCGAACAATCCTATATACAGTTCCCATTGTATGGTACTGTGTAGCCATAATTACTACAGTAATCTTCAGCTTGTGTCCACTTCTTGATTTGTTGCATAAGAGATGTTAGTAGTGGTTGACCATTATATAAAGTAGGAATTAACATATCTAACAAGTGGAGATCTTGATTTGAAAATTATACACATACATAGAAGTGGTCCACAGTCACCATTTAAATTTATCATATTATATATAATAAAACAAATTCCTACCATTCATGTGATAACGTAACAATATATTGTCCTATACTACCTGATCTTGGATTGTTTATGTATTAAAAATATAGTTTTAGTCATAAGATTCTGACCGCTCCCTGCTTCACAAGCATTCTGTATGTAGCCTCCTTGCAGATATCTACTAATAAAACAATACTAATCTTTGAAAGGAAACTAAAAGATGGTATGTGATGACATATAGTGTTGTAGAGCCCAACTATAGGAGCTCATCCAACAATGGCTAATTCTGAACACTTAGCTGCTGATGAATAATGTTACAAAAATTATCTGCATATCCCGTGTAGGCCTATACATACTACTGAGGTATAAGTAGTTACTGTAAGTGTATACCAATTATACACACATGTGACATGTATAGCTATACAATTACTCATCTAGTCAATATAATATACGTATGTTATACACATTACTACAAATACTGTAATTACATGAGCAACATATATACATATAGAAACAAGCAATGTTTTGAAAATACAAAGCAAACTGCTAGTGCATATCAGAGATCCATAATAATTGTGTACATCAAAATATCAAAACACTGGATTATTACTTCTATAAATGTCATCTTTTTTCCTTAAGTACTTTTGTTCAAGCTTCATTGTGTTCTGAATAATTTACCGCATCAAATTTTCTTGGTGAAAAACTCTGATACCAGTTTAGTAGTCACTATTTTGCTAGAGACCTGCCAAGAAGCGTGTGTAGTGGGGAGTCAGATACATGTCACTAAAACTCTTTTAAATGTAGAAAAAATGTTTGGTAAAGGACATTATGGTTGCATACAGGGTATCTTGATACCATCAAGAGTAAACAATACAAGAAACTGTCTGAATGAAAAGGAAAAATGTACAACCTGCTATCCCTTATTGTGTTTTCCTACATTCTAGTGAGATTATACAAACAACTAATCCAAGTGATTCAGCAAAGAAAGGAAACGTGATGTATCATGTTACGGAAGCCTTAGCAATTAATAGCTTGGAGTAACCTACTTAACTTGCATTACTGGCAGGAAAATAGCTATAATTCTCCCTAATCCATGACCAATTGACCAAATGAGGTTACACCACACAGTTACATGTGCTTTCCACCATATACCATTTAAGGTAATACCCACACATCTGATACAAGAGATCTAGAGTCATTCATCTAACAGGTACACTTGATGACACTGCATGCATGAGAAGATTACACTGTACAAATTAATGTTTTATACCCTGGTGAGCTAAAAGTATATTGTAAATGGTGAAGGTGCCCATTTATGTTGAACATTTTGACAAACAAGGTTCATACCTATGGCTATAATTGAATTTGAAACTTGTATACACTCTTACAAATTTTACCTTTCAAGACAAAGTTTTTGTTTCCTCTGCTAACTGAATTACATAAACCATTCAGTAAGCAATGTCTGTGGCATCTCTCCATATATAATTAGTTCCCATAGTGTAATACCCTAACAATAATACATCACTAAAATAATTATGCATATTTTTATTGAGGAGTGCATTTACAGTTGCGGAAATAATGTGTGGAACATGCATATGGTGAATTATAGAACACAGAAGAGAGTAAAGGACTTCTTTATACTGTTAGACTCACTAACTACAATATTTACATGACTGCAAATACTTACATCAGCAATGTCCCTACTTTGTGAACAAGTTTCAGTGGTGATCAAATGCCCTATATATGTACAAATCTCCACTCACTGCTAAATCTAGGGTAGATGAGGAATATAACGAGAGCTGGCATTATGTACAAGATTTACTTATGTATTTAATCTAATTGAGGATACTATGCTATACATACAATTATGTATTAGTGTCCTTCTTGTCATTCCATCCACTACACATATGAATTAATAGCAGGTGGTGCATGGGGTAGTAACATGTAGGTCTATTCTAAGCAGGATATCTGTAACAAGAAAGTATTATAAACTTGTGCATAAATTCAATGCTGTTAATGCAACAAGCTGTCAAACAATGTGATAAACATATTGATGTTATCACTGATACTGTTAAAATGAAACAAAATAACTGAAATTGTATCTGAATGAACAAGAAAAATGCACCTTGCTATCTTTTCAATATTTTCCTGCATTCTAGTAAGATTATATGAACAACTAAACAAGTGATTTAGCAATGGTTTATCATGTTACTGAAACCTAAGCAATGCTCTGTAAAAGGTTGAAGTAACTACCGGCAGGAACATATTATAATTCTCCCTAATCTGTAACCTAATGAGGTTAGTTATACATATGGTTTCCTTTTACAGGCACTGTATGGCCACCATACCATTTAAGCATTTCACAAAAGGGCATTACATACCCACACATCTGGACAACTAAATTTCTTGAAATGATTGAGGTAATGGTACTATGATAGTATGAACAGCAATAGTGGTATACTTCTTTACCTCAGGACAAAAGGGCATTACATACTCACACCTCTGAGCTAGGTTGATGTCTACAAGTCATACACAAGAGATTCTGGAGCCATTCATCTAACAGGTAACACTTGCTTACCTCCCCATGAAATAATAGTCTTGATCTTTCATTGTTCAGGCTAGTCCAAATTCAGCTACTTTTCTCCCCCAACTACAAATAAATATCATTTCAACATCTTCTGACTATATATATATATATATATGCACTTCTTTGATGTTTCTCTGGACTTTATTGTTTATTTACCATCACTGTAATGTGACACTGCAAGAGAAGATGTGCCCACCTACACAATGTCTACAGTTCATGACTACCTTCATGTTACACGGCTAGCTTTATTTATAGAAATTGGCTTCCTTAGATAAAAGTTACACATATTTTGCAAATATTAGGAGATTTAATCTGTGATTGCCAGGTTTAATTTACATATAATATTCTTTTCACTACTATGTGACCTTTACAGTTTGTTTCTATCTCACTAATTTATATTATTTTCAACTATGTATAGCTATACTGAGTCTACCACTTTCAATTATTTATTTGGCAACAACTAGCTACCCCTTTTAGAAGGAGCTGAACATGGGACTATCTACCATAGAGATAACTCTTTTATTTTGTATTTTGATTTCACAAGCTACAGTTAAAACTTTGTTTGTAATTTAGAATACTGCCATGGCCTTTTTAAACATAAAAGCTAGGTACATTCATCTTCTGAGGGTTTCCAGGTCACATAATGGATTTGAAACACCAGTCAGTAATGTTATCAAGCTTATGTGCCACAACAAATGTTACAAAATGTTTTGTAATTAACATTCAGTGTGGCTACAACTATAATAAATACAACATTAATTTTTATGACCAGTTTATGATGTCCACAACTGAGCTAGACCAACTTTAATAAATTCATGAGTAATGATTACTATGGATGTTGTTGTTACATAGTTTAAAACCTAACATTCTGAGAAGATGGTGCAGAATATCATCTGAGATGGAACACATCCTGACACACAACAAGTGACATTAGCTACCATGAATAATAGCAAAGAGCTGTATGGTATTTGGAAAGGATTCAAAGTAATCCTCAAAGAAGCGTCTGCAGGTTCTATGCAGCAATTGGGAATTTCATGAAAAAGATGCATATACAACATTGTATGGCTGCTTGTACACACATTGTTGAAAAGCATGTACATCAGGAAGTTGATCTTGGCAACCATGAGCATATTCATGAAGGAAGCATCACAAGTATGGCTTGTGCTTATGTATGTATATAGTGCAGCTACAGCAAACAAAATCACCTCTTTATTATATGACTTCTTTATTATATGACGTCTGTATAGTATATAAACAAGTTTATAGAAAGCACATGCAGATAAGCTTGATTTGAAGATTGCAGTCATTGCCAGTATACAGGCTATATAGCTATACAAAGCAAACCATGATTCCTCAATTGTTGGTCACCATTAATGTGATACTCATCTCATTTACACTAAGAAGTGAAGCAACTACTAATAGAACAAACTGTACAGTTGAAGATGACACTGTGAAACAAGGGATCCAAAAATTCTATTGCACTGCTGTTAAAGTCTATGATGAACTTGAAACAGTAAGTATTAATGTACAGTAGCTAGATAGTTGTGTATAATTGCTGTTAGTTGCAGTTATATACTAGACTCTTTACTTCACTATAGACCAAACTAGGCTCAATCAAACCAGTGTTATCAGACAGAGACTTCAACAAACATTCAGTTGGCATAATGTTAGAACAATTTACAGCTACCTGTAAGATCCACACCAGTGTAATGGTGTACAAATATCAACTAGAACAATACATACTAATGAAGGACTCCGATGATCATTTATATAGTATAACTGCTGCTTTGCAAGGGACAGCTAACCTTCTTGAAATGATTGAGGTAATGATACACCTTGTAATAACATGTAGCTGTAATTCAGTGGTATACTTATTTACAGGAAGCTACCTCAGGACAAGCATGTGTAGAGTTTACTACAGAACAATACCAGATGATATACACTTTACTTTATGATGGTCAACCACTACTAACATCTCTTATACAACAAGTCAAAAAGTGGACACAAGCTGAAGATTACTGTAGTAATTATGGCTACCCAGTACCACATAGTGAGAATTGTATATAGGATTGTTCAGTAGTTATCAACTGGTTTGTATTACCTTTTGTATTCTTAAGTCTTACACACCTTTTATACATTGCATAAACTACTTGTCCATCAGTCCATGCAGTCATAACGTTTGCGTGGGAATGTTTCATGGTAACTATAAGCACACAATATGTGAAGTTTTCTGTGAGGCAGCAGAGTGAACAATACAATGTCATGAATAGTGATATAGTAAACTCCTAGTATTATTGCATGATGGGAATTTTGTAGCTGAATTTATTCTGGCAAACATGTAGTTAGTACATTAAAGCAGTACACAAGTGGAGGATCTTATTCAGCATGTACAGGATGCTTGTTAAATTGCTACATGCACACATGCACATGCACACCATAAAATGGTTCTCAGTAACCATAATAATGCAGGATAAGAACTTGGCTACTGACACAGACGTATAATGTCATAATCATTATCTGTCCATCCTGGAGGCTTACACAATGCTCAGTATGTCTGTAAGTATAAGTATATGCCATTTACACTGCATGCTACTTGTATAGTTAATATACACATTTCCACATATACATACTTGATTAACATGCATAAAGCATGAGGCACTTAAAAACATACCTCAAGTATAAAAGTAAGTATAGGTCCAGATTGTGTATATTAATCAACAATCACATCACTGAATTAATTCTTCTTTGATTATTTACAGCTTTGTGTCGTTTTTGTATTCTTTGACCAAGAGTTTAGCTTTATACTGAATTTATCACATAAAATTTTATACCAGTTTGGTGAAGAATGTACAATGCCATTTCATACAGAGTAGACAGGTTATAGGAGTGTACTGTAGCTAATGATTTTTTTTATAGAAAACTGCTTTACACTCATTTGAATGGCTGTTGGTTCTTAATTACATTGTATAGGTATTCAATATAGCTAGCAAAGTTAATGGTTTATAATGTAAAACAATAGTTACACAAGTTAATCCAATTGTTAACTGTCCATCCCACTATACTGGAAGAGTTAATAATAATCCTTGTCTGTCACAATGGTGCACGGTTTCTTTTGTAATCACATGATCTCACTTCTATTTATTGCCTCCTATTATTTGTACACAATCGAGTTACTCAAAGGGAAAATCCCTTGAATAATCCCATCTCTGCCCATCAAATAGTCGGAAAGAAAAATATTGGTGAAAATAACATGGTTAGTAAGTTATGCTATCTACTGGCATTCTTGTACAATAATGAAGTAGTTAACTTTAATCCAGCCCACGTCTTTAATTGCTCAGGGCTCTGGGTGGCTGATGGTGGGGCAAAATAGTCTGATGCCAGGGCAATACCCTGGCTTGCCTGGATTTGGCTACGCCACTGTATTTGAATAACTTGTTAAATGTATATATCCTGCCATCTCTTCATAGCTCTAAAGTGTTTTCCTACAGTACATTCTAGTAAGATTAATGTATGAACAACTTTTCCAATGGTAGTAAACCTAACCATACTGAATGACAACTAGGTAATGTTTAAGAAACCAAATACTGTAACCCGGTATAGTTTCCACTAAACCAGTTGTAGTCAAACCTTTGCTGCATTACACAGTAACACATTAGCTGTCCTTTTCCATGCAGGTACTGTATGGCCACCATACCATTTAAGCATTCTACTACATTATTCAGACATCATTGTATTACATATGTACACATCTGAGGTTGATGTCGACAAACCATACATAAGAGATTCTGGAGTGATCCATCTAACAGGTAACACTTGTTTTCCTCCTGTTAAACAATAATCTTGAAATTATATTCTTAATCTTCCAATTTTTTGGACTGATTCAACATGAGCCAGTTTTGTTCTAAAACTCTCCCCAACAGTACCCTGTGAGGTAAACACAACATACCAAACTATATGTGACCGGATTTCATATAACCAGGCTTCCACACACACAAAATCAAACTTACGTTTTTACCAGAAATTAATTGCTGGTCTAACACACTATCATATTCCACACTGTGCTTCCTTCAGGACTGGCAAGTCTCGTTTCTGTAGCAGCTTTCTTCCGACCCTGTCAAAGCCACGAGTGGGAGATTGGCACCATTAAATGGCCATGGCTTCGTGATAATGGTGTGTAGTGAGCTGGGACTTCACGGAGAGCTCACCAATAGTGTTCTCAGTCAATTTGTAGTGATTTGAGTGCCATGGAGTGCCATGGGGGGCCCAAACTTGGCCTCTGGATTCCATTCGTCTTCTTACTTCATTTTATACCCCTATATTAAGCCCACCCCCTATATTAAGCCCACCCAGGATAGAGCCTTGTATCGCTAGATTATGTGTTCAGATACGTAATGATTTAGGGGGCATCTCCAAACTTATTTTGGTATGCTTAACGTCATAATGATGCTAACTTCAGACCCCCCTCCCCCCCCCTCCTTAACGTCACACTATGAAAACAATGCATTGGCAATAGAAGCACAAAACATTATATTCTTTACCTGAAAACATAGTCTACAAACAGGATGGCTGTTTAATTACATCACTTTCTCTGTTCTATAGCTGTTTACACTATAACTGCTTTAATAAAAATTAATAACGTCATGGGCTGAACCCCCCTCCCCCCTTAACATCATTATGACGTTAAGCGTACCAAAATCAGTTAGGAGATGCCCCCTTAGTGGAAAAAAACAGTTTTTTCGTATGTTTTGCAATGTAATTCCGTACAACAACACTTACTTCGGGTGGATTCTTAATCAGCAAGTGTTGATACGTAGAATGATACCAAGTTTAGTGAATTTGGTTGAGGGTAACCGTTGCTTTTTTGGGGTTTTCCCACCCAAGTAATTAAATTCTCCATAGGAAATTGTATGGGGAGTGTATTATGTTGTAATCAACAGTAAATAACTGTTACTATGGTAATGACAGAGGGTTACTTCAGGCAGAATCGTGTAGAGCTATCCGAGGGCTTTATTTTGTTGTATAATGTCCTGTAGAGATTATTGGTGCTAATGGTTGCTTTTTTACATTTTTTGTATTTAGTATAACATCCATGTATTTTGCATGGGGGAAGAAATATTGGCTGCCAACATGGCTTTTCAATCCACTGGTTTGACTAAGCTATGAATACCAAAATGACGTGGAGTTGATTTTATTACATAATTCATAAGATGTAATAGTAAAACTTGATGTTATGCAAAACTTTTTTTAGACCGCTTCGGTTTACAATTCGCAATAGAATGTTTTGATATGTACCACTCTGCATGGAGTAACTACTCTACAAGCAAGCTTACCTGTCTAGGCCTTTAGTGAACTGCGTAGTTTTTCCATAAACGATTCAATAGCTGGCACTGATTAAAACATTTTTTTTTTGCGTAACGGAAATTCTCCGTGATATCTCTAGGGTATGTCCATTTATCATAACTGAACGTAACCAGGACGTAGTCTACTAGCTGCTGACCCATAATTGAAAATTTTATGTATGCATATATAATACATCCAGTGGCTGCACTCGTATTGGCTTGGGTGTTTGATCGCCCTGTACAGGCTATCAGCCTAACAAGTGTTACATATTAGCTGTAACATGAGCATTCGGGCTTTGCCTGATATGTATGCCCTCGGGCAGTCAGGCATACATATCAGGCAAAGCCCTCATGCCCATGTTACAACTATTACTTGTCCTCAGCTTCACCTTGGACTTGTGTCAATAACTCCATATAAGCAAGAGTTCATAATATATATACTGAGGAGAGTATCCTACTCTCATATACCCCTGTAGAAAGGCGTATCGTGAAGTTATGACATAACGACAAGATGTTGTGGTTTCAGACGTATGAGCAGCCATAAAAGTGCAAGAATCATTAGCACCGTTTCACACTGGCGACGCTCAGAATAGTCGTATTCGCGAATGGCCTAACAAGAAACGCCTACTAAGCGGTCTTAACCCGTGAAGGAATGATTGTAGTTCGGTGAGAAATGCTTAGAGCTGGATATGATTTGGTTGCTAGCGACGTTGCTAGGCACACATTCAATCGATACCATGTTCAACTAATGACATCATTAATTATACAAAGAAAAATGGGCAAACTCAGAAGTTCTACGTCATAACTTCATGATACGCCCTTCTACAGGGGTATATGAGAGTACAATACTCTCCTCAGTATATATATTATGAACTCTTGATATAAGATATTCTACTCCTGATAACTATAACTTAATAATCCAGGATAGACAACGCTACACTTATGTATCAGTTCCCTGATTGTCACTGAGACTCCTCCTACTGCTGATCTAACACATGAATTAATAACAGGTGGTAGTAACATGGTTTGCAACATGAAACTGTAAACTTTGCAAAGAAGTTCAATACTGCATGCAAATGCATCAAACAGTACAATATATTGTTTTAACATAACTGATCGATATTATTAATAACCGAAACTGAGAAAATGAATAATTCATTAAAATGTACTACCTGCATACAGACAACTAAGTGATTCATCAATGGAAGCAAACCTGACTTATCATTTACGGAGGCCTAAGCGATGCTCTGTAAAAACCTACTTAACTTGCATTACCGGCATGAACATGGCTATAATTCTCCCTAATCCGTGACCAAACATGAGGTTACATTACACAGTCATACATGTGATTTCTTTTTCCAGGTACTGTATGGCCACCATACCATTTAGGCATAGGATTTATACTATCCACTATTAAATTATGGAACACTTTACCAGAAGATGTGGTCAATCAGCCATCTATAAACTGTTTTAAGGACGTTTTGTTAAACCATCTGAATTTACTTTGATTTTGTTTTGTATCTGGGTGTTATACTCCTTGATGGAGTCCTACACAGTAATAAATAAATAAATAAATTTATAATACATTACATACCCATACATCTGATGCTTATGTTGATAAGCTATACACAAGAGATGAGCCATTCACCTAACAGGTAACACAGGGGCGGATTTAAATCCGAGTTTAAATCTTCTATGTGTATCAAAAGCAGACTTATTTCAGGAACTATATGCATCACTACCAACACAAATAATGTCTATGTAAGTTAGTCTCGCGTAGCCAGACCCTTTTCTTTCTTTCCTGTGGGGGCGGGGAAATTTAAGAAAAGGGTCTGGTGAGATTTTAGTATAGCATCGTCGTTGGCCTGTGCAGCTTCCGGATTGTTTGTGGGTGCGAATGACGTGTTTTTAACCGTTACGTCATTTGCATTATAGATATAAAAGCAGTGGCTATGGTAATAGCTAGGACGCAAATGATGCAAAGATCAGCAGATCACGCTTTATATCTATGGCAAATGACGCAACGGTTAGCAAAACACGTCATTCGATCCGGAAGCTGCGCAGTAGAATCCCCACAATCTTGGGATAGGCCAACAACAATGCTAAACTATGTATACCTTTTCTTTCCCGCCCCCACATAAAGAAAGAAAAGAGTCTGGCTACGCGAGACTATATATGTAAGTAACTGTACCTATCTGTTCCAGGAGAGTATAGCTTTCCTTTTCCTCAAGAGTTTTTTTTTTTTTTTTAATTTCCCGGGCTAGATGTAATGCCCTTTCCTACCACCCCCAGCACAAGAGGCAAACGTGCTGGACAAGAACTGAAAAGCGGGACATCTAAAAGTCCCTAGGGCCATTTGTTAGGCCCATTTCCGGGGAAGCATCTGGTGATCTAAACGAGATGGAACGGTTTCCACGGATGCACATCGTCGCTGACCTCAACAGGGAGAAAGACAAGGTACAGCGAATCCACGCCAAAATACTACTGTACGATAAAGCACTACGTTTGGAAAGGAGCTCAGCAAGCCGGCGATAAAATGTGATGGCTTCCTTCCCCATGCCCCCAGTTGTGGCAAACACCAATGGAGTAAAAGATGCAAACTCCACCTCACGGACACGGTCACCATACTCCCTCTTCTTCTGCATCTCATGACGCCTATACACAGATGGTATCGAAACATTGCGGTAGCTTTGTGCGTTTGGGTGAAAAACCCTTACATCGAAAAAGGCACTTTGCCGCCGCCCCCAAAATCCGCGTGCATGAATGTCAGCCCTGGCATCATCTTGGCAGTTAGCTGATCGAGGGGTAAGTTCTTCGCCACTCAGGGATTGAAGTGGTGGCTCAATTGCAACATTAGTACAAACATTTGAAAGTAATTCAGCAGTTGTATCATGCAGGTCATTGTGGCGAACAAAAGTCAAACCACCATGTCGACAGATCATTGCATGAAGAGTTCTTCCAAAAACATGCCTTCTCACAGGTCCCTAGTGGAATAGCATTCACAGAAAAACAGGTTTCGATTGTAGGTTACATCTTCAGGTACAAAAAATTTAATTGTGGGTTTTGTTCTATTCAGATAATTAGCAGTGTTTTCCATAACTTATAGTCATAGTGGAAAACACTGCTAATTATAAGAGGTGATTAGTGTGGTTTTTACATTTTAAAATGTGTTAGTTGGTTTAATTGGTTAGAGTTATCAGCTTCAGTACAATTATTATTAGGCAGTGGTTATGCACTTGTCAATTTCATGCCCCACCCCCCCACCCCCGGACATCCCCACACCCCAGGTGGGGATTTGACATTGCTTCTTGTCCCCACCACTGGGGCAATTGACAGTTGTCCCGGGGCGGACCGATTTTCGGTAGTTGCATTTCTAAACAATAAAATCGCGCTTGCTATAGCTAATTTTACTAGCTACAGGGCAGGCTTATTACTAGTCGCATGCATGAAATATGCGCTTAGTCATCCTTGAGGTGTCGTCAAATCCCCTACTATAGGTAGGCATTCCAGCCCAATTTTTAAAATTTGGAAAAATGGGCTTTTTATATGCTCAATAGATAGAGTATTGATTGCCGATCTCAGAAATATATAGTTTGTTGGGTTGGAATTAGCTACTTGGGCATGCACAGTGCTTAAAAATTGAAAAAAGGTAAAAATTTTCTCCAGGGCTCCCCATACATTTTAAAGGGAAAATGGCACAATTGAATCAGGAAGCCATCTAGTAATCTGGACTATCTTGAAACTGCAGTTGCTTCTAGCTACAAGTTTGTACATGTAATGAGAGTAACTTCAGATCTTATTGGATCTCAGCAACCATTGTATGCTTTTTGGTGAGCAATTATGTTTCACCTACTGCACACTTCTCAACACAGTGGTGCATATCCATAGGCAAGTGGCTATCTCAAGTAAGTAAAAACATCAAGTTAACAACTTATAAAAGCAAACAACTAAAGTGGAGGTGCCACAATGATGCAACAATACCTAAGGTGGAGTTGTGGTTTCAATTATGGCATTGTTGTGCCTACTTTGAAGTGGTTTATACTTTTGATCTGATGACACAGCCACCAGAAAAATGCTCTGGAGCTGAAAATCGCTAACCCGAGCGAAGTAACTACGCACTTTAAAGTAAGCACCAGTGACTACCTTCCACCCGACAGTACGTTTTTAAAAGTTTTAAAGTACTCTACATACATTACAAGGCTTGAAAAGATTACAAAACAACACAAAACTTACTTATATGTAACGCGCACGATAAAACTAAGATTTTCATGATGATCAGCATGTGGACAAACCCCACAGCGATTTTCATACTCATTGGAGCTCGGACGACGGAGCAATCCCAAGTTAAACACGAGTTGTTATTTTGTGCCAGGGTTCTATTGGGGAATATACGGAGAATTTTTTTATTAAAAAATCTCGGATACTGGAATGCCTACTATAGGGGTGGGGACATAGTGGGGATTTGACAGCCGATTTTGCCCCAGTAGTGGGGAATTTGACACCACGATTTGTCAAATCCCCTGTATTCCCCCACCCTCCCCGGGGGTAGGGGGGTGGGGCATGAAATTGACAAGTGCATTACTGAACCGAAAGCCGTCGGTTCAATAACAGTGGGACTATTGAACCGACAGTTACGTGAAACCCACCAAATTGACTTATATGGGGTATGAGAAGGGCCAAATAATTCCAAGCAGCAAATCAAACAGTATAGAATGGATGATTACTGAATATAGTCTACTTTAATAATCACGTGATTCGTGCACTTTATCACTCCGTGAATTTGATTAGTGTGGGACTCGACATGAAGTTCCTCCACTCGTGCATCAGGAAATACGTTGGAACCATGGATGGTCACGTCAAGAATTACACAGTAGACAAGTTAGAACGTTGCTAGCACAGAGTGTAAAGGATTTATGTTGCTAGTTAAGAAGGCTGGTCACTGGTAGGGCGTTTGCAGCTACTCACTTTTCAGTAATACAACAGAGACTCCAGGACATGCTAAGTACAAAGGTAGTGGAGAACAGCCTTGTAAAATATTCCTGTATTCATGGAGCAGGACTGGAAGACAGTTGTTAAAGAACCAGTCAACTCCTAGCACAACAGAACGTAACTGTTTTGTGTACTGAGACATGTATGGTGAGATCACTTATGGTGCAGTATTATATGAAAATTGTACTGTCACTACTGTGTATGGTACCGGTTTAGATTGGTGCACACATGGGGGTGTTTATATGTTCAGTTGAGGTGCTTGACAATGAATTTCTGTCTGATACAGTAGCTAGCTAAATGTCAGTTCAATACCCACTGCCTAAAATGTTTTCTCTATTAGCCTGTTATACAAGAGCTTGACTAGTTTGCATTTTTTGTAATGTGTTGGGTAAACAATGCATTCTCCAAAAATAATAATTATGCATGTTACTCTGAATTGCAGTTGCTTCAGTAAACAGTGAAGCAAGACACAAATTGATAAGTGATATGCCATTGTGTTTTCCTGTTCATGGAAAGTAAGAATATCCCTGTTCCATTTTTGTATCATCAAGCAAACTTGATTGAAGTATATGTGTTTTAGGGCTGAAACGGATAGCAACTTTTACTATCCGGATATCCTGAACAAAACCTATCCGGATATCCTACGGATAGTGACATCATCACTTGCTATAGAAACATTTTATAGTTTATTGTAAGCATCCTTGTTTTACTAGTACTAGAAGCAAACAAACATTAACATGATAGCAAAAAGTTTGTGGTGTTACATTGTTACTTTGCACCGTCTGTAACAAGATTGGCAGCTGGAGAAAACATGAATACAAGATGTAGCAGTTACTACAAGACCTTTTCCAGGTACAACTAGTCGTAAAGAACTCTTTATAAGGCAATAACTATTCTGTTACAACTTCTTCAGCAACATTCACAGCCTCCCTTCGTAATTTAGCGATGGGCGTGGTTGCGAGCAAGCTGATTAACTTACCAGGCTGCTGTTAACTTCACATAATCTAGCTTAGCTAACTCTCCATGATGAAAATTGATTCATCTAGTGATGAGAAGTTGGACAGATAAATGGCTTAAGTTATTACTATCCGCTTGGCTTCAAAGTACTATCCGGATAGTAAATTATTATCCGGATATCCGGATCATACGGATATCTGTTTCAGCTCTAGTGTGTTTATTATGTTGTTGTGAAACGTAACCTTTTTGTCCTCATTTCTAAGCTCTTTCAAGCATGGGTAGATTTAGGTTGAAAACTATTCCTTGGTGGATTTGCCAGTTCATGATAAATGCAGAGCCAAGTCTTAACTCCATAGACTGTTGCACTAGTGACTTATTGATTAATATATCACTGTACTACTAATTGACAGTTTTGCTGTTCCTACTCTCTATGTATCACTATAAGTTCAACTATATTCAACAGGTGAGGCTGAAAATTTAATAGCTCACTGCAGCTGACGTTTCCCCTACACAATATAGAAATTACTCAAGAAAATGTAAACTAGTCGTATTTTTGCTCAGCCGGTTACATGTGGCAGATACCATAAAAAGTAATTAGCACTGAAACAAAAGTTGGTTCAACAATTCCCAGTCACATGATACTTTACCAGGTTCACTTTTATGAGTACTAAGAGCCAAATCCAAAAATATTAATAGTAAACATTATGGGAATGGAGTATTAACAAATCTAGATAAGAGTCTCTAGTCTGCTAACATCAACCATGATTTTAATTGCAGAATACAAGATGATTGAACCTTGAAGCTGATCCTCCCCTTATGTAGTAATACTCTTCAGGGGATCATCTGCCGTCACATTCATGGTGGACAAACCTTAAAGTTGTGAGTTCATCCACATCAGGCTCTAAGATCTCGGGTTCTCTACTGAACGTTGTTGTATTTGAATGATTTAAATAGGCCCGGTGGCTCTTGACTGACTTGGCTATGCTACATTGTAGTATATTATGTTAGTTTATGTATCTAAATGTATTGATAAATATCTCACGTATCATAAGTTTGAATTTTTGTGCTAAAGACGGATATACTCTATAATAGAGCAGTCACTCACTACTCTAATAAAACAGTCACAATTTTGACTTTTTTTTTGTAAATTATTACAATACTACCTTATGTTTAGTACACTTTACCATCAAACAGGTTTATCTAACCAATTTTATATATTTTACAAAGCATGCATTTTGTTCGCTAAATAGTTATGAAAATCAAACCTAGGAGGCCAACTATAGAGTCTTAGAAAGTGTATGCCCTTCATTCATCCAGCTATACTAGACAAAGTTATTACTAGAGATTAGGGCTGAGCGATACTACCGTTTTAGCGATATATCGCGATATTTTGAAAGTATCGATATCGCGATATTTTGTTATTAACTATCGTGATACCATGCCTGTACATTACTGTCATTAAAAATCCATTTGTTATGCAGTACTAGGCTAAGAATCCTTGGAAATGATAAAGTCCACCCATCTGGTTTCCCCTGCAGAGAGGTGTGAACACCATAACAACCTCAAAGCATGTGTTACAATAACTGTTACTGTAAACAAGGATGATAGTGGCTAGTTTGTTATCACCTATAAGGACTTCCTGCAGGAATGCTGAGCAATATGCTATGTAGCACTAGCTATGATTGACTTATTTGTAAGTATCGTGAACTATTCAGTATCGTGAATAGTGGCTTTAGTATCGATCGTGATACTAAAATGGCAGTATCGCTCAGCCCTACTAGAGATCCATTCTTCTCCTATACATTAGTGGATTGTATCCTATAGCTTCTTGCCCCCCCCCCCCCCCCCCACCAACCCCCCTAGTAGTGTCTCCTAAATCCACCTATGCTTTTAATAAATATAGCCAAATGCATATATCATGTGGAATGATACTGAAAGATGACTGATATGTAGGTTATCTTGCATGATAGTGCAATGTACACTTTTAAGGGTAGCCATGTCAGGGTATATCGTATAACGGGAATGATTCGCGGAAGAAAACATTCGTGTACAAACTGCAATAATTGGCAGAGGGTGTAACTTGCAACAGTGACAATTGAGTTAAGTGGCAATCAGTGTTGACTGGTGACAAGAGTTTTCATCTGTGCAGAAAAGTTATTGCCCCCACACCCCCTCCCCTAAAGGGATAGAACACCTATTTATATATATTTGTGTGTGTATGTATATATGTGCATGCATGTGTGTAGATATAATTGCACATGTTGGTAATTTCATATGCAGTGGAGATAGTCATTCTTGTACATCTATATATTCATAATAACTTAAATGTATTTGTGTGTTACTAAGGTGACTACAGACAATATGTTTTGCGATTCACAATACTTAAGTGAATGAAGGAAATAAATGTTTTAAATGGCACGGCACATGTTTCCCATTTACGTAATGATATTTGGTTAGGAAAAGCTTATGTGAGGTACCTAATTACCAATTTTCTAACCTGTCAGCCATTTCAAGGATCCCGACCCCATAGATATGGTTCATACCAAAGATACAACAGAGACTATGGCCAGTGCCAGCCAAGCTAATTAAAAGGATATAAGAGGGAGAATTGACAAATACAAAACCGAGCATGTTGCACCTGGGATGAGGCCAGCAAGCGTAGCCATTACAAACAACACCCAGTGAGTTTGATCACTCAAATGACCCCAGTGTTTTACCATCTATCTTGCAACTTGTAAACAAACTCAACCAAAAAAAAAAATTGTCTTGGAAACATACTATGTATAAATTGTTCACAAGTGTTGCTTCCACTAGATTGCTGCTTCTTGCCCACACACCACCTCGACCAATTAAAGGGATAGTGTAACTTGGCTATGGTACTTCACTGACATAATTGAATTTAAAATATATATATATTACCACATTTCCAATATTTTTAGGTATATGCTTGTCATGCCCTCAAACTTCAATATTCTATTGAACGTCTTACCTTGGACTGTCTAGAGCAGCTCTAATGGGCAGCACAACTTGTATACAATTTTTCTAATCTGCAAATATTAAGGCATTCCAGGGGCATCGAATTGTACTTATATAATATGGCTAGGTTGTAGGACAAATTGTGTGGGAAAAGCAAGCCTTGGAGGTTGTTGGTTGTGCCACATCATTTATGTTCCGCATGTATGCAACAGCAGGCAACACTAAATATACTTCTGAATGATAAAGTTTGAATTGATCTGTGTTGGTGGCAAACCTTAGCTGATTGGAATGGGTTGAGTCTACTTTTGTTGGAACAATAGTGCCCGGACTCTCAATCATCTGATCTAAACAGAGGTGCCAGATTGTGGTGTGTTTTGGCAAGCAAAACAAAACAAACAAACAAAAAATGGCATCTGCCACTACATGGGGTCAAAATATAACGTCATAGTAATTTAAAAAAGAAAAATCCAACTGTTTGAGCTTTGTGGAAGAAGTCAGGTATGATTTGAGTTTGATCATTCCAGAGTTGTTACTGCTGTGAATAGATACTGCCACATACTTGTAATACAGCCTGTGGTTCTTGTTTTACTAATTTCGAGATTGGTGTAGCCTGTAGACACTTAGCAGGTGTACAATAATAGCACAGCTGACCACATCTCCCATGGTAACCTGCATTTGTTCTTTTGTTTACGGCCACCAGCCAGCTCCACTACCTCATCTGTGACTGCAGATTCTGAGGGATAAATGGGACGGACATACACACACACTCCAGGCAACTGTGCAGTACTCTACATGAATGGTTTAGTGTCTCCTACTCGAGAGATGCTATAATGCTGAGCAGCACCGATGTTTACTATTCCTCACACAGACTATATAACCCAACACCAGTCTTCATTTTTAATCACAATGGCACAACGCTTCAAGTCCACTTATTCTCCAATGGCAACCTATGGCTTCATTCATCCTGCAGTCAGCATAATGCATAGTACAAACCTCCTTACACCACACTTTGAGCAGGTTCTTTGAAGCATTTATAGAGCTAGCTAGTACAGACAATGAATCCGCCTTCTAATTATTACAGGTGTACCTATAGTTGATCCGATATCAGTTACATATTAATTGTGTCCCTGCTGAGGTGTAGCTATAGTGTAGGCAGGTGAGGCAGCCGGTATTTGTATCTGAAGTCACTGAACTGGGAGTTATGTTGGACCATTAGATGCATTGAAAGCATCCATTAACAGGGTTTGTACGCTATTTAGTTCAACTCATAGTGTACATAGTAAGAGTCCATCCAGTGCAGCTCCAAGTGGATAGCTACTGAGGTTTACTTTTCAGAAACTGGTCAAGCAAGATCGATATACTCTAGTGGAGCAGTCGCCCTAATATAGAACACTCACCCTGATACAACATGCATCCAAGCAAATTTTTAATACAATACTTTGATAGAATTTAACAACTTAAATTGCTCTCACAGTCTGTCTAGCTTTACCAGGGGAGCATAACCTGACCCCCTGTTGATCCCCTGTTACCAGTGCTTATAATTATACTACTTGGGTTAAGGAGTGAGCAACATGCACAGGAGAACTCATGCTCGCCTCATTTCATCATTACAGTCACCATATGCATTTTAGCTGTATTTTTTTCACATCTTATTCTGTTTATTAGAACTAAGCTGAATTACAAGGTCACAACTGTTTATATTGGGTATGTAGAACTAGATCAAACCATCCCTAGCAGGTCCACTCCAGAGCGGTTCAACATGGTTCAGTTTGATACAAGCAGTTCAACATAGTTCAGTGCGATGCGGCAAACATTTACACCAACCTGGAAATTGTTTTAATTTGAGGACATTCTTGCGGTGGGTGTGCAGGGAATATCCCAGAGGTTTTACGGTTCCTATGGCTTGGAGGGAAAGGCAGTTGCCTTCTTTGGCATGCGGAAATTCTTGTGGCATCAGAGAATGTTAGAATCCCCAAGCATTCCTACCTCCAAGCCTTTGTAGTAAAACATGCTGTATACATCATGAAATTGTTGAAAAGGGGCCTATTTGAGAATTAATAGGAGAATCCATGGAACCCTGCACACCTACCAAAACAACCACCATCTGTTGACGGTGGCAACCCGCTCACAACAGGGTAAGACCTGCTGACCGGGTTAAACTGACAAGCAACATTGAATGGAGTTTAACTAGTTAAACTAGGTTAATGTTGCAGTAAAGCATGCACGTGTGTATTATGATAGTGACTAACCCGAAGCTCCACCATGACTAGGGGGAAGATTGGGCAGGCACACACGTGAGAAGGGTTGGCAATAATTGGAGAATAACATTGCGCATGCGTTACAAGAAAAAGGCACGTGGAGAGGTGTTAGAACACATGGTGCTACATGGCATAGCGAATCTTGTCCCACCCATACCACTCCCCTCTACCAACTATCTCATATTAGTATTTTTAGACACAAAGGGATTGTTCGGTGGGGTAATGTATTGCCCAAAAAAATGAATAAAATAAAATTAATAACGGGGGTGTGGAGAGGTGAAGCATGTACCACAGACAGTCCCAGCAGGGAGCTTAGTAAATCCCCCATTTTTTCCATCGTCTCCATCTTAAGGCTAGCTCAGGGTGTGACAGTGCAGGGTTTTTATTAGGAACATTGTGGCATGCAGAAATTCTTGTGGCTTTAGAGAATGTTAGAATCCCCAAGCATTCCTACCTCCAAGCCTTTGTAGTAAAACATGCTGTATACATCATGTACAATTGTTGAAAAGGGGCCTATTTGAGAATTAATAGGAGAATCCATGGAACCCTGCACACCTACCAAAATAACCACCATCTGTTGACAGTGGCAACCCGCTCACAACAGGGTAAGACCTGCTGACTGGGTTAAACTGACAAGCAACATTGAACATAATATAATTGAACATGCACCAATTCCAACAGTGGAGAGTAGAATACAATGTTCTGTGTGTGAAAGATCTTTTAGCCAGTCTAGTGATCTGAAGCGATGCAAATGTCTGGCAGAGGGTTCACTGCCAATTGAACTTCAACATGGAGCTATTCAGTGCTTATTATGTCACCATTGCATGGTTTCGTAGCAGAGGAGGACTAACTGTTCACAAGTGTCGACCAGCTGAGTAAATATCTTAAGCTTCTTCATACAACCATATGAAGACTACGTGACCTTTATGGTAGTGGAGAGGAGGAGGAGGTGTGCATGTGTGTGTGACTGGTTCACTAAGCAGCAGTGGCTTAACTTATGTTTTGCATGGTTTAGTGCTGGAGGCTTTACTTTGCTGGCTTGTGTGCAGTCATAGCGTGTATTTACACAAAATCTATGTATATACATGTAAATAGGATAGTCTTCTATAGTGAGCATAACACCAGTATCTATATATGCATGCATCACTGTATATACAGTACACAGTACTACCATATTCAGTTACCATACATGCGTATATTATGTAGTTATGTTCATGTAGCATGCAAGCATTGGTGTTCATACTACAACATTCACAAGTAAGAAATTTAAGTTATACGTGTGATAATGTTGGAACTGTTTCAGTCTATTTATAAGCATCATCACTCTTTTTCATACATATTGAAACTGCATATGATAGTGCGACGCATACTGACTATACATGGTGTAATGAGGTGTGAAAAATAATGCTAGATGATATATACTATCTAATCCAAAACAGCCAAGCTGTAAAAAAAAAGAGTGCGGCCCTCAAAAAGGCTATGGTGAAAAAAGATGTGAAATCCGAGGTGGCGGCTAAAAAATGGCTGTGATGGTAGGTTAATGGTAAAAATTTTAATAATGACAATTCAGGTGAATTTTGGTGCCGCTTGGTCAATTGGCACAAAATTCACCTGAATTGTCGTTATTAAAATTTTTACCATTAACCTACCATCACAGCCATTTCTTGGCCGCTACCTTGGATTTCACATCTTTTTTCACCATAGCCTTTTTGAGGGCCGCACTCTTTTTTTACAGCTTGGCTGTTTTGGATTAGATTTCACTTCTTTTTGTATTTGTATACCCCAAAGCCGGCCTATGGCCGGCTTAGGGACTTTTTTAACATATCTTTTTTTCTTTACCACAGGAAATAGAAAAGATGAAGCAGATATACTTTAAATATTTCTGATTTTATCAGTAAATGTACAAATTATATATAATTATATATATATAATACATATATTTATTACAGAACTCTCCATGGTGGTTTCTTTGTAACTGAACACTCTACAAGGTGACTTCTTCTAGCTTCTCTCTCTACAGGGTGAATTGTTTGTAGCTGAACGATCTACAAGGTAACTTCTTTTAGCTGATCTCTCTACAGGGTAATTTGTTTGTAGCTGAATTCTGTACAGGTGATTTGTTTGCAGTTGAGCTCTTTACAGAATGGTTTCTTTGTAGCAAAACTATCTACAAGGTAACTTCTTCTAACTGATCTTTCTACAGGGCAATTTGTTTGTGACTGAATTTTCTACAGGGTGATTCCTTTGCAACTGAACTCTCTACAAGGTAATTTCTTCTAGCTGATCTCTCTACATGGTGGTTTGTTTGTAGCTGAACTCTCTACAAGGTGACTTCTTCTAGCTGATCTTTCTACAGGGTGATTTGTTTGTAGCTGAACGATCTAAAAGGTAACATCTTCTAGCTGATCTCTCTACAGGGTGATTTGTTTGTAGCGTAGCTGAATTCTGTACAGGTGATTTGTTTGCAGCTGAGCTCTTTACAGAATAGTTTCTTTGTAGCTGAACTCTCTACAAGGTAACTTCTTCTAACTGATCTTTCTACAGGGCAATTTGTTTGTGGCTGAATTTTCTACAGAGTGATTTCTTTGCAGCTGAACTCTCTACATGGTGGTTTCTTTGTAGCTGAACTCTCTACAAGGTAATTTCTTCTAGCTGATCTCTCTACAGGGTGATTTGTTTGTAGCTGAATTCTTTACATGGTGGTTTCTTTGTAACTGAACTCCCTACAAGGTAACTTCTTCTAGCTGATCTTTCTACAGGGTGATTTGTTTGCAGCTGAATTCTGTATAGGTGATTTGTTTGCAGCTGAGCTCTTTACAGAATAGTTTCTTTGTAGCTGAACTCTCTACAAGGTAACTTCTTCTAACTGATCTTTCTACAGGGCAATTTGTTTGTGGCTGAATTTTCTACAGGGTGATTTCTTTGCAGCTGAACTCTCTACATGGTGGTTTCTTTGTAGCTGAACTCTCTACAAGGTAATTTCTTCTAGCTGATCTCTCTACAGGGTGATTTGTTTGTAGCTGAATTCTTTACATGGTGGTTTCTTTGTAACTGAACTCCCTACAAGGTAACTTCTTCTAGCTGATCTTTCTACAGGGTGATTTGTTTGCAGCTGAATTCTGTATAGGTGATTTGTTTGCAGCTGAGCTCTTTACAGAATGGCTTCTTTGTAGCTGAACTCTCTACAAGTTGACTTCTTCTAGCTGATCTCTCTACAGGGTGATTTGTTTGTAGCTGAATTCTGTATAGGTAATTTATTTGCAGCTGAGCTCTTTACAGAATGGTTTCTTTGTAGCTGAACTCTCTACAAGGAACTTCTTCTAACTGATGTCTCTACAAGGCCACTAGTTTATAGCTGAACTCTATACATGGTGGTTTCTTTGTAACTGAACTCTCTACAAGGTGACTTCTTCTAGTTGATCTATCTACAGGGTGATTTGTTTGTAGCTGAACTCTCTACAAGGAAACTTCTTCTAGCTGATCTCTCTATTGGGAGATTTGTTTGCAGCTGAACTCTCTACATGATGGTTTCTTTGTAGCTGAACTCTCTACAAGGTAACTTCTTCTAGCTGATCTCTCTACAGGGTGATTTGTTTGTAGCTGAATTCTGTATATTGGTGATTGTTTGCAGCTGAGCTCTTTACAGAATGGTTTCTTTGTAGCTGAACTCTCTACAAGGTAACTTCTTCAAGCTGATGTCTCTACAGGGTCACTAGTTTGTAGCTGAATTCTCTACATGGTGGTTTCTTTGTAACTGAACTCTCTACAAGGTAACTCCTTCTAGCTGATCTTTCTACAGGGTGATTTGTTTGTAGCTGAATTCTGTACAGGTGATTTGTTTGCAGCTGAGCTTTTTATAGAATGGTTTCTTTGTAGCTGAACTCTCTGCAAGGTAACTTCTTCTAGTTGATCTCTCTACAGGGCGATTTGTTTGTAGCTAAACTCTCTACATGGTGGTTTCTTTGTAGCTGATCTCTATACAGGTTACTTGTTTCTAGCTGATCTCTTGAATTCTCTTCAGGGTGACTGCTCTATTAGGATGACTGCTCTATCTATTAGAGTATCTCAATCTCGCACTTGCTACACCAAGTTGGATTTTGTGTTATAACTCCGTGGCTTTATGTCTGATTCTTCTACACCATTGAAGAGCCTTTCTAAGATGATTACTCCATATATACAGCGATTTCAAAGCATTACCCCAAGCGGTCTATCTGGTAGGCGTGGCAAGCAGTCATTTTTTATTAGCTAATCTCGATTGCGTAGTTGTTACACACTGTTGGTTTTTTCATTGTATCTTCCTGGTTTTTAGTTCAAACCACAAAAGGTTTGAGGTTCACTAGTTAACCTATTCACCCACCGATTTTCATCTTCTTCCCATACGCGGTTTACCCTGTAGGCGTGACAACACATTGGTGTTATTGTTCGTGAATAATCGCTCACAACTCTTTGCCTGTTCATGATATTCCTGCCATAGTTGGTACCGAGATGCGCCTTTGTACCCCCCTTCTGTGTGCCAAATTTCAAGGCAATCGGATATGGCGTTCGCGTTTTATAGCAGTTTTTGTAAGTGTGCGAAAAGAGGAAGAAAAATTAAAAAAAGAAAAAAAACGAAGAAACTAAGCCAATATTTGAAGTCGCATATCTCGGCAACGCGTGAAGTGATTTCGCTCAAATTTGGAATGTGGAGTGCTGAAGGTGGAGGGAGTGTCCACAGCAAAAATCGTCTTGTTTCATTAAGGCAGCACAGAGCTACGAAGGTGCGAAAAGTGTGTTTTCTTTCTTCCTGTCAATATACTCACTGGTGTTGCGCGCCGGCTTCTTGGGCCGCACGACACACTACCGTGTGTCTTGATTAGGTATATGTCATGCAGTGTTTGTAATTTTCAGTAATTTGCTATTACTAGAAATTAGCAATTTGGTCTTCTAGCTACATAATCACATGTACAATTTCAAGGATTTTTTCCCAGCTACTTGAATTATTTCAGTTAATATGTATGATAATGATAAATTAGCAGCAGCTATCATAATCCAAAGCCGGTAGCTAGGTATATCTAGCAGCCTTGCTAACTATAAGTTATGCACACATTCAAACAGCGATTCAAATTAGAAAATTTAGTTGCTTGATTTCATATCTGTTTATACTTTCAATATTTATATTGTTCACATAAAAATGACATGCCCTACAACTTAAAAGACCAACATACACCATACATGCAATGTACACATATGTGACATCCTTTGCATATAGTTTCTATCTACATACGCTGCTTGCCACATGGTATATAGAAGGAACATGCACAATAGCAATTCGAAATGACAATATTGAAAGTATGAGCATGCTACCCACTACATATACGTGCACTATTTAGCACAATCAGCCTATTATAACTGAGCACATATAGTAGGATAACTTGCTTCAAACCTAAGTTTGTGAGTAACCAGTTCTGATTAGTATTACAATTACCATGTAACTATGACTACATTGTTCATATCACAATGAGCTAATTCATAGACATTATTGATGATAACTATGGCAGCAGTGATGATAACTATAATTAATCAAATTCCCATCTTGGGAATCTTATGAAGGATCAATGTTAACAATGTAACACTGACATCATGAGTTATGGGCATTCATTGATTACCCAAGGTTGACAATGTATAAGCTCTAGAAGTAGTAATTCTTAACAAGAAATTATTTGGACTAATTTGTGTTGTAAAATAATGATATTGAATGCATGTGTGACTGGATTTTGGAAAAACGATCCAAATCGCACATTAGAAGTTCCAAGATAAACGGTTTTAAAGAATTGAAGCCAGCATAACTCTTCAAGGATAGCAAGCACGCGTATGGAATTTACACAAAAGATGCATCAATCTGTTACCTTTTAAGCCACTTCCAGTACTTGTAGCTGCTTGTACAGTTTCCCGCCAAATAAGATAGAAAATCTGAGCAGTTGGACGAGCGAAGTAGTATCACGAGTGCTCACAAAGGGGTGGAGGCTGGGGGGTGGCGGGGAGGGCAAAAGATAGACCTCAAAATGGAGGCAGACCACGATTGGAGTCCAGACACCAGATTACAGGGCTGTGCTGGCTCCTTAGTGGCTGATATGTAGCAAAATCAGCAGAGAACATGTCTGGCCAACATTATAAGGCTGTCCACCAGTAAACCACTGACTCTTGCCAAGCCAGGCCCTTCACAAGGCCTGAAACCGCCATTTGAGCACTCCACACCACCCAGAAAAGACGTGTGTAAAAACCAGCCTCGTGTAGTTTGAGTAGTGCTGAGGGTCAAAACTTGTAGTGCGATAGTGTAGCTATCCACTGGTGGTGTTAGTTTGATTTTGCCTGATGTGCGATTTGGATCGGTTCTGCAAAATCTGGTCACATATTAGCCAACATGCATTGTTGTGTCCTACAGACCTTCAGCACTTGTGCTGTAAAGCCTTAACAAATAAACTAACGTCCATTTGGTTACCATGGGGTACTTTGAGATAATAAGTCACACTCTAGAGTTCCTATGGATACACATGAAATTTACAAGGAAAAAACCTCTTGACTGTCTGGCAAACTCCTGTAAGTGTTGGAGCATTATTCCAATGGCTGCAGGTTTGACACTGCCCAGGTCCAGTCATGGATTTTCTTTCTCACGTTTTCAAACATACTTTATACATAACTACTTTAGGACCAGGTGTCCTACAGGCCTTCAGCACTCATGCTGTAAAGCAAACAAACAAACGAGCAAACAGACTTGTCATCATAAACTGTCAGTTATTTGAGATGGCTTATAATATTACAGGTTGGTACACATGTATGGCCTCTTAGCACCTCAGTAGTCATACGATTATGCCATAGTAATATATTTACAATTTTTTAATGTCACAGTGTGTTATGGTGTTTCAAAAAGTTACAGTACAATTATAAAGACTGCGCGTGTGTGTTTCAGAGGTCTAGTTTCTGAGAGTATTACGTATGTTTGCATTTTATACTGAAACCTATCTGTTTTTGCACAATTTATTGTATTATATGATTGATTGCATCCATGAATGAAATGAAAACCACTACATTTGTTGATGTCAGCTTTGATCATTATGTGATATGTATACACAATCAATAAAGAAAATTTATCCAATAAATAAAAAATGTGGTGACAAAAGCTTTGCTAGCCAAGATTGAGTATATAAAAAAGCATGCAGTGTTAGCTAAATGTTCTTACTTTAAAAGGGTATATACAGTTACTATACATACTTGCCTTGGTTGCCTGTGAAGACCTATAAGTAAGGTTCTTCCTTTCAGTAGTGTAATTAATTGTACAATAAAGTTCTTAAGTGCTGCTATTTCCTTGGTTAGTCTACTAAAATCCCATGCCTTGAATGATACTATAAGCATTTCCCTAAATAGTTAAATGTATGTATATGTATAAATATATTGTCAGTGTAAGCAGATATATAGAGCAACACTATTTAGATTCAGTATATAGTCTTCATGCACATCTTTCAAAAATTTATTGCCTTTTAGCCTGTGTGCATGTTAACAGTATAGATCATACAAAGAGAAGGATACGCTGTATATAGATACAAATAAAAGTTAGTTGAAAAAAATCCTATATGCAGTTCTCATTGTGTGGTACTGGGTAGCCATAATTGCTACAGTAATCTTCAGCCTGTGTCCACTTCTTGACTTGTTGTATAAGAGATGTTAGTAGTGGTTGACCATCATAAAGTAAAGTGTATATCATCTGGTATTGTTCTGGAGTAAACTCTACACAAGCTTGTCCTGAGGTAGACTCCTATAAAATAATAAGTATACCACTACTTGCTGTCCATATAAATATAAGATAATATCATTACCTCAATCATTTCAAGAAGGTTAACTGTCTCTTGCAAGGCAGCAGTTATAGCATATAAATGATCATCAGAGTCTTTCATTAGTATATATTGTTCTAGTTGATATTTGTACATCATTACACTGGTGTGGATCTTACAGGTAGCTGTAAATTGTTCTAACATTATACCAACTGAATGTTTGTTGAAGTCTCTATCTGATAACACTGGTTTGATGACATCTAGTTTTATCTGTAGTGAGGCAAAAGATTACACCACTAAACATTTACTAAAATCACATGTTACATTTGATACACACCTCTACATAATCATTTATACAGAACACATAATTATTACTATATTCCTATATTCTTACTGATTGAATATCATCATATATTTTAACTACTGTGCAGTAGAATCTTTGAATTTCTTGCTTTGCAGTGTTAACCTTATCATTGTCTGTACATTTTGTTCCGTTAACAGCTGCATCACTATTCAATACTAGCAAGGTGAGTATCCAAGTGGTCACCAACAGCAATTGAGTTTTCATCTCTTCCTTTACTAGCTAGAAGTGTGTAGTGAGTCAATTGAATCTCAAGCTTCTTAGTTGTGATCTGAGAGTTAACTGCTGATGCCTGCATCAGTGAGAGTGCCTTATATATAAATTGTGTAACAGAAACCTTACATATATGTACTTATGTGATGTAACTATATCACATGTCATTTCTAACTGTATCCTAGGAATCCAATATCACCAGTAACAAAGTCATTCAGTGAGGAATTATAAACATTTGCCTTTCAAGTACTTACTGAGAATTGTATCATTCTACAGTGAAATCTAATTAATAGAACACCCTTAGGTTATGTCCTCAATAATGAGGTGGCCATAATAGTGAGGTCATGAAGTACATCTTAGCCATGTTTGGGACCTACTAGTTTATTAAATTGTTAAATATACAAGTGGCTGCTAAATGTACAGACCAGCTTCTTGAGGTAACAGTACATGTAGCCAATGTGTGGGTATGTGTGTTTGTGTGTGGGTGAGTGGGTGGAGGAGCACAGCTGGTTGTACCATGTTTACATTCTATACAACAGTTAAGCTTGGAACTTTAAGGACTCTAAATGATAACTAGGCATTGTATAATTTACATACCATTAGGAAACTTTCAGTTAAGTATGAGTCTGTTGCTTCGGCTGAGCCATTCATTAACCAATCACTATAAGAAATGTCTCACATTGTCATGCATGCATGGCATCATCTCATAGTTATTATGTGCACCATTGACTACCACTACCATGTGCTGCTAAAATAATGTAGTTTATTGCCCCAGCAACGAACAAAAGTTAACAGGTAGCTTCCTTGACTGCACAAATAAATTTGCAACACCTACTGTCATCTGGTTACATAAGTGCGTGTCATATATAAGCTAGGCTTAGGTTCACTTTCGATGTTCATATATCTGTTGTTTGGTGCTTGTTCAGAGCTGTTGACCCTGGCTATTAGCTAATCAGAAGCTGCTGACCCTGGCTATTAGCTATTCAGAAGCTGTTGACCTTGGCTATTAGCTAATCAGAAGCTGCTGACCCTGGATATTGGCTATTCAGAAGCTGTTGACCCTGGCCATTAGCTAATCAGAATAAATAAATCTAGTTAGCTTGCTTTCTTCTGTTGGCCTCATTGGCCTACTTTCTTATGCTTTTACTGACAACTGTGGTAGGCACAAAATGCCGAAAAGTTAAGTCTAAAATATATTTAATCCAAATGATGTGTGTGTTATCTGCAATATTTCTGTTTGTTGTAATTATGTGTGGGATCTTTGTTATGATTGATTGTCAGCAATGTTGTTATGATTGATTGTCAGCAATGTTGTTATGATTGATTGTCAGCAATGTTGTTATGATTGATTGTCAGCAATGGTTGTTAGAACTGAATGTTAGAGTGTTTGTGTGATAGCATTGCTGCTACAGCTAAATGTCGTTATGGCTAAACATTTGTAATGTCAGTTTGATCCAACTAAATTTGCTATGACTTAATATTTGTAATGGTACTCACAAATAAGTGTGTGGTATCCATGTCTTACAAGTAATTGCCATCCAGTGTATGCTATGACATAAAGTACCGGGAATTGGTAATGTTGACATGAGTATAATGCTGAAAGTACTTCATCATGATGGCACACATTATCCCTCCAGGCTATTGTGCCCTACCTCAGCTTCCCTACCTCCTCCAAAGAGTTGTGTGTTTATGGTATGTATGTACCTATTATGTATAGTCATGTATTGCTGTTATATAGTACACACATTATAGTCACTATCCCACTAAGGACATGAAAAGAAGGCCACTGAAAGCCTGTGTAGTAGGAAGTCAGAAACATGATAGCTAAAAACCTGTTGACTGCAGAAAAATATCCCAGACCAGGTGGTTACTTGATCCACAGACAGCTTGCAGTCTAGGAAAGTGCCCAAGGTGCCACACAGCCTGGGATCCAGGGTCTTCTCTGCATTCAACCTGTACTTAAACATCGTGTTTTCAGTAGAGTTGTCTGATGACTTCTTGTGTTTTCATTAACATGCTGTATTGTTTATAGAGCTCAGTGAGGTGGAAGGGTGAGTTGTGTAGGAAAACATACCATAAATGCTGTGGTATGCTTGTATGTGCTTAAGTTATATAGCATCATAGTGTGAAACACATCATGTGTGAGTTCTGATGATGATGTTTAAAAATGGTAGCTATTTGTCAGATAGATGATAGCTTGAATTACCCTCTTGTAATATGAAAACACTGCTCATATGTTATAAATTATGTAACTATACGTATAGCAACTAACTTCGGTATGCTGCACAGTATTAGACTGTAGAATGATGTACGCGTGTAGATACTGTTCTGATATGATACACTCATCACTCCCCGTTAAGAGAATCAATACTAGTAGTACAGTACATACAACATTATTGCATTAAATACATACACTATTATACCCACACTATAATAATAATGTACACCAAACACACACACACACTCACTCACACACATTCACTCACACATACATATGGCTAGATATGTAACTGGTCTCTTGTTGTCACTTATATAAAATTGTGGTCTGTATATCAGGTGTCCACAAATAAGATATGAACTCGTGTTATAAATAATAAATCCAGACACTCTGAATACATTCTCTGCTCCAGCCATTTGTGGTCCTCCCTCCAGTGGGTCTATAGGTCTTCATTGGTGCTTTCATTGAGTTTAGTATCTCTAACTTTATAATTTTTTATCACCAAGGGCTACTATTTCTGTGGGAATGTGCATGTAGATGGAACTAGGGAGTACCATCAGGGATGGTTATTAATAAAAGAATAATAATAATTAATGGATGGGAAAACATTGTTCATTGAAGTGTTGGGGAAATTGATAGCTATCTCATTTCCTCATTGAGAGTACAATTCCTACTGCCATCATGATAAAAGTGTTGCACTTGTGTGATACTCGTCTGCCACTAAAATATTTCCCTGCACTGAAGTTGTATGTTAGAAACTTCCTCTTAACCTATCAAAATGTGCATGAGGCTCTGTTGATTTCTAAGAAATGCAACCCTGTGAAACCTAGCTTCCCTTTCATTCAATGGGGCAGACATTCATACACTGGAAACTTCTAGTCTGGTATCTTGGAGTTTTCATCAACTCTGCATTGTCATGGTAAGATCGCTGCAGCTATGGTTACCAGAACACTAATGTTTTAAAGCATTCTCTGTGGGGTACATGTAACTAACTTGAAGCTGCTGTTTATGCAATTGTAGTGCAAACTCCACTGAAATACATGTACACAGGTAGCTACTTTAAGGAATCCACATGTATACATCAAAGGGTCAATTGTGTCTGTAGCAAGTGCAGTAATGAGCTGCTTGGTGGGTTTTTGGTAGTCATTGGAACCCTACCATCAGAAAGTGGTTGCAATCATCTGCAGAGTGCATTTCAGAACTAGCTTGGCCAGACCTTTCTACTCACTGTAAATATAATCAATAAACAACTTTATTACTGCCAAAATCTAGTCATTTTAATAATCTATCTGTTTGATTTAACCAAATAGTAATTGTTACAGATTTTGACTTTTCATAAATACATTTTCTTTAGAATCATATCCCTATTTTGTTTTATTTCATTTTCTTTAGAATCATATCCCTATTTTGTTTTATTTCTTTCCAATGTTCCACCAGGCTCTTCACCTTTGTAATGAATGTTGCTATTTGTTACACGTACTTTTGTTTGTGGATGTGGTCCTTTTGCTTTTGTAATGCTAACTATGTCTGTAGTTTTGTTTGTGCACTTGCTTTTATAATCTGGGAAGTAGCTACCCTCATGCATGCCTTGAGCCTTTTGGTGAAATTTGACAAATCAGATAATATACAATTAATTGTGCATGAAAGTAACTAGTGTGGTGTAATGTACATACTGACAGGTAGCTACGTTTTAAATGATGTAACACACACTTGATAGGATAATATCAGGAGTATTCCCCTTAGCTGTACCCTACCCTTACAAGTGTGCATTGCAACATCATGAAAACCTACAAAAATTATAGTGTAAAATTATAGTGTAGCTTTCTAAGCACATTTATTACAAAAAGAAATTCTGGCTGTGTTTACCATGGCTACTTATGCTTGTAACATGTTGTTTTCCATGGTTGTGTATGGTTGACAGTTTTATCAGATAATTCAGTTGACAAGAAACCCTAGGTAGCTGCCAGCATATAGTTACAGCATATAGTTGACAGCTACAATTCTTTCAACTCGTGTAGGTAAGAACTATCTAAACACAAAGCAATTTACTGACAAGCATCAGTATCTGTAACAATAGAGATCACTTTGGGATAAATTAATAATAATTTATAGCTGTAATTGGAAGGACATCTCATGCTCTAGTCTCACCGGCCAACCTGTATTTTTTTCCAACCAAATGACAAAAGAAAAATAATACAGGCTGGCTGTGGGCAAGACTACCCATGCTCACCTCATGCTCTCCTTTGCTCAGAGACACTTTTGATTTACTTTGGCATTATATAATATATAATAAATACTTAAGTTTAAAGGAAGAAAATCCATCTCCCCCGGGGGAGGCTTAGTGTGGCACCTGACTAGATACTGGGTGGCCTGCAGTTCGAATCCTGGATTATTTCCTCTCTTTGTCCCATTATATGTTTCCCCTTATCATTAGCTACTGTAGGTTAAGTAATGTTTAGGTCCCTAGTTCCTGTTTGTTAGGTTAGGTAATCCAAAGGCTGCAGCACATATTACTGTCAGACCTTTAGTGCTGGCCATTGTAAAGTTCTAATAATAATTTGTGTAGGAGATAAGCTTATTACTTCATATAAATTATCATATTCATTTGAAATGACAAAAAAAAAAAACGTATGCAGGTTTTGACTCATTAAATACACTGATTTCTGAATTAAAAACTTGATAAAAGGTAGATGAACAGGGGCAAGTGTAGGTAGGAGGTTTCCAAGGGTTTTAGGAAACCCCTCTTTGTAATTGATTGCTCTTACATTCTTGCAGTTTGTGTAAATTTGTATTTTTTATTAGGGACTTTGGAGCCCAACTCAGTGTAGTGTTTAGCATCAGCAAATTGTTTCTAGTTTTTTGGTGTCATTTAATTATGAAAATAGTAATAGGAATAACTAATAATTACATTCCAAATAACTATAAACTTCTAAATTTGAAGAAGAGATAGTTTCATTATGTAATTCCATGGGTGTAGACAGGATTTTTCAAGGAGGTTAACACTATTTACCAACAGCAGGACCAATAAGAAGCCTTGAATGTATAACCTCCTGAGATGTGGCTAGTGGGCTTATACATATGCACATTAATTCACTGACAAAAATTTAATGACTGAACAGATTTCTAAATACAGTGTACCAAAGATGTGAAGTGCATGACATAAGTACAGGCAGTCTATCTATTCCCATGCATGACCAAAACACTGCAGAGTATATGTATGTAGCAATATAAGCTCGTACTGGCCCAGTTTTGTATCACCCACTTTATAAAAAGCAAAGTCTAGAAATATAATGAAAACCCTAAAGTTCAACACTCTATAACATCTCTGACAATATAAAGTTCTTTGTATAGGAAGACATACAGTGCTAGGATTTTTCAGTGAACAAACAACTCTGAAGGAATGATGTAATAATGATGTAATAATGGCAGAGCCAAGGTGATTATTACATCATTCCTGAAGGGTGTTTATCCACTGCAGAATCCTAGCAATGCATCTCTTAGTTATGTAGACAGTGGCCCCTGTAGCTAAATTTTTGCTAGTAACCCACAAAGTATGTGACTTGTTTGTAAAAATTTGCATGTGACTTACCCAGTAAGACCTGTACACTGGTAATTACCCTGTAATTAACCTGTACACCTGTAATAGACCTGTACACTGGTAATTACCCTGTAATAGACTTGTACAGTGGTGTCTTATAATTACCCTTACCCAGTAAGACACCAGTGTATGAAAACCCCTAAAGTTCAACACCTAAAGTTTAAAGGTCTATTACCAGAATAAAAACCTTGCATACTTTGCAAATATCAAAGCATTCTCTATAACGTGAATCTGTTGTTACATTGATACTTATAAGAATGCTCTATAAGAGTACACTTGACTGCTCTATTAGAGTATCTTGATCTTTTAATAATGATAATAACATTCAAGATGGTTCATGTCCAAGCTAATATCCCATCTGTGGATCCTTCTTTGAGAGTTTTCATACTACTGCGAATTGTTGTTCTGTACTACAAGTCATTACTCACTCATTCTGTGCTGCTAAATTTAGTGTGCTAGGTTCCTGCTGAAAGCAAAACTGCAAAGATTTCCAATCACTGGAAAATAGATCAGGATGCTGGGGGCTGTGCTGATGAAAATTTAATTTTGCATATTGTCAAATTCCAGTTAGCAAAATAAGTGTATGGTCAACTTTTAGCTACTGAACTGACCTATAATTATAATTATATTCCTGATGATCTCACACACACATACCTTGCAGAATGAAAACTGTGTTGCCTTCATCAGTATCATGCAGTATCATGCATGTATAATATACCCAGTTCTAACTACATAGCTATCCAACTAACAGATTAACTATGAAACACCAGTTAACATCACAATACTTCACCCAGTATATGCAAATTGATCAAGAGCTGTGGTAATTAGTGACAGTCATGAGTACTCACGTAGCTCAGTTATGGTCCTAAAGTAAATTGTCATATACAAGTAACCATGTACAATATTTTATTTGTAAAAGTTGATAGCAGGCTACGTGTACCCATGGGATAGCGCTGCGAAGTTTTTCATACTAAGCAACTGTAGAATAGCGTTGCACGTAGTGATTGTTCTATTAGAGTATTTTACTGATTGCTCTATTAGAGTATTTCGATTTATATTGTTTGGGGAGTTGTTTGTGGTACCCCCACAGATCTGCCACTGTGGTAATATAGATTGATGCACTTCTTGCTGATTTTGTGTTTGCCAATAAATCAGCAGCAACAGCTACTGACAATTTCAGTAGGAGCATCCTTAAACCCCTCATCGGTACGCCCCTGTTTCAAAGATAACTCAATACAGCAGTTAACAAGTTAAATAGATTTAAATACAATTCTCAATGTACTTGGTAGCCAATCAACCATAAATTTGTGTCAGAGAACTTAGCAAAAGTTATACAGGATATTCATGATTGAAGATGATCACTGATCAGTTTTCAATTGCATACATTTAATGATACTGTATACAATACACACGGAGTAGCTGGAGTACTCCAATGTATGTTATCCCATTACAATGCCATGCATTAGCAATTCTCTCTGATTCATAACATATTCTGCATTGTGTGCATGTACATGTGTATAGGTAAGTTACATAATATACTGCAAAACTGTATCTGTGTATAGCTAAGCCCATTGCAGTACATGGAGATACTGAAATGAGGACCATGAATGTGATAATTGGGACACTTGTCCATAATCCTATAATTTAGACCCCTAACATCAATACTGTGTCATCATCACTATCATCATTACCAAGTCAGAAATAAGAACACTTGAGTATCAAGATCTTCAAAATAAAGAGATTCCACTGTAAATATCTATGGTTACAGATGTATTATATACACATATGCATACAGTTACACATTATACATATTTTGTCAGGTGGAATGACAAAAGAGCAGCAGGGACTTTTTGAAAAACACATGGGTAACAAAATTTATTTTTGGCTCAAATGTCAGTCTATTTTAGTACAAGCTATTCAAGTTTTTAACTTCCTATGATGACCATCAAAGTTTATTATTGTCTGCTATACAGTTAATTGTAATGCCACACAAGGAATACAGTTAGCAATGGCACAGTCTTGATGGTTAGCAAATACACTAACTAGTTTTGCATGAACAAGCTTGTATCAAAGAAGTGAACTTTTTGAGATCTTCCAATACAACTTGAGACACATAATTTCCATTGGTAGATCTTGTATGAGTTTATTTCTTTGATGAGGTGGGTCAATAACTAGTTCTGTACAGGAACTTTCATTAGCTAGTTCATTAATTTGTTTTCATCAGTATATTATTTAGTCACAAGATGGCTAGGTAGCTTTGCAGTTTGCAAACTTCAATTGTCCAGCTTAACATATACATATGTAATGAAAGTTTTATCAAGGGATTCCCAGAATGTATTATATAATGACATTTAAAGAAGTTAAAGAAGGTTAATGTTGTAACGACAAATAGCATGCAAAATAAATATAAAACTTACTGATATAGGGGTGTCAGGAATCAGAGACGGTATACCCATCACACAAACATTAATTGGAGTAGTTGGGCTCCATTAAGAATACTTAACGCATGCGTAGTAGCACGTGCTCAGCCTATGTGTCGTGACACCTGACGAGAGCTCCACCAGAAGGAAATTAATACCCACCCACCCCACATTCCTCTTTGCGTCTTACCCCAAGAAATTCAACATATTCATGCAATCAGTGGCTACAACCTACTCAAGATATCTACCAGTCCTCTTATGTGTGTATATATATATATATATATATATATGTATATGGCACTTATATGGCTTTCACTAGCTAGTTTGAGCTGCTAGCTGACACCTGTTAGGCAATTACAAGTGTAATGTTTTCAAATATTCAAACTCTGGCAGGGCAGTCTCGTATTTCTTGTAATGCTTACAGATCACTTGAATGCACTACACTGGTAAGTCAAAGGGGGGTACACCACTACCTCCTTGTAGGCAATACCTGTGTCACCACTGGTTCAGCAACCACTGATAATACTTACCAGCACCTGGTGAGCGATAGTGTTCATTTGCATGCATGCATGCATAGCTGTTAAATGTAGAATTCACCCATACTTGTATATTGTATGTTACTGCTGTTGTGTTCTCCGCACCACAGGTGTGCCAGGGCTATGAGAGCCATTTTGTCCCCTGCATCATAGGTGTGCCACAGCTAGGTCAGCTGTTGTGTTCTCTGCACCGCAGGCGTGCCAGGGCTGTGTCTGCCCACTTTATACACACGCTGTATGTGTGTGTGTGTGTGTGTGTGTGTGTGTGTGTGTGTGTGTGTGTGTGTGTGTGTGTGTGTGTGTGTGTGTGTGTGTGTGTGTGTGTGTGTAAGGTGCTTGCTGCACCCTCTACACAAGGCTGCAGTTGCAGCATGTCGAATCTTTACAGAAGGAGCGGACCACCTGAGGTTTCACTAGGATGTTGCCTAGTAGGCACTAGGAGTGGCCGGCATTGGAAGAATTTGGAATACTGGGAAGGTATTCTTAATCCAAATTCTCCCCTGCTTACCCAAGTATCTGTCATTAAAATATCATTCCACACTTTATAAATTTGGCCTGCTTAAAAAAATTAGGAACAAACTAGCAGTGTATTTTAAGTTGCACCCAAGGCAGCCGAGACCTCAGGCATTTACCAAACCACCCCACCATCAGTCGATAGTGGGTAGCCTACAACACTTAGTAGGTGAAGCACCAAGATAAAAGGAAGGAACAAAGGTGAGTGTTAATAAGTGAACAACATTAAAATATGATTAGCAGTTTCAATTTGTAGTATATATGTATACAACCTCATATGGCATTAGCTTAACTTTTAGTGGATTAAACACAAGTGTAACTTGTGGAGCCCTACAATCATGAAGGTATTGGTCGGTTAACTACTGGTAAAAATAGAGCAGATATCAGCTTAGCCTTAAAAGTGGGCAGATTGGTCCAACTCTAATCGCTATGGATACAGTAATACATAATAGTGGGAAATTTATTTCCTCTCCCCTCCTCATAGAGCATACTATTACCTATTATATGTACTTGACATGGTTAGCAGGCAGCCAAAGAAATCATTAGGAATAAATTGATTAGGAATATTGTATTTATGGTATAGTATTTTACACAAGCCACATAGAATGATAAAAGCAAAGAAAACTCAAGCCAAAGTCTGAGTGGATCATTGACTGTAGTTAGCAGCACCACACATAACATGAAATAGCTACACAATTAACCATTGAAAGCTGTATGTATATAGTTTTTTCACAGGTAACTAACATCTTTACTCAGATAAGGATTTCTCAGCTCAAATGTAAAGTGGCTTGTAATGGGGTATAATACATGCAATGATAGTGTATAAAAGCAAGGGAAACATCACATGTTTGTAGCAGTTAAAATGGCAGTGTTGTGAAATAAATGTTGCACAGTAGCTGACATGGTGCATTTCATGATCTTTGTAATGGCTGATATGACATTGCTACATTTGCTAATACTTTTCAGTATTGTGATGTGTCTATTGGAACATGAGTACTTAAAAACCCAATTCTATTTTTAGCATAAAGTTTGAAGAGACTTCCTATCTGAACACAGCTATCATTGTCTCAAATGACAATCTATAATTTAGTAGCTGGCATGCAGTCATTTAATATCTATGTGCATGTACACTTTAAAAGGTAAAAAAGGAAGACATGCAATGAAAGGCTCTTTATGCTCTGACATTATTATGGGCATTGATATAATGTATTTAAATGCAAATACAGAATTAACATATATACAACCTCTAGTACAATGATGGTTACCATGCTGCCTAACAGATAGTGTAAGTGAAGTATGTCAAGTTGAATGTATAAAGTGTAAGGTGATTATAAACAGTTCTTTTAACATGCTGTAGAATGCTTACATATACACATGTTTCTGCCTCACAGATTTAGCTGATTAGAGCATAGCTAAGAGGAGCTGATGCATTATGGTATATAAGTAAATACTTGGTAGCTACAAATGAAAAGATTATCATGCAATCATGATAGCTATACTCAATACATATTGCAATCAGTCTTGATTTTAATGAAAAAGTAAAATTTAATGATATAAATTGAAATTCCATTATTTCCACTGAAAAACTGCTAAAACACTCTCAGATTCACATTTAAAGGGCCTAATTTTCAAACATTTCTTGGGGGCATGGCTCCAAATCCCCCTACGTTGGCATGCTTGTATGCTACTGTGCTTTGCACACTAATGTAGTCATTATTCCAAATAGCTAATTTATCATGGATACTACATGAATCTTACCACTAGGACCTTGTGAGAAGGCTTGCTATCTTCTAATGTCCGGCTAATTACCTATATCCCTGTTCAGCTTAGCCACCCCTTTCAAAATATCCTAGATCTGCCCCTGTAATCCCCACCATAAATAGGCTTCCTTGTCTTATTTACAGTGATAAATTGCATTTTAAGACTTAAGAATACAAAAATTAATACAAACTGGTTGATAACTACTACTGAACAATCCTATATACAGTTCTCATTGTGTGGTACTGGGTAGCCATAATTACTACAGTAATCTTCAGCTTGTGTCCACTTCTTGACTTGTTGTATAAGAGATGTTAGTAGTGGTTGACCATCATAAAGTAAAGTATATATCATCTAGTATTGTTCTGGAGTAAACTCTACACAAGCTTGTCCTGAGGTAGCTTCCTATAAATAAGTATACCACTGAATTACAGCTACATGTTATTACAAGGTGTATCATTACCTCAATCATTTCAAGAAGGTTAACTGTCTCTTGCAAGGCAGCAGTTATAGTATATAAATGATCATCAGAGTCCTTCATTAGTATGTATTGTTCTAGTTGATATTTGTACATCATTACACTGGTGTGGATCTTACAGGTAGCTGTAAATTGTTCTAACATTATGTCAACTGAATGTTTGTTGAAGTCTCTATCTGATAACACTGGTTTGATGACATCTAGTTTGGTCTGTTAAGAAGTAGAGGGTCTAGCATATAACCACAACTAACAGAATTATACACAACTATCTAGCTACTGTATACATTATACTTACTGTTTCAAGTTCGTCATAGACTTTAACTGCAGTGCAATAGAATTTTTGGATCCCCTGTTTCACAATGTCATCTTCAACTGTACAGTTTATTTTAGTAGTAACTGCTTCACTTCTTAGTGTAAATGAGATAAGTACCACAATAAGGGTGAACAACAATTGAGGAATCATGTTTTGCTATGTAGCTATATAGTCTGTACTGAACACAGAAAGTATATCTTCAAACGTATCTGCTTGTGCTTTCTATTTCCTGCATTGCAAGAAGTGACATTATCATTTAAGCAGCAAAAGCACCAGTTCCCAAGTATGTAGTTGTAGGAAAGTGATACATAAAATTACAAGTAAGGGAAGTAATTCCTTAGGCAACAAAAAAGAACCTACATAATAATTGGGAATTTCATGTAATGACATATATATTTTATGGCTGCATGTGAATAAGAAAATGTACTATGTCATATATATATATATATATATCCCATGGCAGGAAGTTGACTTGGTAACCACATATTCATAAGGGAAACATGAGGCTGCTAGTATAAAACATATACTGTGTAACCATCTTCTATGGTACATGCTGTTCCATATAATCTTGTTGGTAGATTTATTGCCTACTGCATATCAGTCTGTTGAGATGAAAGACTCTGACATCATCACAACATGTAATAAATTGCATGCTGATACTAAGATCATTAGAGGTTAGCTACTATGTAGCTATCTTATATGTACAAACACGCATATCAATTAATTGTATTAAGTTTTTGTTTCCTCTGCTAACTGAGTTACATAACCATTCAGTGAGCAATGTCTGTGGCATCTCTCCAAATATAATTAGTTCCCATAGTGTAACACCCTAACAATAATACATCATTAAAATAATTATGTATATTTTATTGAGGAGTGCATTTACAGTTGTGGAAATAATGTGTGGAACAAGGATGGTAAATTATAGAACACAGAAGAGAGTAAAGCACTTCTTTACTTTAAGACTCATTAACTACAATATTTACATGACTGCAAATACTTACATGCATGCACTCAGTAAATGTCCTACCCTGTGAGCAAATAACAGTGGTGACAAATGTCCTATATACAAATCTCCACTCACTGCTAAATCTAGGGTAGGTGGGGAATATAACGGGAGCTGGAATTATGTACAAGATTTACTTATGTATTTAAACTAATTGAGGGTACTATGCTATATACGTACAATTATGTATTAGTGTCCTTCTTGTCATTCCATCCACTACACATATGAATTAATAGCAAGTGGTGCATGGGGTAGTAACATGTACATGTAGGTCTATTCTAAGCAGGATATCTGCAACAAGAAAGCATTATGAACTTGTGCATAAATTCAATGCTGTTAATGTAACACGCTGTCAAACAGTGTGATAAACATATTGATATTATCACTGATACTGTTAAAATGAAACAAAATAACTGAAATTGTATGTCAATAAACAGGAATAATTCATCTAAATGCATCCCACTATCTTTTAAATATTTTCCTGCATTCTAGTAAGATTATATGAACAACTAAACAAGTGATATAGCAATGGCTTATCATGTTACTGAAACCTAAGCAATGCTCTGTAAAAGGTTTAAGTAACTACCGGCAGGAACATATTAGAATTCTTCCTAATCTGTGACCTAATGCATGAGGTCAGTTATACATATGGTTTCCTTTTACAGACACTGTATGGCCACCATACCATTTAAGCATTTCACAAAAGGGCATTACATACCCACACACATCCTAACAAATAAATTTCTTGAAATGATTGAGGTATAATGGTACTATGAACAGCAATTAGTGGTATACTTATTTACCTCTGGACAAAAGGGCATTACATACTCACACCTCTGAGGTCGATGTCTACAAGCCATACACAAGAAATTCTGGAGCCATTCATTTAACAGGTAACACTTGCTTTCCTCCCCATGAAATAATAGTCTTGATCTTTCATTCTTCAGGCTAGTCCAAATTCAGCTACTTTTCTCCCCCAACTACAAATAAATATCATTTCAACATTTTCCGACTATATATATATATATATGGCTCAAATGTTGCACTTCTTTGATGACTTTATTGATTATTTACCATCACCGTAATGTGACACTGCAAGAGAAGATGTGCCCACCTACACAATGTCTACAGTTCATGACTACCTTCATGTTACACGGCTAGCTTTATTTACAGAAATTGGCTTCCTTATATAAAAGTTACACATATTTTGCAAATATTAGGAGATTTAATCTGTGATTGCCAGGTTTAATTTGCATATAATATTCTTTTCACTAATATGCGACCTTTACAGTTTGTTTCTATCCCACTAATTTATACTATTTTCAACTATGTAGATATACCGAGTCTACCACTTTCAATTATTTATTTGGCAACAACTAGCTACCCCTTTTAGAAGGAGCTGAACATGGGACTACCATAGAGATAACTCTTTAGATCAAGTCTATTTTGTATTTTGATTTCACAATCTACAGTTAAAACTTTGTTTATCATTTAGAATACTGCCATGACCTTTTAAACATAAAAGGTATATTCATGGGTTTCCAGGTCACATAATGGATTTGAAACACCAGTCAGTAATGTTAACAAGCTTATGTGCCACAACAAATGTTACAAAATGCTTTGAAATTTTAACATTTAGTGTGGCTGCACAACTATAATAAATACAACATTAATTTTTATGACCAGTTTATGATGTCCACACCTATAGCTAGACCAACTTTAATAAATGCATGAGCAATGATTACTATGGATGCTGTTGTTACATAGTTTAAAGCCTAACATTCTGAGAAGATGGTGCGGAATATCATCTGAGATGGAACACATCCCGACACACAACAAGTGACATTAGCTACCATGAATATTAGCAAAGAGCTGTATGGTATTTGGAAAGTTATGAGATAGGATTCAAAGTAATCTTCAAAGAAGCGTCTGCAGGTTCTATGCAGCAATTGGGAATTTCATGAAAAAGATGCATATACAACATTATATGGCTGCATGTACACACATTGTTGAAAAGCATGTACATCAGGAAGTTGATCTTAGTAACCACAGACATATTCATGAAGGAAGCATCACATGTATGGCTTGTGCCTACGTATGTATGAAGCACATAGTGCAGCTACAGCAAAAAAAAAATCACCTCATTATTCTCTGTCTATAGCTACAAGGCTTCTATACAGTATATAAACAAGTTTATAGAAAGCACATGCAGATAAGCTTTATTTGAAGATTGCAGTCATTGCCAGTATACAGGCTATATTGTTACAAAGCAAAACATGAATCCTCAATTGTTGGTCACCATTAATGTGATACTCATCTCATTTACACTAAGAAGTGAAGCAACTACTAATAGAACAAACTGTACAGTTGAAGATGACACTGTGAAACAAGGGATCCAAAAATTCTATTGCACTGCAGTTAAAGTCTATGATGAACTTGAAACAGTAAGTATTGATGTACAGTAGCTATAGATATAATTGCTGTTAGTTGCAGTTATATACTAGACTCTTTACTTCACTATAGACCAAACTAGGCTCAATCAAACCAGTGTTATCAGACAGAGACTTCAACAAACATTCAGTTGGTATAATGTTAGAACAATTTACGGCTACCTGTAAGATCCACACCAGTGTAATGATGTACAAATATCAACTAGAACAATACATACTAATGAAGGACTCTGATGATCATTTATATACTATAACTGCTGCCTTGCAAGAGACAGTTAACCTTCTTGAAATGATTGAGGTAATGATACACCTTGTAATAACATGTAGCTGTAATTCAGTGGTATACTTATTTACAGGAAACTACCTCAGGACAAGCTTGTGTAGAGTTTACTCCAGAACAATACCAGATGATATACACTTTACTTTATGATGGTCAACCACTACTAACATCACTTATACAACAAGTCAAGAAGTGGACACAAGCTGAAGATTACTGTAGTAATTATGGTTACCCAATACCACATAATGAGAACTGCATATAGAATTGTTTAGTAGTTATCAACTGGTTTGTATTACCTTTTGTATTCTGAAGTCTTGCACACCTTTTATACATTGCATAAACTACTTGTCCATCAATCCATGCAGTCATAATGTTTGCGTGGGAATGTTTCATGGTAACTATAAGCACAAAATGTGTGAAGTTTTCTGTGAGGCAGCAAAGTGAACAATACAATGTCATGCATAGTAATACAGTGAACTCCTAGTATTATTGCATGATGTGAATTTTGTAGTTGAATTTATTCTGGCAAACATGTATTTGCATTAAAGTAGTACACAAGTGGAGGATCTTATTCCACATGTACAGGATGCTTGTTAAATTGCTACATGCACACATGCACATATCATAAAAACGGTTCTCAGTAACCATAATAATGCAGGATAAGAACTTGGCTACTGACACAGACGTATAATGTCATAATCATTATCTGTCCATCCTGGAGGCTTACACAATGCTCAGTATGTCTGTAGGTATAAGTATATGCCATTTACACTGCATGCTGCTTGTATAGTTAATATACACATTTCCACATATACATACTTGATTAACATGCATAAAGCATGAGGCACTTTAAAAACATATAAAAGTAAGTATAGGTCCAGATTGTGTATATTAATTAACAATCACATCACTGGATTAATTTTTCTTTGATTATTTACAGCTTTGTGTCGTTTTTATATTCTTTGACCAAGAGTTTAGCTTTATACTGAATTTATCACATCAAATCTTGTACCAGTTTGGTGAAGAATGCCATTTCATACAGAGTAGACAGGTTATAGGAGTGTACTGTAGCTATAGAAAACTATTTTACACTCGTTTGAATGGCTGTTGGTTCTTAATTACATTGTATAGGTATTCAATATAGCTAGCAAAGTTAATAGTTCATCATGTAAAACAATAATGTTGTGAACTCTTGCTGGAACTACTTCATCAACTTTTACACTCCTAAACTTGTATTTACAAGCATGGTGTATTCAAAATTGTACACAAACTTCACTTTCAAGGTATAAAGTTTTTATTTTAATTAAGATCCAAAATTCAGTGAGTGGTGTGTCATTTACCCATATGTACTGTAATTTGTTCTCATAGTAACACCCCACATGATATGACCTACCAATAATCATCCATCATTAAAAGTATAAAGCAGATTATCATGAGGAGTGCATTTACAGTTACAGAAAAATGTGGCACAAGGATAATAAATTAGAAATGATATAGAAGTGAGTGCTTATGAACCACTAACTATTGTTTCTTAGATATATACAAATGCCCTAACCCTGTGAACAAGTTCTAGTGACAAAATTAATGCCCTTCAATTACTGCTTGATCTAGGGTAGGGGTGTGGCATAGCAAGATCAATACAGGGTGTACCACACTACAATTATGTATCAGTGCTCTTGTTGTCACTACTGATCTAACACATGAATCAAAAGCAGCCGGGTGGTATGTATTCTATATACAAGGGAGTATTGCAGTATTATACACACATTAATGTTTAATTTATTGTTGCTGATACTGTTGAAAGAAAACTGAAAAATACGTGCCTGTGAATGTATTTGAATAACTTGTTAAATGTATATATCCTGCCATCACTTCATAGCTCTAAAGTGTTTTCCTGCAGTGCATTCTAGTAAGATTTATGTATGAACAACTTTTCCAATGGTAGTAAACCTAACCATACTGAATGACAACTAGGTAATGTTTAAGAAACCAAATACTGCAACATGCATGGTATTGTTCCCACTAAATCAGTTGTAGTCAAACCTTTGCTGCATTACACAATAACACATGAGCTTTCCTTTTCCAGGCAGGTACTGTATGGCCACCATACCATTTAAGCATTCTACTACATTATTCAGACATCATTATTATGTACACATCTGAGGTTGATGTCTACAAACCATACATAAGAGATTCTGGAGTGATCCATCTAACAGGTAACACTTGCTTTCCTCCTGTTAAACAATAATCTTGAAATTATATTCTTGATCTTCCAATTCTTTGGGCTGATTCTACATGAGCCAGTTTTGTTCTAAAACTCTTCCCAACAGTACCCTATGAGGTTAACACAACATACCAAACTATGCAACAAACAGTATACAATATTGTTTTAACTTAACTTTATTAAATAACCGAAACTGTATCTGAAAGAAAGGAATAATTCATTAAAATGTACAGCCTGAAGTCAGTTTATGGACAACTAAGTGATTCATCAATGGAACTTGCATTACCGGCGACGGCAGGAATATAGCTATAATTCTCCCTAATCCGTGACCAAATATGAGGTTACATTACACAGTCATACATGTGATTTCCTTTTCCAGATACTGTGTGGCCACCATACCATTTAAGCATATTTATAATACATTCACATACCCACACATCTGATGCTTATGTCTATAAGCTATACACAAGAGATAAGCCATGCATTCACCTAACAGGTAACACATGCAGGGGCGGATTTAGGAAACCCTAAATCTTCTATGTGTATCTAAAGCAGACTTATTCCAGGAACTATGCATCACTACCAACACAAATAATGCCTATGTAACTATACCTATTGTTCAACTCTGTTCCAAATTTAGCCAAATTAAAGCCATTCAGTAGCCAGTTTACACTTAAGTCATCATGTGACCAGATTTTATACTATCAAAATAATCCCCAGTGGTCTAGCCTCAGAGCCTGTGACTAATTCATGTAGTAGTGTGTATATGGTTGCTAACTTGCTTTATATGGTTGTTACTATAGGCTTTAGACTCCATATATATATTATATGTATGCATCAGAAAATTTTGTTTTTGGAATTCTTTACATATGTATATACGTCATGGAATTGCCTTTTAGTATTCAAAGCAAGACATACAAGGGATATAAGTTCAATACATAATATTTGCCATGTTCACGAATTTTTGATCATGAATTAGCTACATGCATAAGCTTTGGAACATGCATGCACACATTGCAATAGAGATTACCAACTTAATGGCATTGCAACTCAAGTTAATTACGTACACTGTGACCACAGCATTAATAAGTAATAAGATTGTCTCTGCTAAAAGTTCAGTGTCACTGGCATGCATTAAAACAAAAGGATGAGCATGGGAAAGGTAATAGTTATCTTCCCAAGTGCATGAAATGATGTATGTATATAATATTATACTGAATTGTTTCAGAAAATTAAGTAGCTACTGGGTGAAAATGAACAGTTCTTATCCAAGTTGTATACAGCTAGAAGAAATAGCTACCAACTACGTTATGAGTATCCATTAGCTAACGCAATTACCTAGAAGAAACAAGGTTTCTGTATAGTTGGTCAACTGAACTACCTGATATAGATATCATAGAAAAGCTACTGAGAACATGTCATAAATAATGCTTTTAATCATAGGCGGATCTGAGGGGAGCCAAATAATCCCCCCTGGACTTACAGGGCTATAGCTATAGCCATAAGAAACAGGAATCATACTATTCACACTATATTCAGAAGGTTAGCCTATGGTATGGCTCATTTACAGGTTTACTAAATCACTCAGTCACTTGACATGTTCCTATACACGTGCTCACTTAGTAGCTAACCCGCCCTCAAGCAATTTTGTAGATGATAAATAATTATAACACCAAAGGCACACTGTAGTACTGATAATACTGTAATACTCTTTTTTATTTATTTATTTATTTATTATTACTTTATGGCAAGTATGCCAAGGGTCTGCAAGCAACTGGTGCTTGCAGCCTAAAAACACAAGTTATACATACATTATAATTACTTTAACTAATTATAACTTAGCTATAGTGTTTGAAAGTTTGATGGTGGCGAGAGATCGTGACATTTGCTGCACGGACATAGATAATGGTAGGTACAGTGATTGTCATCGTCAAAATGAGTTACAAAATGATTCCACATAAATTTCTTTAGTTTAGCCTTGATGGTTGCAATTGATAAATTGGTATTGATTACAGGAAGAGCATTCCACAAACGAGGAAGACGATGGAAATAAGAGTTTCTATTTAAGTTAGTAATATGGAGACGATGTTTGAGTTTATTATGTGTAGAGGATCTGGTGTGACCCTGAGTAAATGTAATGTACCTATTAATGTCAAAGTTTCTTGTGGGTGACTTAAGTGACTTGATCGCAAACAAAACATCCTGAATCTCGAGGATATACATGAATGGTAGAAGATGGAGTTCTAATAACCTGGATTTGTAGCTGATATTATAATTATTCAAGATGTGTTTGGTTGCTCGATGTTGAATACGCTCAAAACATAAGATGTCCTTGATTAGGTACGGTCGCCATAACTGAGAGCAATAGGTAAGATGAAGACGAACTAAAGTAATATACAGATGTAGCTTGACTGATGGGTAGTGATTGGAACAAAAAGTACGTCGTATCAGAGCCAACGATTTATATGCTTTAGATATTATAGAATTGTAGTGATTTGACCACTTCAGGTCACTGGAGACAATCACTCCCAGGTCTTTTTGAGTCTCCTGACACTTGATTTCTGTGCTGGAAATAAGGTATCTGGTATTGGACGTTGATTTGAAGGGAACATGTACACACTTGGTAAAGTTGATAGTTAGATTGGAAAGGAATGTTTGGTGAATAATAGAGTCAACATCTTGCTGGAGCTTGATGCGGTCCTCATCACACGAGATGGTCATTTATTTATTTTATTTTATTTTAACTGCTTTTTAATGCAGGCAAGGCCTGCATTAATGGTCGGTGGGCAACTGGTGCCCACAGTCATAAAACATTTCATGTCATCAGCAAACTTCAATACTTGACTAACTTCTATACTGGAAGAGATATTGTTCATATAAACTAGAAATAACAGGGGACCTAAAATACTTCCCTGGGGGACGCCAGATATAACTGGTAGTACACTGTCAGATAATATATTGTTGATAGATACCTGCTGTACTCGGTCAGTGATGTAGCATTTAAACCACGACCACAGGATACCAGTAATGCCAAAAGACCAGAGGTGATTTAGTAGGATTCCATGTGAAACAGTGTCGAAGGCTTTACGTATATCCAGGTATATAGTATCAATTTGCGTTGGGCTGTTGGTCAAGAAGTCAAAGAATGTTAAAAGCTGTTGTAAGGTGGAAGCTCCTTTTATAAAGCCAAACTGCGGCTGGCAGGGATTAATTTGAGTTACCAGATGATTTACTATTTTATCATACACTAATCGCTCAAGTACCTTTGATGTGCTGGAAAGCAATGAGATGGGTCTGTAGTTCTTTACCAAAGTTTTATCACCGGCAGCCTTGAAGATAAGTACAATCTTATGGATCTTCCAACTCGAGGGGATGTATGCATATTGGAGAGACATAGAAAAAAGATGTCTCTTCTTCTCCGTGTTCCGCAAATAATTCTGCACAGATAGTAGACTAAATGGCATATATACTGTAGCTGTCGGTAGGCCTGTAGCCGTTAGTTTGGTCACCGGTCGTATAATTATTTTTGTGGGCGCTGTAAGGACTTCAGGAAGAAACCGTTCCGCTGTTCTGCATTGCTCTTTCACCCCACACTCATGCTCTGGCTATAAAGGTACGTACTTTAAACCATAGTCTAAATAAGTTAGACACCGGGAACTAAGCGATTTAGTAACCCCTCAGGCCCTTAGTGATCGCCCTTGCTGCGCTCGGGCGAGCCGGGGGGGGTCCGACACTTCGAAAAGAGCGTACGAGATTTCAAGAAGTGTCGGACCCCTCGCGCTCGGGACCTCGTGCCTCGCTCGGGACGCTACAGCCTCAGGCCATCGGGGTTACTAAATCGCTTAGTTCCTTTGGTCTTGGTGTCTAACTATTATATAGAAAGCCAACAAGCAAATAGAAGACAACCGTGAGTATAGAGTCATTAATCGATTCCCGGACGAATTTATATCCGGACACCTAGCTGTTGCAACCAAACGAAAGGTTCCATAGCTAATCACATCATCGATACAGAGTCACTAGAACAGTTTAATAATTGTATTTTTGGACTAGATTTGTTGTAATTAACCCCCTTTTTGTCTTGAGGGTCCCCCCCCCTCCTGGATGTAACCAGCACTGAGTGCTGTCTTTCCAGTATCTAATCATAATCATAATCATAATAGCCCTCAGTGATATTTGCAACATAGGAGGACATATGCGTCGACACTTTACATAGCTACTAAAAATCACTCCAATCGGTTGAAGCAGGTATAGGAATACGAAGCCCAAATGTAAAAAACGATCGATTTAATATTGGACAAAAAAAAATCTATATCCGGACAACGGCTCATAATTTCGCAATATTGCCGCTAAACTCTAGTCTATGTTAGTACCATGATAAAAATTTGGAGTCTGAAATGTACACCAACTGGCAGATACAGCCTGCTAAAGTTCACTTACTCCAACGACCACTATTTCCGGACACTTTATATCTAGCAACTACTGATAGATTACTTTAATGCATCTGCAGTCAGGCCCGTAGTCAGGGAGTCCTAAAGAACTGCCTTCTTAGAGAACAAGTTGATGTTGTGCTACTTCTAAAAACCAGGCGCCATGCAGCTAGCTAACTCATCTGGAATAACTATAGACAGTATATACTACTATGAATTAACCAACTATGTATTACTACTTTACGATAGGGTAGTTTGGGTTGTGCAATAATATAATTAGCTATTTTTCGTAATTCATGAAATATTCGTAATTCGTTCAATTAGTTGCTATGCACTGCTAAGGAAGCGTTTGTTAAATAAACCGCTTTAACCAACATATTACGCACAAAACTATCTTCTAAACTGTTTTATAGTGTGACTAACGTGTTTTCCCCACAAATTCTCTCGACAAAGCCTCAAAGCTGCTCTTCATTTTCGTTCGCGTACGTAAGGGATACGCCCCCTTTCAACTCGAAGCGATAGGCTATTCTTGGCAGTGTACGAGGCCTGCACCGTTGTTTTTCAGTTGCTAAATGCCTGAAAACCTCAAGGGGAAGGTAGTCTGAGGAAAGTCACCACACCCGTATTTCAGTCCGCCGAAAAGAAACCACCTCAGAGCAAAGTTCACCTGTGCAGAAGTTTAATATAGACTTCATTTCACTTTTACTTCTTACGTAAAAGCTGCTTTTATCGTTATTAAATGATTTTGCTCACGTGGGTGCGTACGGACAAACATAGGTAGGGTCCGCAATCCAAAAAATCAACTTCTACAAATCAATCCCCCTACCATTGTGGGATGTTCATTGTAGTATCCCATTGCTTGATCCACCATGAAACCGGAGGCACGATTGTTGTCTTCACAGAAATATTGTTTTCAGTATCTCGCAAGATGCAAACTTTATTTTTAAAATTTCGTGCTCCACACAAAGGACCGGATGAAACTTGCTACTTAGCCAAATCGTATCCAGAGTTGTTGTAGTTGAAAAGTACGCACAGAAATAAGTAAATGATTTGCTGGGTGCCCGGCACAGGGTTGCTTTCTTTGAAAAAACAGACAAAGAGATACGAAGTTTCGAATTCAAACTGCCCTACCACCCAGGGCAAGAGAAGCCAACTCTTCCTCATAGTGTTTCGATACGGTTGGGTGCATAGTCTGTCTATGCTGTTAGTTTGGAAAAGATCTGAGACTTCTCACCATCTGGGTGACGAGCGTCAAAATTTTCTTCAGCATCAAAGAATTGTGTCACGCTTTCTAGCCATTTCCAGCGCTTCTGCAGCCACAACAATCATCAATTATAAACTAAAACTATGGCAAAAGATGTCCCTAAACGTTTGGTAGCAGCGGTTGTCAATTATTATTTCATCCACGGCTTCCACGTCTCGCTCTAAGCTATGCATCAAGGGAGGCAGCAAAATCGTCCAAATTTGACTTCGCCTCTCACGCTCCACAGCAGCTTCAAATCTTCACTAGATCACCCTACATCACCATTATGCTGCAAAACATCCAAAAACAAACCGAAAAAAGCACAAAATCTTTCATTTTTGATTCGAGCTGGGTGGAGCTCCTGGTGAGCTGCTGGTATACTGCATCATATGAAATCACAGAAACACCAACTACTACTACTACCAAACATTTTGATCCATCATTTATCATCATTCTAAACAAAATTAAGTGACCAGTGTGGCATCAGAAGTACTGGAAAGCGCTTTGGTACCATTGAGAGAATCCCTTGAAATCACGCATGAAAATTTTGACGTTCTTCACCCAGATGGTGAGAAGTCTCAGATCCTTTCCAGACTAACAGCATAGACAGACTATGCATCCAACCTTATCACATCACTATGAGGAAGAGTTGGCTTTTCTTGTCTTGGCTGGTAGGGCGGTTTTAATTCGAAAATTTGTGTTTCGTTTTCTGCTTTTTGAGAGAAAGCAGCCCTGTTCCGGGAACCCAGTGAATCATTTGCTTATTACTGTGCGTACTTTTTAACTACATTAACTCTAGATAATATCTAGCTAAGCAGCAAGTTCTATCCTGTTCTTTGTGTGGAGCACGAAATTTTAAAAATAATTTTTGCATCTCGCGAAATACTAAAATCGATATTTCTGTGAAGACAACAATCGTGCCTCCGGTTTCATGGTGGATCTAGCAATGGGATACCACAATGAACATCCCACAATGGTAGGGGGGTCGATTTGTAAAAGTTGATTTTTCGGATTGCGGACCCTAACATAGGTAGATAGGTACACACACACACTTTTACGAAAACAATTTCAGTAAACCAGGCGCACGCCCACAGCCGGCCTTCGGCCGGCTGTGGGCGTGCGCCTGGTTTAAAAAGTCCACAATTTAAGTGAAAAAGGTTCACAATGTTAGCAAAAGTCCACAATCTTGGTAGCTATACAAGCACAAATTTTCAGTAGAAAAATCCATCAGCTGCAGTTTACTAAAATACCACTAATAAGTAGCAATATAGCTATATATCAAGCTTAATTAAATCTCAAATTAAATGCTCCGGGTAACTTATTCAGTAAATGCGAGATCGAGATATTCTAATAGAGCAGTTAACCACTCTAATAGAACAGTCACCTGTACATTTTCTTTTAAAAGCTGAATGTAACTACTTAATTCGTTTACAAAAACATAGTGAGATAATCTATTAACTTGATTAAAATATGAAATTGAGGTATGCACTGAGCCACTCAGACCCCCATGAATAACATTCACGCTTCAACTTCATGTAATGTGCAATTTAATTGTCTTGAAGCACTCCTTGGCCTGCTCCACTACCCTTGTTGATAGAACACTCAGGCTTTCCCATCCATATTCACTGTGACACTCCAATATATTTAGACACATGCAGATGGTATAATTGCAGTAGCAGTAGAGATATTTGCCAGATGTCATCTGTATAGCTGGTCTTGAGCTTGAATTTGCTGCCTGAAAATTGTGCTATTTTCATTGACTAAGATTCTAATCTATTTTCAAAACATTTTCTGGGAGGCATGCTCTCCGATACACCTAAAGTCTGGCTATGTCCTATGCAGTGCATTACCACTGAATTGATGAAAATGTTTATATTGATATCGTTATGTTACATTTTCCCCAGCTGTTTTATGGGCTGCATGCTTGTCATTTAGCTATGCAGCACAGAGCCTTGCTTATAGTCACCACAGTGTTAATTCTTCATGCATGTAATTGTTGCACTTGTCCACTGGAGCCATGCATGCACTTGCTTATTGGTGCTTAGCTACTCATGGCTAAATAAGCAAGAGCATATTTTCCATTAGGCAGGTGCCAGTGGTCTCAAGAGCCATATGTACATATGTTTGCAGGTAATTCCTTGTCACTCAAGTGCAAAATGAGCTTGGGAAGGGGACTCTCATTTGCTGTTCTGTACACTGCTAACAACATGGCATTATAAAATGGTTATTTGAGGTGTTAACTTGACTACAAGGTAGTGAAAGTGTTATGTAGTTATAGCTACAGGTCATATAGGTAGGTCAGATTTTACAGGATAGTTAGTACAGCTTACGCAGTTAATGGACAGCTTAGCACAGAGGCAGTTAGTGCAACATACATACATCGTTTCTACTATGGAGCAATATACTTGAAAATGTTATGCTATGTCATATGATATTTCCTTCATTCACTGATTATGTTGGTTCTCACTATTAGGAATCTGTAAATCCTGTCTGTGTAATTGCAACATGTATACCATGTATAGCAATCACATAAAGCATTTGTATAATTTTGTGCAATGTGGTTACCATGTGGCAGCTGCTGGCAGATATGGCTTCATCCTTTGACAACTGTTTAGTCAGTGTGTATGTATATTGTTGGTTACATCTATATAGGCCTGTGTACTTGTGTGGTTTTGTATTTTAATTTTATATCCCAAGATTCATTATTTGGAAACTTTGAGTGACCTTATAAGTAAGGATTTGTGAACTCTACCATATTCTGTGTAGTAATTAACTCTAGTTCCAAAATACACTTGGAAAGTTGCTGAAGATACCACATGAATAGTGGGATCTTACAGTGTGTCACTTCTGAGAATTGTGTTATTTAGTGTAAGATGATAATATTGACCTTTGTTGTTTACTTTGATTGCTTGCAAACACAAGTTTTGCCATTATTACCTAAGTAGCATGACATGTAGATGTGTAATAAGAAATAGGTAGACAGGATAACAGGAATTTGTGTTCAATTATCGAACTGTACATTCTGCTTCCTGACATATATACTACCTTGACTGTTTTAAATGGCAATTTTACTGGGAAATCAGCCCACCCAGTTGAATCTCCCTGGGCAACTCCTGTAGGTTACTAATCCTGCCCTAGGAGGGTTTGCAGAAGACTCATCGAGTGCCTGAGCAGTGCATAGGCATCCCAGTGTTGGTTCGCTGGGTGGCAATAGCTGTGCTTAACATGACTGCCTTTCTTTTTTGCTTTACTTTGCATTCATGCATGCATGAAAACCAAAGTAAACCTCTATATTAATTTCTTAATAGAAATCCAGATTGATCATAATGTAATTGTGGATTGTGATAACACCTTTGGAAAGGTTTACATTTCACTTAGTAACACAAGTTTTCCGTATTTGCTATCAATACTGTACATTTGATCTCACTACCTCACTGTAGATATCTTTTACAATGCTATATCATAACATCCTATTTTTGTGCTCCATTTAACAGTAATGCTGTAAAACCAGCAGTAGCGGATTACTTAGTATACACATATAGCTAAATACTGAATAATAGATATTTTTCTCTCTTGGTACTACATAATAAAATTTCCCAATACTTGTCGTGTCATGTAGAATTGGCCACAAAGGTATGACGAGGGCCAAGTAAAAGCTTATTTTCAGAGACAGCCATTATCATGTTTGCCAAATCGTGTTTTATGGGTATAGACACAAAAGTGCAGAATTTTATGCAGAAATGTTTATGGTCCTTCTTAACTAATAAAAATGAAAGCATTTGTCAAGAATCCGAACTATTCTAAGTTACATGGTTAAACTAGCCAGTTGTATAGCTATGCTCATTCATAATTGATACACACACACACACACACACACACACACACACACACACACACACACACACACACACACACACACACACACACACACACACACACACACACACACACACACACACACACACACACACACACACACACACACACACACACACACACACACACACACACACACACACACACACACACACACACACACACACACACACACACACACACACACACACACACACACACACACACACACACACACACACACACACACACACACACACACACACACACACCATACCTTACCTGTAATTACCTGGTTAACAACTAGGGAAAGTTTATATCAGTGCAAATTTGGGTGTGTTTACTAATGGCTTTTTACTGTCAGTTAGTGTTGGTGTATTGACTACTCACAGCACCAAATAGTGACAACAAGGCCATCACATCACCACTTAGTATATGGCGTAGTCCAATACACACATGTGACTTTATCTCCTTATTGAGGCTAATGCACTCTAATTTAAGTTCTGATTTGTTAACTTATCCTAATCAGTCAAGTTGCAGAGTTGGTTACATCATTAGGTATTGTTAACTACTCTCTAACCATTTTAGAGAACCTCTCCAGAGGTCTCTTAGGGATTTTTAAAGACCTCATTATCTCCCAAAGAGATCAAAGGATTTATGCATACCATTTTCTAACTGTAGTTGATGATCATACAGTTGGGTTGTAGTCTAAATATCTACACATACTCATTTATTTAAAGTATACACTTTATGTTACCATCCCAACTCCCTGTGTACAGGCTTTATCAAGACCCTAGTGAAATAGTCAGTAAAGATGAATCACACTCCTAAGACACTTGTAGTTTAAGAAGTCAACAGCTAAGTCATCATTTCCTACGACTTAAGTACAGCAATATTGCAGTTTGGTAGGTGTATATTGAAGATACTGAATGGTGATATAGAAAAGCAAACTAAGGCTTCATTGCCATACACACAAGCACAACTATAGTTTACAATGCATTGCTAGGCATGAATGAAGATTATTAGCTACTTGTGGAGGGATAGTGGTCGGGTGTAGAGATAACCCCCTTCCATTCCCTCATCCCAGCTGGATATCATAATGATCATTAAATTTAGTGATACAGTAATGAAAGTTGCTCTTGTGAGCTGTTTAGTGTTTTTCTTATCATGTCACCTTGGCCAAAGTGCTTTGTTGTTGAAGTTTTTAGTTGTTAAATACCTAAGCACACAGAAAGCTCTACACAATGATACACTTGAGCAGGTGTGATAAATACACTATATAACAAACCTTACCAGCCTGTAGTAGTGTTGCTTAATACATAGTATGTACATATAGCTAAGCCTTTGTTCTTTGTATATAGTCTTCTATTAGTTTAAACCTATTTGCTCACATCGGTACACACAAACAAACACAAAAATTGATTTTCCTACAAAACCAGGTTTGCCAGTACTAGCATCCCTGTAGATGGCTGTGCTACTCATGTGTGCCTGGTTTTGAATTGAACTTGCCACTTTTATGCTCATGTACAGTGGTACATTCTAGTAGTTGTGGTCATATTGTAATGTGTGTGTTAATTATAGCTTACTTGTAGCTAGATTACACCATGATCGTGCGTGTGTGTGTGTGTGTGTGGATATTGGTTTCCTAATAAGTTGCCTTGGTGGCTGCTGTAATTTAAGCAACACACCTAGCTACATTAATATTGAATACTCGAGATACCAAGAATATTTTGTATGTATTCTGACGTAGTGACTTCCTCTATTTTATATTGTTCGTGTATATGTTTTCATTGTCATGTGCTTCGCATTGTCATGTGCTTTGTGTACTTGTTGCACTGTGTTGTCATCAACTTCCTCTAAAGGTATCAACTTCCTCTAAGGGCAATTTCCTGTTTTGCTATGGTATAGAGGTATTTCCTGAACCTGGCAATCACAAGTACAATTATACAACTCTTAATGGCTTGCCTTACATGGTCTTGCCAAATCCCTTTACTATTTGTAGTAGTAATGGTTGTTGACAGAATTTGCTTCTAAAAGTTCTTAAATCGTAACATGATGACTTGTCTTATATCTATAGGATGGTGGGTATTCTTTATAAGCCTGGCAGTAACTTTAGTGCTTAGCTGGCTGTATAGATATCTTCCCTTTTGAAAACCAAACTATAGTTCGAGGAATACCTGGATTTTTTTTGTGAATCACTTTAATGAGGCTGAGTATATCCATATTTCCATGGTATTTATTTTGTAGTATTTTTTTGCATGCATTCTTTTAATGAATCAGTGTTGGGATACCCCTGAAACATTGTTGCATGTAGGTCTTCAATAAGCAGGTCAACATTTAGTTTACTTGAAGCTGTGGCATACTGCATCCAGTGTTGTTTGTATGGTATAAGATCACTTTCATTCAAGAGTAATACCTAATGGCGGCTATATAGCACCTTTAATAGTTCACACCAGTGAATAGAAAATACCACATGCTAGAGATGTCAACTTCACAGATTATCTGATTACACTGCTTGTGGTAACACACCAGTAGTAGGTTCAAGTATATATGACGAGTATATGTCTAGCACTCTCTGTCATTTTATCCTCATCTTGTGCGTAAATTTATCTAATTCTCAAGAAGAAATGGCTATAAAACAGTAGCTGCTGTGGTCACTGGATATACTGTAGATTACTAGTGGTCTGGGTACATAAATGCGAATTTGCTTTGTCAGGAGCCCATTGCCACCACAAAGTGGTAACTTAACTATTCAACTATATAGTCAATTCAACTCTCACTTCAGAGTTCTTATGCATCATACAGTACATATATCACATTCCATTGTGGTTGGTTTGTACAACCTTTGTTCTGTATACAATTTTTTTCCCAGTAGTCATATGTCATGTATACTGACAATGTATCAGAACTTTATTGTTTAGTGATTATGATATAGCACTTTGTGCATCAATTAGGAACTACTTTTAGTAGTGTCTTATGCAAATGCCATAGTTCTTATAACTATATGATCATTTGATGGGATTAGATTAAAAGCAAATTAAAAGTGCACTTCTTTTCCGTAATAGGGTACAGTTGAAATGTCAAGAGTATTATAAGTTGACCTAATGAAGTTTCAATGGTTTATAAACTACAGTTATGACAACAAGGTCTAAAGGGCTTACTACTCCCTATCCATGACACTTAACTAGCAGGGTATGATAACAGCAGCATAATGCTATATGCTCCATAAAAGTCAACAATATATTGAAAAGGGAACTGAGATGTAAATACATGAACTGAAATTGTTCTCTTGTTACAAAATTGCTAGAAAAACTTTTGCAACATACGTCTATTGTTAACATGTGTAAAGGAGTATAGTAATAGATTCATTTTTTAACTTAATGTCGATGGGTTTCATCTGCTCAATCCATTTGCAATATTTAAATTTTGAGTTTTTTTGTGCTATATGAAATTTGAAACAGTCATTGATTAGCCACAATGCTAATGTAGCACTTAGCTTTACCTTATGGTACGTATCAATATCTCAATTTTTCTGTCTAACTCATATAGCAATGCGTTCATTAACATATAGTGTAACTTGTGCTAGTTTGCACTGAATTTTGAGGGATTTCTACTAAGAAATCTTGTGTACTATATAGTAGAATCTGTGTGTTTACATTTGCTTGTATACACATAACTCATATTATACATGTGTGTGTGTGTGTGTGTACTATATATAGGGTTTTGTGGTGCAACTGAAGATGCTTCTCCTATGATGATATTGGAGTTTATGCAGTTTGGTGACTTGCATTCTTTTATGGTCAACAATAAACCAACCAGTAAATCATCTGGGCTTCCTTTGTCAACACTTTACAGCATTGCGATGGATGTAAGTATCCATTGATGTATTAAAACAATTGCTATGAATTAATCAACAGAAGAAAATCTGATTTATGTAACATATTAAATTTTGATAAAGACTCCTGTGCTGTTGTTTCTTATAGGTGGCTACTGCTTTGGATTTCCTTTCATCTCACAGATATGTTCATAGGGATGTTGCTGCTAGAAATTGTTTAGGTATGCATGTACATATCGTTACGTACTGTTCACCCACCAATGTAGTGTACCTTATAAGGCATGAAGTATAGCAGCTTTAGTATGTAGATCATAAATATGGACATGTTTTGAAAGAACTGAAGAACCATGTACTTTTAAGCAGCCATCTGGATAAAAATATGTATTGAAAGTCCAAACAGGAAATAAGAATATAATAATTGATATCCTGTCATGTACCACACCTGGTTGCCAATGGGAAAAAGAAAATTAAAGGTTTCTAACCAATCTTGGCAACATATCTTTTTGTCTGATATTCTTATCTTCCCAAAAGGAATATATGTAGTTTTTCATTAATACCCAACGTAACAGTTATACTGAACAGCATGTTAAAAGTGTAGTACTATAAGGGGAGAACAGTAGTGTAGTTGAAAATTGGCTATTAGACACGTAATTCTGGTAAGAAATTGGTCACTGAAATCTTGTAGGGTTGGTAAGGTTTGAGTAAACATGTGATGTTGCTTTTACAAAGCAAAGCATACAAAGTGATTTCCCTAGTTACATAATTTCCTTAGCACAGTGCGTGCATAATGTCTGTATTGTCCTGTACTATTGCATTGCAGCCAAGGTAGAAGTGCAACATTGTTTGAACCATGTTTGGAATGACTATGTCAATATTCTCTTGAATCACACTCATTGTGCTCGTTTTTAATTAGAAAGATGTTGAGATGATGTATTTATTATACATATAGTTGGAGAAGGTTTCCGAGTGAAACTTGCTGATTTTGGATTAGCCCGAAGAATGGAAGATCAAGACTATTATTTGATGGGAGGAAAGAGAGTGTTACCTGTTAGGTGGATGGCTCCAGAATCTCTTGTGTATGGCTTGTCAACATCAGCATCAGATGTGTGGTATGTAGTGTCATACAGTGAAGTGCTTAAATGCTATAGTGCCCATACAGTACCTAACATTCTCTGTTTACTTGCATACCTTAAAAAGGAAGCACACATGTTGCTGTGTAATGCAGCAATATATTTGTCACAGATTAGGGAGAATTACTGTACACCATGTTCTGTAAATATAACCAAGTAGTTTAGCAATGGTGATAAACTTGACTTTATTGAAGCCTTATGAACATTCTGTAAAAGCTTTGGGGGACCGTGAACTGGTAATGAAATTACCTAAGGTCCTTATCGCTACTAAAATGTATTCTATAGAAATGGATTCTTCTAGGGATATATCCACCACAGACAAGACAACTGTTTGTAGTTGTTTGAAAGATGCTGGGACTGTTAACAGCGAGTTGGTGACTGCCGTGTACTGCCATTTTGGAATGCTGATTTCAGAAAAATGGGAATTTTAAGTTCGATTAGGGATCAAAGAAATATAAGTAGTAAAAAAAGGGAGGTCAGCTACACCTGATGATATAGTGTACATTGGAATGTGGCTTCCCTTGTTTCACAACTTTTAATTGTTTGATCACTAATCAAACTTAAAATTCCTAATTTTTCTTATTCTTGTTTGTTTAACATAATTTTGACTGGTGAACCCACACATACAACAACAAAGTAGACTGCAACTGAGAACCAGCTTTTTCACCCAGAGGGTTATAAATCAATGGAACTGTTTACCAGCTGAAGTGATTTCAGTACCCACCATATCAGTTTTTAAAAAAAGTCAGACGACTTGTGGCTTGTCACAGGATATGGATACGAACAAAGGCCCTGTGCCTAAACTTTTATTTTTGTATCACTTGTGTGTATATCCATTAATTATACAACCAAGTACTAAGAATAATACGAAATGCGGTTAAAATTACATCATTCATAATGAATGAATAAATTAATTAATAAATAAGAAATAATGTTTGAGAAAACTACAAGGCCTAACGCTTCACACTCACCGGGAATAGAATCCATGTTGTATAAAGAGATAATCGTATAATGGGTGAATGTTTCCGTGGAGGTGATAGAAACGTACGACAATTCTATTTAATGCCGATCAAAACAGCACGTGATATACCCACTACCAATCGAGCAGATTCAGATGGATATTTAGAGGAGCGAATTGTTGTTCACTTGTGTTTGAAAGTGTTGCCAGCTGGCACACTAAGTCTCAAGCTGCCATGCCAGCTGCCAGTGGATGCACTCCGTGTATCGATGGCTGCAGGACACCTGAATAGGTTTTTGACATGCCAGCTGCACAAGGACAGGTATGTTTGTTTGTATTGTAATGTACATATGTCTTGTATTTTATATTTTTTCTGGCTTGCTAGGCTCTGGTTGGTTTGGTTGTCTGTTTGTACTAATGTATTGTAAAGAGTGTGGTATGTTTTAAATGTTTTCTTTTCCTTTACCTAGCTTACTAGGCTCTGGCTGGCTTGGCTGTCTTCCTTTATCTGGTTCACCTGGCTTGTATACTCCTACAGTATTGTGCATCTCCTGTAGGTTGTGTATGCACTGTTGTACATGCCCCAATTGTAGATTGCCCCATTGGTGGTTGTACTTGGTTGTATGTGCCCCGGGCCTAGCTAATAATAATAATAAATACCACATGCAGAGTCATCAGAACCATTCCACTGGTGAGTTGACAAAACTCCCCAAATTAATGACACTATAGAAAACCTATAGCTAAAGATTTTGGTCCTAACAAGTCTGATTCCATACATTTTTACCATCGAAATGGTCTGCTGTGCTGGCTGTGTTTACCAATCCCAGTGGCAAGACGTGCAAGTGATGGTACCTTATGGCCAACCTATAGCATACAGCTTTGTGGTATTAACTGAAGACCTGTGCTATGAATTTATGTTCATTCTAGACAGTTTTGATACCTGAATGGCCCATAATTTGGCCTAATTTATCCCCTTTCATTTTGTAAACAACCTCTTGCCTTCCCCTCTACCTCTTTCTTGACACAGTACTCATGTTAAAAACTTTCTAAAAGCTTAGCTGTTGACTACTTGTAAAGTGGATACTCTGGAAGAACATGTGAAAATTTGGTACATGTAGTTTCAATCATTGGCATGCTACAACAACTGACATGGGCAATAAGACCAGTTTTTCCAGCGACAGTCACATATTGATATGCTCTAATAGAGCAGTCACCTTAATAGAGAAGTTAAGCAAATGTTAATAGTAACCGCTGAAATCACTCTCAGATTCAAGTACAGAGAGTATAATGTGTAAGATGTCAGTGGGAGGAGTGACTACAAAGATGGCTAAGCAGTGTGCCCTAAAATATGGCGCTGATATATTTGTAGTGTTGTACATCCTGGATTAGTTAATAAACTCTTCAGTTATGTCCCACCTACCCTAGAGTGAATGAAGAGTTATAAATTTGTCACCGAAACTTGTGTACAGAGTACGTGCATTTGCATACAAGTAATTATCGTCATTAACCTTATAGATAATGATTCCAAAGATAAATTCGCAGTAGGATTTATACACTATATTCTAACATAATATCCTTGCTCTACACATTGTTTCTGTAACTGTACATATAAAAAATTTGCATAATTTACAGTGATGTGTTATTGTTAGGTCGTATGGGGTGTTACTATGGGAACTAGTTACATATGGAGAGATGCCACATCGATCACTGAATGTGCAAGAAATAATTTAGTTAGCTGAAGAAAACAAGCTTTGTCTTGAAAGGTAAAACTTGCACTATACAAACAGGTGTGTTGTACTAGTTATCATTCAACTGCAATACGAACACAATATGTAGTTGGTCTTTGTTGTTTGAAACAGTAGTTGAAAATTTTACTTCAGTGAGTTTTAAAAAATCACGCAGGAAGTAGGAGCCTTGCTAACTGTCGCATACTTATGTTTAAAGTCACTGTAAGCCTTATAGTATATTACCAAAAACCATTTAAATGAATGTAGCAGATTTCTAAAGATATTACAAAAAGCTTCCCGCAAGCCTACACAAACAACCAGCCCTGTATGAGACCGTATGCTCTTTACCAAACTGGTGCCCCCAGAGTAAATGTGTTAATTAAGCCTATAAAGAGCACTATTAATCCATGCAAATATTTTAATACATGGTATGGATTAGCTTATGTTTATACTAGAAATCTGTTTCTATTTTTAAAGTATCTCTGTTCTTATGGATGTTGATCGACCTTAACAATACTGTATTTTTGTAGACCTCCAGGATGTGCAGATAATTTTTATGACATTATACGTCTGTGCCAGCAGCCAAGTGCGAAGAATCGACCATCATTTGCTGCACTCCTTGTTTGGGCTCGACAACACTATGCATCATCTCATAACACCGGTGCTGTATAAGTTTGTAATTTGTCTTTGAAGATTTTGTATAATATATAGCTACAATAGTTTTATCATATGAATATAAATAATGGTATGAATTTGTATTAATATATTTTTATGAATGTGAAACTTCTTTTAAATTATACAAATAAAGGTACTGAGAGCCACTGGCAAGTGCTGCCAGGGAACTCAAATTTGAAAAATCAATAGTTACAGATCTAAAGCTGGTATGCCTGGTAACAAACATTACAAAACACTATACTCGTGTGAATAGTTTCATGAATTTAGCTCAACTTGCATGCTTTATTTATTTTCCATGAAACTTCACAGTCTGCAGCTGTGTATAGGTGTAACACTTGTACCATGAAAAATTCCTCCAAATAATCATGATTGCACAGTGGTTTATGCAAAACATTGAAAGTGTTTTAAGCTTTATGTGCTAATACATGTTACTACAAACCAGTTGATAACTACTGAACAATCCTATATGCAGTTCTCATTATGTGGTACTGGGTAGCCATAATTACTACAGTAATCTTCAGCTTGTGTCCACTTCTTGACTTGTTGTATAAGAGACGTTAGTAGTGGTTGACCATCATAAAGTAAAGTGTATATCATCTGGTATTGTTCTGGAGTAAACTCTACACATGCTAGTCCTGAGGTAGATTCCTATAAATAAGTATACCACTGAATTACAGCTACATGTTATTACAAGGTGTATCATTACCTCAATCTTTTCAAGAAGGCTAACTGTCTCTTGCAAGGCAGCAGTTATAGTATATAAATGATCATCAGAGTCCTTCATTAGTATGTATTGTTCTAGTTGATATTTGTACATCATTACACTGGTGTGGATCTTACAGGTAGCTGTAAATTGTTCTAACATTATGTCAACTGAATGTTTGTTGAAGTCTCTATCTGATAACACTGGTTTGATTGAACCTAGTTTGGTCTATAGTGAAGTAAAGAGTCTAGTATATAACCACAACTAACAGAATTATACACAACTATCTAGCTACTGTACATTATACTTACTGTTTCAAGCTCATCATAGACTTTAACTGCAATGCAATAGAATTTTTGGATCTCTTGTTTCACAATGTCATCTTCAACTGTACAGTTTATTTTATTAGTAACTGCTTCACTTCTTAGTGTAAATGAGACGAGTATCACATTAAGGGTGAACAACAATTGAGGAATCATATGTAGCTATATAGTCTGTACTGACTGCAGAAAGTATATCTTCAAACTTATCTGCTTGTGCTTCTATGAACATGTTTATATACTGTAGAAGCCAGAAAATATAGAGCTTGAGGGGATTTCTTTTTGTAGCTACATATAGATAACAACGTGATGGATATTATATGCTTCATTGCTTAAGTACACATAAACACAAGCCATATATATCCTAGGGGCTTCCTTTATTATATAATATGGTTACCAAGATCAACTTCATGATGCATTATACATGCTCTTTACCAGTAAATGCAGCCATATAATGTTGTATGTATGCATGTGTTGTTACCAATTACTGCCTAGAATCTGCAGATGTTTCTCTGTTACCTAAAGAGGATATATTACTTTCATTTCTTGTAATTTTTATGAATAACGTTTCAACAATTACTCTAGAAGGGAAGCTTGTTCATATTCACAGTCACTTCTTGTAACGATACATCATCAGATGATAGCCCTGTCAATAGGCCGTCATCTCAGAATTTTAGGTTCGAACTGTGTACAACAACCTCCACAGTTATCATTGCTCATGCAGTTATTAAAGTTAGTCAAGCTAGTTGAAGACATTACAAACCGTTCATAAAGATTCTAGTCTCACCAATTGCTAAGCATTTTCATGTGGAAGTTGACTAACTTTGTTACCTTGCAATATACATAAAGCAAAACTGTAAAACCCTAATATATTTTAGCTACCCACTAGGTGTGGCATATTTTTCTATAATATTAATATTGTAAGCATTATAATTATGTTGACTCTTGATTGAAGTCTATTATGTGACCTGGAAACTCTCTTTACTTTACAGAAGATGAGTATACCTTTTATGCTTAAAAAGGCCAGGCAGTAATCTGCAAAAGTTTTAACTGATTATTAGCTTGTGAAATGGGTATCTATCCCATATTCAGTTCCTTCTAAAAGGGGTAGCTAGCTAATTGTTGCCAAATAGATAATTGAAAGTAGTTAAATGGTATAAGTTAGTGTGACAGTAACAAACTGTAAAGGTGAGCTAGTCAATTGCATGTTGGTGAAAAAGAATATTATATTTATTTATTATTGCTTTATGGCAAATATACCAAGGGTCTGCAGCAACTGGTGCTTGCAGCCCGAAACACAGATATAGTAACTATTAATTAACAACTTAACTAAAGTGTCTGAAGTTTGATGTTGGTGGGAGATCGTGACATTTGCTGCACGGACAAAGAAAATGGTAGGTCAGTGATTGTTATCGTTGAAGTGATCCACAAAATGATTCCACATAAATTTCTTCAGTTTAGCCTTGATGGTTGTAATAGATAAATTAGTATCAATTACAGGAAGAGCATTCCACAAATGAGGAAGACGATGAAAATAAGAGTTTCTATTTAAGATGTTGGTGTGGAGATGATGTTTGAGTTTGTTATGTGTAGAGGATCTGGTGTGTCCCTGAGTAAACGTAATGTATCTGTTGATGTCGAAATTTCTTGTAGGTGACTTGAGTGACTTGATTGCAAACAAAACATCATGGATCTCAAAGATATACATTAATGGTAAAAGATGGAGTTCTAATGGCCTGGACTTATTATAATGATGAGCAGTGCTTGGAACAACAAGTATGCTGTATCAAAGCCAATGATTTGTATGCTTTGGACATTATAGAATTGTAATGATTTGACCACTTCAGGTCACTGGAGACAATCACTCCCAGGTATTTTTGAGTCTCTTGACAATTGATTTCAGTGCTGGAAATAAGATATCTGGTGCTGGAGATTGACTTGAAGGATCATGAACACATTTGGTAAAGTTGATAGTTAGATGGGAAAGAGATGTTTGATAAATAATAAAGTTGGTATTGCTGGAGCTTAATGCGGTCTTCATCACATGAAATGGTCATAAAACATTTCACGTCATCAGCAAACTTCTATACTTTGCTAACTTCTATACTGGAAGAGATGACTGTTCATATAAACTAAAAACTAATAGGGGGCCTAAAATACTCCCCCGAGGGACACCAGATATAACTGGTAGTACACTGTCTGATAAGGTGTTGTTGATAGATACCTGCTGTACTTGATCAGTGAGATAGCATTTAAACCACGACCACAGTGTGCCAGTAATGCCAAAAGACTAAAGGTTATTTAGTAGAATACCATGTGAAACAGTGTCAAAAGCTTTTTGTATATCCAGATATATAGTATCAATTTGCGTTGGGCTGTTGGTCAAGAAGTCAAAGAATATTAAAAGCTGTTGTTCCTTTTATAAAGCCAAACTGACAGGGACTAATTTGAGTTACCAGATGATTTACTATTTTATTAAACACTGATCGCTCAAGAACCTTTGATATACTGGAAAGCAATGAGACAGGTATGTAGTTCTTTACTGAAGTTTTATCACCAGCTTTGAAAATAGGTACAATCTTGTGGATCTTCCAACTTGAAGGAATGTATGCATATTTAAGAGACATGGAAAAGAGATGGTGTAATGGCTGGCACAAAATTGGTGCACATCAGCACATGTCTGAAGAACTTTTGGAGAGATAAGGTCAATGTCTGGTGCTTTAGTAGGGTCCAGAAATCATACACTCCTTCTATAGTGATTGAAATAGAGTCTATGTGATCAGTAGGCTCCAAAAGGTTATCAACATTGGATGGTTCAGAGGAATCTGAGAAAACTGAATGAAAATAGCGATTGAACATGTTAACAGAATCAGTATCAGATTCAACAATTTCATTGTCCAAGTGTAAAACAGAAGGAAAATTCTTGGAATGGGTGAGGTTCCTGATATACTTTAAAATATTGTTGTTGTGGTCATGCGATGCATACTCTCTGATGAGGTATAACTCATTGGTTTTACTATTGGCAATTTCCTCCTGGAGTGACTCTTCAGATAATTTGATTTTCTCTTCAAGAGATCTGGTAGGATGCCGCTTATGCCTGCGATGTAGAGTATGCAGGCACTTGATGTGATGTCTAATAGGGTTGATGATTACAGTAAAGAATAATCTGATATAATCAGCTCAATTGTTTCCCAAATGAATTCAACATTATGTGACAGGAAACAACTACTCAAGTTGAAATATGACAAATGTTCATAGAGTCCTTGGTAGTCTCCTTTAGAATAATTGTAAGAATAATAGGTTGCTTGTTTAACAGGCGGTTTACTAAATGATAAATTGAAGTAGTGATCGGATGGGAAAAGGAGAGGGATGAAATGAACCTCTATTGAATCTATACTATCTTCCATGATAGTTAAAGGTAAATCTAGGGTGTTGTTACCTTTGATATGTGTTGAGTTGATCAAGGCCAATAACAAAAATTAAATCACAAAATTGTTGAGATATATGAGATTGGCCTGAGAAGGTATTCCATTCAATGCCAGTGAAATTGAAGTCTCCAAGGAGATGTCAGCAAGAGTACTAAATAGGATGTCATAATACGAAGGTGATGAGTTGGGAGGAATGTAGATCACACAACAGACAATTGGATGTTGCAGGTTCAATTAACACAAACTATTTCGATATCTACAGGTGATGCCAAAAGTTGACACAGAATATGTTTCTGGCTTCCTGTATTCACAGGCCTTAAGTCTTCTCACAGGTCCCTAGTGGGATAGCATTCACAGAATACTGCTATGGATAGCAAGCATCACACCACCACCATGTGATGATTTATCGTTACGGTACGCTGAATAGCCATAGGGAAGAATTTCATTGCTGTATATCTCACTGGTCATCCAAATTTCAGACACTCCAATAATATCATAAGAATTTGCATATATCAATGATTGAAATTTGTCAAGTAATATGTATAAACTAAATCTGGCAATCACAAATTAAATCTTCTAATATTTGCAAATATGTGTGACTTATCTAAGGAAGCCAACTTGTATATTAACTATAGTACAGCTGTGTAACTTGAAGACAGTCATGAGCTGTAGACATTGTGTAGGTGGGCACATATTGTCATATTACAGTGACAGTACATAATGTGCAATACAGTGGAACCTCGATTATCCAATCTAATTGGGGGAAAGGGTGTTCATATAATCAAATAGTACGTAAAATCGAACTTCCGTACATTTATATGCAGAGTTTTGCTCAGGTACTCTAATAAAGCATACACTTGTTGACAAAATACCCTAATTGAGCAGTCAATTTGGTGTTTGAATAATCGAGAGTTTGGTTAATCAGTGTTCAGATAATCGAGGTTCCACTGTAAAGTGTTTGGTTCAGAGAAACATCAAAGAAGTGCAACATTTGTGCCATATATATATATGTGTAGTAGGAAGATGTTGAAATTATATTTATTTGTAGTTGGGAGGAATTTGGATTAGCCTGAAGAACGGAAGATCAAGACTATTATTTTATGGGAGGAAAGCAAGTGTTACCTGTTAGATCTCTTGTGTATGGCAAGCATCAGATGTGTGGGTAGCACCTTAGGTTACTATAGGCATCCACAAAGTGGTTATTTGGTTTAAAATGGTATCGCTACAACCAGTGAAACCCACAATCATTTCTTTTTGTTCACACAATTTAAACCCACAATTGATGTTTGCAAACCTCTGTATAAAACTAATGTGGTGAATGCAAGTTTGCCTTCCTTCACCTATTAGGTGAGCATACCAGAGTGGTATATATTACTTATGCCATGGCCACTCGGGATTTGCCTGATATATATCAGGCAAATCCTGAATGGCCATGGTATAACTATTAACAGTAGTAAATGATTATTTACTCTTGCTATTAAATAGGACATTTGTCACCACTGAAACTTATTCACATGGTATAGGCACATTTGCTGAGTGCATACATGTAAATATTTACAGTTGTGTAAATATTGTAGTTGGTGAGTATTAAAGCAAACCAGCATTTATGCACTCTTCTTTATTCTATACCCTTATTCCACATATTACTTCCACAACTGCAAATACACTCTTCAATAAAAATTTGCATATTATTGTTAGGTAATAATAAAATAATTAAGGGGTGTTACTATGGAAACTAGTTACATATACGTTCAGTTAGCAAAGGAAAGCAAAAACTTGTGTCTTGAAAGGTTACGCTTGTAAGGGGGTGTTTATATATATATACAAATTCAATTACAGTATAAACTCTGTTTGTCAAAATGTTAAGCATAAATGATCTTCTTGTCAAGTATCATTGTAATCTTTTCATGCAATGTTACATTACAGTGAGGGTCACCAATAAAGTGTTTTGTTTCAGAGCAACATCAAAGAAGTGCAACATCTGTACATAATATATAGTAGGAAGATGTTGAAAATTGAAATGATATTTATTTGTCGTTGGGGAAGAAAAGTGCAAGACTTTGGATTAGTCTGAAGAATGCGAGATCAAGATTTATGGGAGGAAAGCAAGTGTTAACAAGGGCGGATCTAGAAAGGGGGAGCTAAGTTGGATAGTGACATAGGTAACTAGCCATGCAGACATTAGAAGATACCAAGCCTTCTCACAAGGCCCTAGTGGTAAGATTCATGTAGTGTCCATGGTCAAATGATTACACTTTGCGTGCAAAGCTATCATGCATGCATGATAATCATTTCATTTGTAGCTACCAAGCATTTAGATAGCTATAGCTAGCTATAATTATACCATAATGCATCAGCTCCCCTTAGCCATGCTCCAATCAGTTAAATTTGTGAGGTAGAAACATGTATAGCTAAGTGACAGTAAGTGGCCAACTGCTTGTTCCTTGGTTGAGGCCTGGCTTAATGCCCATGAGTAAGTCTGTGACTTTGTTATGGGCTTGCTATCGTGTTTAGCGGGCGAGAGTGCATTTATAGAAGAAGCCATGGTGTGGCGCTGGGAACGATACCACAAAGGCAACTGGAAGCGAATTTATTAACTTAGCGTGTTCCACCTGGCTTTACAACGTGGACAGGAGTCACTTTGTAGTGCTGATATGCATTTGCTCTGTTCCCTCGCTAACTGCATTCGCTAAGAATGGCTTTCAGGGTAATTCGCCCACTTGTGCTTAGGTCATGGCAATGTTCTATGTGTTTATGATACATCATAATTGTTGAATGGCTTCATAACATTGCAGTGGATTGGTGAAAGGAATGCGATAATGTGTCTGGCATTGGTCATGCTTCGGTAAACTTGTTTACTGTTTCAACAGTGCTGTATTGGGATCAAAGGGAAAATACAGCACAGTTGAAACAAATACAGCACACTGCCAGCTTTGAAGTGTGCAGCCAGGTGTACAATATGGAAATAAAAGTACACTTTTCACTTTGATCTTTTCACCAAAAGTACAATATAAATATAGCATATTCACCCACTATATGAGACTGTAAATTACCAAGACTATGGTTTGCTAAATGGCCGAGTTGGTAGCTACATATTGTAGTCTACTGATTAAACCAACTAAAACATTTTAAAATATAAAAACCACACTAATCACCTCTTATAGTCATAGTGGAAAACACTGTTAATTATCTGAATAGAACAAAACCCACAATTAAAGTTTTTGTAACTGGAGATGTAACCCACAATCGAAACCTGTTTTTCTGTGAATGCTATCCCACTAAGTACCTGTGAGAAGGCTAAAGCCTGTGAATACAGGGAGTCATAAACATGTTTTTGGAAGAACTCTTGAGGAAAAGGAAGCTATATTCTCCTGGAACAGAGTTGAACAATAGGTATAGTTACATAGACATTATTTGTGTTGGTAGTGATGCATAGTTCCTGAAATAAGTCTGCCTTTGATATACATAGAAGATTTAGGGTTTCCTAAATCCGCCCCTGTGTTACCTGTTAGGTGAATGGCTCATCTCTTGTGTATAACTTATCGACATAAGCATCAGATGTGTGGGTAGCTATGTAATGTATTATAAATATGCTTAAATGGTATGGTGGCCATACAGTACCTGGAAAAGGAAATCACATGTATGACTGTGTAATGTAACCTCATGCTTGGTCACGGATTAGGGAGAATTATAGCTATGTTCCTGCCGGTAATGCAAGTTAAGTATAGGTTTTTACAGAGCATTGCTTAGGCTTCTGTAAATGATAAGTCAGGTTTGCTTCCATTGATGAATCACTTAGTTGTCCATAAAATTCAGGTTGTACATTTTAATGAATTATTCCTTTTCTTTCAGATACAGTTTCGGTTATTTAATAAAATCAGTTATGTTAAAACAATATTGTGCTGTTTGACAGAGTTTGTTGCATTTGCATACGGTACTGAACTTCTGTGCAACGTTTACAGTTTCATGTTGCAGACCATGGTACTACCATTAATTCATGTGTTAGATCAGCAGTGGGAGGAGTCTCAGTGACAACCAGGGCACTGAAACATAGTTGTAGCGTTGTCTATCCTGGATTATTAAGTTATAGTTATATCACAGCAGGAGTAGAATATCTTATAGTTATTGACACAAGTCCAAGGTGAAGCTGAGGACAAGTGTTAATAACTAAGATATTCTACTCCTGCTGTGATATAACTATAACTTCATAATAATCCAGGATAGACAATGCTACAACTATGTTGCCCAGGTCCAGTCATGGATGCTGCATGGAAAAGGGAAGCTCATGTGTTACTGTGTAATGCAGCAAAGGTTTGACTAGTGGAAACTATACCGGTTGCAGTATTTGGTTTCTTAAACATCACCTAGTTGTCATTCAGTATGGTTAGGTTTACTACCATTGGAAAAGTTGTTCATACATTAATCTTACTAGAATGCACTGTAGGAAAACACTTTAGAGCTATGAAGTGATGGCAGGATATATACATTTAACAAGTTATTCAAATACATTCCCAGACACGTATTTTTCAGTTTTCTTTCAACAGTATCAGCAACAATAAATTAAACATTAATGTGTGTATTATGCTGCATGCAATACTCCCTTGTATATAGAATACATACCACCCGGCTGCTTTTGATTCATGTGTTAGATCAGTATAATGACAACAAGAGCACTGATACATAATTGTAGTGTTGTACACCCTGTATTGATCTTGCTATGCTACACCCCTACCCTAGATCAAGCAGTAATTGAAGGGCATTAATTTTGTCACCAGAACTTGACAAGTTCTGGTGACAAAATTAATGCCCTTCAATTACTGCTTGATCTAGGCAATTTGTTCACAGGGTTAGGACATTTGTATATATCTAAGAAACAATATAGTTAGTGGTTCATAAGCACTCACTTCTACATCATTTCTATTATCCTTGTGCCACATTTTTCTGCAACTGTAAATGCACTCATTCATGATAATCTGCTTTATACTTTCAATGGTGAATGATTATTGGTAGGTCATATCATGTGGGGTGTTACTATGAGAACTAATTACAGTACATATAGTAAATGACACCACTCACTGAATTTTGTTTCATAATAAAACAAAAATTTTATACCTTGAAAGTGAAGTTTGTGTACAATTTTGAATTAAATAAATACACCGTGTTTGTAAATACAAGTTTAGGAGTGTAAAAGTTGATAAAGTAGTTCCAGCAAGAGTTCACAACATTATTGTTTTACATGATGAACCATTAACTTTGCTAGCTATATTGAATACCAATGCAATGTATTTAAGAAGCAACAGCCATTCAAATGAGTGTAAAGCAGTTTTCTATAGATACATTAGCTACAGTATACTCCTATAACCTGTCTACTCTGTATGAAATGGCATTGTGCATTCTTCACCAAACTGGTATAAGATTTGATGTGGTAAATTCAGTATAAAGCTAAACTTTTGGTCAAAGACTATAAAAACGACACAAAGCTGTAAATAATCAAAGAAGAATTAATCCAGTGATGTGATTGTTAATTAATATACACAATCTGGACCTATACTTACTTTTATACTTGAGGTATGTTTTTAAAGTGCCTCATGCTTTTATGCATGTTAATCAAGTATGTATATATGTGGAAATGTGTATATTAACTATACAAGCAGCATGCAGTGCATGTAAATGGCATATACTTATACCTACAGACATACTGAACATTGTGTAGGCCTCCAGGATGGACAGATATTGATTATGACATTATACGTCTGTGTCAGTAGCCAAGTTCTTATCCTGCATTATTATGGTTACTGAGAACCATTTTATGATATGTGCATGTGTGCATGTAGCAATTTAACAAGCATCCTGTACATGTGGAATAAGATCCTCCACTTGTGTACTACTTTAATGCAAATACATGTTTGCCAGAATAAATTCAGCTACAAAATTCACATCATGCAATAATACTAGGAGTTCACTGTATTACTATGCATGACATTGTATTGTTCACTTTGCTGCCTCACAGAAAACTTCACATATTTTGTGCTTATAGTTATACCATGAAACATTCCCATGCAAACATTATGACTGCATGGATTGATGGACAAGTAGTTTATGCAATGTATAAAAGGTGTGTAAGACTTCAGAATACAAAAGGTAATCAGTACAAACCAGTTGATAACTACTGAACAATTCTATATGCAGTTCTCATTGTGTGGTACTGAGTAGCCATAATTGCTACAGTAATCTTCAGCTTGTGTCCACTTCTTGACTTGTTGTATAAGAGATGTTAGTAGTGGTTGACCATCATAAAGTAAAGTGTATATCATCTGGTATTGTTCTGGAGTAAACTCTACACAAGCTTGTCCTGAGGTAAATTCCTGTAAATAAGTATACCACTGAATTACGGCTACATGCACACTACCAGAGAAGTATGCCATGAAACGTCTGTGATTTTTCCATGAAATGTTAAATCTGCCCTATGAAATGTACCATGAAAGTTGATTCATGTTATACCATTGGTTGTTTCATGGGCCATGAAATGCATCTATTGATCAGATTATCATGGTAATTTCATGGTGTTGCAGAGATTTCATGGGTGCAGTACCCATAAAACGTTAAAATTCATGGGATAAACCATAGATATTTTCATGGGTATTTCATGGTTATTTTCATGGAAATTTCATTGTATCTGGTAGTGATGTTATTACAAGGTGTATCATTACCTCAATCATTTCAAGAAGGTTAGCTGTTCCTTGCAAAGCAGCAGTTATACTATATAAATGATCATCAGAGTTCTTCATTAGTATGTATTGTTCTAGTTGATATTTGTACACCATTACACTGGTGTGGATCTTACAGGTAGCTGTAAATTGTTCTAACATTATACCAACTGAATGTTTGTTGAAGTCTCTGTCTGATAACACTGGTTTGATTGAGGCTAGTTTGGTCTATAGTGAAGTAAAGAGTCTAGTATATAACTGCAACTAACAGCAATTATATCTAGCTACTGTACATCAATACTTACTGTTTCAAGTTCATCATAGACTTTAACTGCAGTGCAATAGAATTTTTGGATCCCTTGTTTCACAATGTCATCTTCAACTGTACAGTTTGTTCTATTAGTAGTTGCTTCACTTCTTAGTGTAAATGAGATGAGTATCACATTAATGGTGACCAACAATTGAGGAATCATGTTTTGCTTTGTAGCTATATAGCCTGTATACTGGCAATGACTGCAATCTTCAAATCAAGCTTATCTGCATGTGCTTTCTATAAACTTGTTTATATACTGTATAGAAGTCTTGTAGCTATAGACAGAGAATAATGAGGTGATTTTTTTTTTGCTGTAGCTGCACTATGTGCTTCATACATAGGTAGGCACAAGCCATACATGTGATGCTTCCTTCATGAATATGTCTGTGGTTACCAAGATCAACTTCCTGATGTACATGCTTTTCAACAATGTGTGTACATGCAGCCATATAATGTTGTATATGCATCTTTTTCATGAAATTCCCAATTGCTCCTGCAGACGCTTCTTTGAGGATTACTTTGAATCCTTTCTCATAACTTTCCAAATAGCTACCATACGGCTCTTTGCTAATATTCATGGTAGCTAATGTCACTTGTTGTGTGTCGGGATGTGTTCCATCTCAGATGATATTCCACACCATCTTCTCACAATGTTAGGTTTTAAACTATGTAACAACAACATCCATAGTAATCATTGCTCATGCATTTATTAAAGCTGGTCTAGCTATAGTTGTGGACATAATAAACTGGTCATAAAAATTAATGTTGTATTTATTATACCGTACTTCTAATATTTATAAACCGTTAAAAATATTTCGTCGAAGCTAGCATCCGACGAAAATTAATTACACGAAATTTTTTTACCAACGTAATATTAGAGAAGTTGAATAAATTCGGTTAACTGCTTTCTGGCCACCTGGATCAAAGCTTGGCCGTTGGCGTTTCAAGAGTATATACGTCTTTGCTGCAGTATTTTAATAAAACAAGAATGGCCTCCTGCATCCCAGGGGAGAGCTGCCGCTGGGTCCTCGCCTGGGGATTTCGCCGCCAGCGATAGCGTTGGCAATGATGCCATGCCATATGATACACAGCTACTACAGGACCCATTAAATGAAGTATATATATATATTTATATAAATATAAATACAATAAATACTTTAGGATTAAGGAAGAAGATCCATCCCTCCTGGAGGAGACTGAGTGTGGCCCCAACTAGACATTGGGTGACCTGCAGTTCGATTCCTGGGGTTGGAGGGATTTTTTCCTTACTTTGGCCCCTTTTCTGTTACACCTTTTCAGCTATAAGTCACTAAGTCTAAGTCCTTGAAATTAGGTTAGGTAATCCTAAGGCTGCAGCACATGTTGCTGTCAGACCTTCAGTGCTGGTCACTGTAAAGCACTAATACAATACAATATATACGAATATGTAAATTGTATGGAATGAGCTTCTAGCTACAGCAATTCCACTCCAGTCCACTCGGCTTGAGTTTGTGACCGGCGGACAACTCTCAGGGTGCAGCCTCCATGGATTCACTGCTTGTTATTCTGCCTCTCCTATATACAAAAAGGACAGTATAATTTTAACGAATTAATAAAGCTACATAATTCATTGTTAAAAAAATTTTGTCGCTTGAGGACACCGGTGAAAATTATTTAACACGAAAATTTAACTTGTAAAAATTTCTCGCAGCTTATATTTATAGAAATACGGTAGTTGTGCAGCCACACTAAATGTTAAAATTACAAAGCATTTTGCAACATTTGTTGTGGCACATAAGCTTGTTAACATTACTGACTGGTGTTTCAAATCCATTATGTGACCTGGAAACCCTCAGAAGATGAATATACCTTTTATGTTTAAAAGGCCATGGCAGCATTCTAACTGTAGCTTGTGAAATCAAAATGCAAAATAAACTTGATCTAAAGAGTTATCTCTATGGTAGCTAGTCCCATGTTCAGCTCCTTCTAAAAGGGGTAGCTAGTTGTTGCCAAATAAGTAATTGAAAGTGGTAGACTCAGTATAGTTACGTAGTTGAAAATAGTATAAATTAGTGGGATAGAAACAAACTGTAAAGGTCGCATAGTAGTGAAAAGAATATTATATGTAAATTAAACCTGGCAATCACAGATTAAATCTCCTAATATTTGCAAAATATGTGTAACTTTTATATAAGGAAGTAAATAAAGCTATAGCCGTGTAACATGAAGGTAGTCATGAACTGTAGACATTGTGTAGGTGGGCACATCTTCTCTTGCAGTGTCACATTACAGTGATGGTAAATAAACAATAAAGTCTAGAGAAACATCAAAGAAGTGCAACGTTTGAGCCATATATATATATATATATATATATATATATATAGTCGGAAGATGTTAAAATGATATTTATTTGTAGTTGGGGAGAAAAGTAGCTGAATTTGGACTAGCCTGAAGAATGAAAGATCAAGACTATTATTTCATGGGGAGGAAAGCAAGTGTTTCCTGTTAAATGAATGGCTCCAGAATCTCTTGTGTATGGCTTGTAGACATCAACCTCAGAGGTGTGAGTATGTAACGCCCTTTTGTCCAGAGGTAAATAAGTATACCACTAATTGCTGTTCATAGTACCATTATACCTCAATCATTTCAAGAAATTTAGTTGTGAGGATGTGTGTGGGTATGTAATGCCCTTTTGTGAAGTGCTTAAATGGTATGGTGGCCACACAGTGTCTGTAATAGGAAACCATATGTATAACTGACCTCATGCATTAGGTCACAGATTAGGAAGAATTCTAATATGTTCCTGCCGGTAGTTACTTCAACCTTTTACAGAGCATTGCTTAGATTTCAGTAACATGATAAGCCATTGCTAAATCACTTGTTTAGTTGTTCATATAATCTTACTAGAATGCAGGAAAATTTTTAAAAGATAGCGGGATGCATTTAGATGAAGTATTCCTGTTTATTCACATACAATTTCAGTTACAAGAAGGACACTAATACATAATTGTACGTATAGCATAGTACCCTCAATTAGATTAAATACGTAAGTAAATCTTGTACATGATTCCAGCTCCCGTTATATTCCCCACCTACCCTAGATTTAGCAGTGAGTGGAGATTTGTATATAGGACATTTGTCACCACTGAAACTTGCTCACAGGGTAGGACATTTACTGAGTGCATGCATGCAAGTATTCAGTTGCAGTCATGTAAATATTGTAGTTAATGAGTCTAACAGTATAAAGAAGTCCTTTACTCTCTTCTGTGTTCTATAATTCACCATGTTCCACACATTATTTCTGCAACTGTAAATGCACTCCTCAATAAAAATACGCATAATTATTTTAATGATGTATTATTGTTAGGGTGTTACACTATGGGAACTAATTATATTTGGAGAGATGCCACAGACATTGCTCACTGAATGGTTATGTAACTCAGTTAGCAGAGGAAACAAAAACTTAATACAATTAATTGATATGCGTGTTTGTACATATAAGATAGCTACATAGTAGCTAACCTCTAATGATCTTAGTATCAGCATGCAATTTATTACATGTTGTGATGATGTCAGAGTCTTTCATCTCAACAGACTGATATGCAGTAGGCAATAAATCTACCAACAAGATTATATGGAACAGCATGTACCATAGAAGATGGTTACACTGTATATGTTTTATACTAGCAGCCTCATGTTTCCCTTATGAATATGTGGTTACCAAGTCAACTTCCTGCCATGTGGTATATATATATATATATATGACATAGTACATTTTCTTATTCACATGCAGCCATAAAATATATATGTCATTACATGAAATTCCCAATTATCATGTAGGTTCTTTTTTGTTGCCTAAGGAATTACTTCCCTTACTTGTAATTTTATGTATCACTTTCCTACAACTACATACTTGGGAACTGGTGCTTTTTGCTGCTTAAATGATAATGTCACTTCTTACAATGCAGGAAATAGAAAGCACAAGTAGATACGTTTGAAGATATACTTTCTGTGTTCAGTACAGACTATATAGCTACATAGCAAAACATGATTCCTCAATTGTTGTTCACCCTTATTGTGGTACTTATCTCATTTACACTAAGAAGTGAAGCAGTTACTACTAAAATAAACTGTACAGTTGAAGATGACATTGTGAAACAAGGGATCCAAAAATTCTATTGCACTGCAGTTAAAGTCTATGACGAACTTGAAACAGTAAGTATAATGTATACAGTAGCTAGATAGTTGTGTATAATTCTGTTAGTTGTGGTTATATGCTAGACCCTCTACTTCTTAACAGACCAAACTAGATGTCATCAAACCAGTGTTATCAGATAGAGACTTCAACAAACATTCAGTTGACATAATGTTAGAACAATTTACAGCTACCTGTAAGATCCACACCAGTGTAATGATGTACAAATATCAACTAGAACAATACATACTAATGAAGGACTCTGATGATCATTTATATACTATATTCCTTGCAATTAGCAGTAAATATCCTTCAAACAATAGAGGTAATGATAGCTACACCTTAAAGCATAATCCAATTAGTGCATTTATTTACAGGAGTCTTCCTCAGGACAAGCTTGTGTAGAGTTTACTCCAGAACAATACCAGGTGATATACACTTTACTTTATGATGGTCAACCACTACTAACATCTCTTATACAACAAGTCAAGAAGTGGACACAAGCTGAAGATTACTGTAGTAATTATGGCTACCCAGTACCACACAATGAGAACTGTATATAGGATTGTTCAGTAGTAGTTATCAACCAGTTTGTATTAATTTTTGTATTCTTAAGTCTTAAAATGCAATTTATCACTGTAAATAAGACAAGGAAGCCTATTTATGGTGGGGATTACAGGGGCAGATCTAGGATATTTTGAAAGGGGTGGCTAAGCTGAACAGGGATATAGTTAATTAGCCGGACATTAGAAGATAGCAAGCCTTCTCACAAGGTCCTAGTGGTAAGATTCATGTAGTATCCATGATAAATTAGCTATTTGGAATAATGACTACATTAGTGTGCAAAGCACAGTAGCATACAAGCATGCCAACGTAGGGGGATTTGGAGCCATGCCCCCAAGAAATGTTTGAAAATTAGGCCCTTTAAATGTGAATCTGAGAGTGTTTTAGCAGTTTTTCAGTGGAAATAATGGAATTTCAATTTATATCATTAAATTTTACTTTTTCATTAAAATCAAGACTGATTGCAATATGTATTGAGTATAGCTATCATGATTGCATGATAATCTTTTCATTTGTAGCTACCAAGTATTTACTTATATACCATAATGCATCAGCTCCTCTTAGCTATGCTCTAATCAGCTAAATCTGTGAGGCAGAAACATGTGTATATGTAAGCATTCTACAGCATGTTAAAAGAACTGTTTATAATCACCTTACACTTTATACATTCAACTTGACATACTTCACTTACACTATCTGTTAGGCAGCATGGTAACCATCATTGTACTAGAGGCTGTATGTTAATTCTGTATTTGCATTTAAATACATTATATCAATGCCCATAATAATGTCAGAGCATAAAGAACCTTTCATTGCATGTCTTCCTTTTTTACCTTTTAAAGTGTACATGCACATAGATATTAAATGACTGCATGCCAGCTACTAAATTATAGATTGTCATTTGAAACATGATAGCTGTGTTCAGATAGGAAGTCTCTTCAAACTTTATGCTAAAAATAGAATTGGGTTTTTAAGTACTCATGTTCCAATAGACACATCACAATACTGAAAAGTATTAGCAAATGTAGCAATGTCATATCAGCCATTACAAAGATCATGAAATGCATCATGTCAGCTACTGTGCAACATTTATTTCACAACACTGCCATTTTAACTGCTGCAAACATGTGATGTTTCCCTTGCTTTTATACACTATCATTGCATGTATTATACCCCATTACAAGCCACTTTACATTTGAGCTGAGAAATCCTTATCTGAGTAAAGATGTTAGTTACCTGTCTTTCAATGGTTAGTTGTATAGCTATTTCATGTTATGTGTGGTGCTGCTAACTACAGTCAATGATCCACTCAGACTTTGGCTTGAGTTTTCTTTGCTTTTATCATTCTATGTGGCTTGTGTAAAATACTATACCATAAATACAATATTCCTAATCAATTTATTCCTAATGATTTCTTTGGCTGCCTGCTAACCATGTCAAGTACATATAATAGGTAATAGTATGCTCTATGAGGAGGGGAGAGGAGATAAATTTCCCACTATTATGTATTACTGTATCCATAGCGATTAGAGTTGGACCAATCTGCCCACTTTTAAGGCTAAGCCGATATCTGCTCTATTTTTACCAGTAGTTAACCGACCAATACCTTCATGATTGTAGGGCTCCACAAGTTACACTTGTGTTTAATCCACTAAAAGTTAAGCTAATGCCATATGAGGTTGTATACATATATACTACAAATTGAAACTGCTAATCATATTTTAATGTTGTTCACTTATTAACACTCACCTTTGTTCCTTCCTTTTATCTTGGTGCTTCACCTACTAAGTGTTGTAGGCTACCCACTATCGACTGATGGTGGGGTGGTTTGGTAAATGCCCGAGGTCTCGGCTGCCTTGGGTGCAACTTAAAATACACTGCTAGTTTGTTCCTAATTTTTTTAAGCAGGCCAAATTTATAAAGTGTGGAATGATATTTGAATGACAGATACTTGGGTAAGCAGGGGAGAATTTGGATTAAGAATACCTTCCCAGTATTCCAAATTCTTCCAATGCCGGCCACTCCTAGTGCCTACTAGGCAACATCCTAGTGAAACCTCAGGCGGTCCGCTCCTTCTGTAAAGATTCGACGTGCTGCAACTGCAGCCTTGTGTAGAGGGTGCAACAAGCACCTTACACACACACACACACACACACACACACACACACACACACACACACACACACACACACACACACACACACACACACACACACACACGCACACACACACACACACACACACACATACAGCGTGTGTATAAAGTGGGCTGACACAGCCCTGGCACACCTGCGGTGCAGAGAACACAACGGCTGACCTAGCCGTGGCACACCTATGATGCAGGGGACAAAATGGCTGGCATAGCCCTGGCACACCTGTGGTGCGGAGAACACAACAGCAGTAGCATACAATATACAAGTATGGGTGAATTCTACATTTAACAGCTATGCATGCATACAAATGAACACTATCGCTCACCAGGTGCTGGTAAGTATTATCAGTGGTTGCTGAACCAGTGGTGACACAGGTATTGCCTATACAAGGAGGTAGTGGTGTACCCCCCTTTGACTTACCAGTGTAGTGCATTCAAGTGATCTGTAAGCATTACAAGAAATACGAGACTGCCCTGCCAGAGTTTGAATATTTGAAAACATTACATTTGTAATTGCCTAACAGGTGTCAGCTAGCAGCTCAAACTAGCTAGTGAAAGCCATATAAGTGCCATATATATATATATATATATATATATACACACATAAGAGGACTGGTAGATATCTTGAGTAGGTTGTAGCCACTGATTGCATGAATATGTTGAATTTCTTGGGGTAAGACACAAAGAGGAATGTGGGGTGGGTGGGTATTAATTTCCTTCTGGTGGAGCTCTCGTCAGGTGTCACGACACATAGGCTGAGCACGTGCTACTGCGCATGCGTTAAGTATTCTTAATGGAGCCCAACTACTCCAATTAATGTTTGTGTGATGGGTATACCGTCTCTGATTCCTGACACCCCTATATCAGTAAGTTTTATATTTATTTTGCACGCTATTTGTCGTTCCAACATTAACCTTCTTTAACTTCTTTAAATGTCATTATATAATTCATTCTGGGAATCCCTTGATAAAACTTTCATTACATATGTTAAGCTGGACAATTGAAGTTTGCAAACTGCAAAGCTACCTAGCCATCTTGTGACTAAATAATAAACTGATAAAAACAAATTAATGAACTAATGAAAAGTCCTGTACAGAACTAGTTATTGACCCACCTCATCAAAGAAATAAACTCATACAAGATCTACCAATGGAAATTATGTGTCTCAAGTTGTATTGGAAGATCTCAAAAAGTTCACTTCTTTGATACAAGCTTGTTCATGCAAAACTAGTTAGTGTATTTGCTAACCATCAAGATTGTGCCATTGCTAATTGTATTCCTTGTGTGGCATTACAATTAACTGTATAGCAGACAATAATAAGCTTTGATGGTCATCATAGGAAGTTAAAAACTTGAATAGCTTGTACTAAAATAGACTGGCATTTAAGCCAAAAATAAATTTTGTTACACATGTGTTTTTCAAAAAGTCCCTGCTGCTCTTTTGTCATTCCACCTGACAAAATATGTATAATGTGTAACTGTATGCATATGTGTATATAATACATCTGTAACCATAGATATTTACAGTGGAATCTCTTTATTTTGAAGATCTTGATACTCAAGTGTTCTTATTTCTGAATTGGTAATGATGATAGTGATGATGACACAGTATTGATGTTAGGAGTCTAAATTATAGGATTATGGACAAGTGTCCCAATTATCACATTCATGGTCCTCATTTCAGTACCTCCAGTTCCCATGTACTGCAATGGGCTTAGCTATACACAGATACAGTTTTGCAGTATATTATGTAACTTACCTATACACATGTAGATGTACACAATGCAAAATATGTTATGAATCAGAGAGAATTGCTAATGCATGGCATTGTAATGGAATAACATACATTGGAGTACTCCAGCTACTCCGTGTGTATTGTATACAGTATCATTAAATGCATGCAATTGAAAACTGATCAGTGATCATCTTCAATCATGAATATCCAGTATAACTTTTGTTAAGTTCTCTGACACAAATTTATGGTTGATTGGCTACCAAGTACATTGAGAATTATATTTAAATCTATGTAACTTGTTAACTGCTGTATTGAGTTATCTTTGAAACAGGGGTGTACTGATGAGGGGTTTAAGGATGCTCCTACTGAAATTGTCAGTAGCAAGCTAGTGTGTTGCTGTTGATTTATTGGCAAACACAAAATCAGCAAGAAGTGCATCAATCTATATTACCACAGTGGCAGATCTGTGGGGGCACCACAAACAACTCCCCAAACAATATAAATCGAAATACTCTAATAGAGCAATCAGTAAAATACTCTAATAGAACAATCACTACGTGCAACGCTATTCTACAGTTGCTTAGTATGAAAAACTTTGCAGCGCTATCCCATGGGTACACGTAGCCTGCTATAAACTTTTACAAATAAAATATTGTACATGGTTACTTGTATATGACAATTTACTTTAGGACCATAACTGAGCTACGTGAGTACTCATGACTGTCACTAATTACCACAGCTCTTGATCAATTTGCATATACCGGGTGAAGTATTGTGATGTTAACTGGTGTTTCATAGCTAATCTGTTAGCTGGATAGCTATGTAGTTAGAACTGGGTATATTATACATGCATGATACTGCATGATACTGATGAAGGCAACACAATTTTCATTCTGCAAGGTATGTGTGTGTGAGATCATCAGGCATATAATTATAATTATAGGTCAGTTCAGTAGCTAAAAGTTGACCATACACTTATTTTGCTAACTGGAATTTGACAATATGCAAAATTAAATTTTCATCAGCACAGCCCCCAGCATCCTGATCTACTTTCCAGTGATTGGAAATCTTTGCAGTTTTGCTTTCAGCAGCAACCTAGCGCACTAAATTTAGCAGCACAGAATGAGTGAGTAATGACTTGTAGTACAGAACAACAATTCGCAGTAGTATGAAAACTCTCAAAGAAGGATCCACAGATGGGATATTAGCTTGGACATGAACCATCTTGAATGTTATTATCATTATTAAAAGATCAAGATACTCTAATAGAGCAGTCAAGTGTACTCTTATAGAGCATTCTTATAAATATCAAAGTAATAACAAATTCACGTTACAGAGAATGCTTTGATATTTGCAAAGTATGCAAGGTTTTTATTCTGGTAATAGACCTATACACTGGTGTCTTACTGGGTAAGGGTAAGACACCACTGTACAGGTCTATTACAGGGTAATTACCAGTGTACAGGTCTATTACAGGGTAATTACCAGTGTACAGGTCTATTACAGGGTAATTACAGGTGTACAGGTCTTACTGGGTAAGTCACATGCAAATTTTTACAAACAAGTCACATACTTTGTGGGTTACTAACAAAAATTTAGCTACAGGGGCCACTGTCTAAATAACTAAGAGATGCATTGCTAGGATTCTGCAGTGGATAAACACCCTTCAGAATGATGTAATAATCACCTTGGTTCCGCCATTATTACATCATTATTACATCATTCCTTCAGAGTTATTTGTCCACTGAAGAATCCTAGCACTGTATGTCTTCCTATACAAAGAACTTTATATTGTCAGAGATGTTATAGAGTGTTGAACTTTAGGAGTTTTCATTATATTTCTAGACTTTACTTTTTATAAAGTGGGTGATACAAAACTGGGCCAGTACGAGCTTATATTGCTACATATACTCTGCAGTGTTTTGGTCATGCATGGGAATAGATAGACTGCCTGTACTTATGTCATGCACTTCACATCTTTGGTACACTGTATTTAGAAATCTGTTCAGTCATTAAATTTTTGTCAGTGAATTAATGTGCATATGTATAAGCCCACTAGCCACGTCTCAGGAGGTTATACATATAATATGGATCCTCACAAAAGTAAATACACATAGCTACTATGTTATCACATTAATTCATCTAGCAATTTGTTGGGTTTTGGACCATTCAAGGCTTCTTATTGATCTTGCTGCTGGTAAATAGTGTTAAATCCCTTGAAAAATCCTGTCTACACCCATGGAATTACATAATGAAACTATCTCTTCTTCAAATTTAGAAGTTTATAATTATTTGGAATGTAATTATTAGTTACTCCTATTACTATTTTCATAATTAAATGACACGAAAAAACTAGAAACAATTTGCTGATGCTAAACACTACACTGAGTGGGCTCCAAAGTTTAAGTACTCTACTGAAAACACAATGTTTAAGTACAGGTTGAATGCAGAGAAGACCCTGGATCCCAGGCTGTGTGGCACCTTGGGCACTTTCCTAGACTACAAGTTGTCTGTGGATCAAGTCACCACCTGGTCTGGGATTTTTTTCTGCAGTCAACAGGTTTTTAGCTATCATGTTTCTGACTTCCTGCTACACAGGCTTTCAGTGGCCTTCTTTCCTTTTCAGGTCCTTAGTGGGATAGTGACTATAATGTGTGTACTAAATAACAGCAACACATAACTATACATAACAGGTACATACATACCATAAACACACAACTCTTTGGAAGAGGTAGGGAAGCTGAGGTAGGGCACAATAGCCTGGAGGGGTAATGTGTGCCATCATGATGAAGTACATTCAGCATTATACTCATGTCAACATTACCAATTCTTGGTACTTTATGTCACAGCATACACTGGAAGTACCATTTCACTGTCAGTGTATACACATGTAACACTGCCAGTCAATCTAATCACATTGACCATAGTTACACTTACTCATACACAGACACACAAGCACACAACTACCGTCCTTCCAAAAACAAAATGTCTTTACACTTTCACTCCCAAGCAGGATGAGCCAGCTATTTTCAGACATGCACTGACAACATCACCTTTGAGGATGACTTTCTAATTGACCTCAATCTGGACATCATCCCAGAATCTCAATTTATGAAGCCTCCCTCAGATACCAACCAAGCCACACCCCCGGAGGAGGCAGGCAAACGCCACCTTCATGCTCTCCTGGAGCTCAAAACACCTTTAACCAATCCCAGGTTTGAGGCCACCACCCCCTCTAAAACAATTATTAGTTATTCCTATTACTATTTTCATAATTAAATGACACGAAAAAACTAGAAACAATTTGCTGATGCTAAACACTATACTGAGCTGGGCTCCAAAGTCCCTAATAAAAAAATACAAATTTACACAAACTGCAAGAATGTAAGAGCAATCAATTACAAAGAGGGGTTTCCTAAAACCCTTGGAAACCTCCTACCTACCTGTTCATCTACCTTTTATCAAGTTTTTAATCCAGAAATCAGTGTTATTTAATGCGTCAAAACCTGCATACATTTTTTTTGTCATTTCAAATGAATATGATAATTTATACGAAGCAATAAGCTTACTGTATCTCCTACACAAATTATTATTAGAGCTTTACAATGGCCAGCACTAAAGGTCTGACAGCAACATGTGCTGCAGCCTTTGGATTACCTAACCTAACAAACAGGAACTAGGGACCTAAACATTACTTAACCTACAGTAGCTAATGATAAGGTGAAACATAAAATGGGACAAAGAGAGGAAATAATCCAGGATTCAAACTGCAGGTCACCCAGTATCTAGTCAGGTGCCACTCTAAGCCACGTCCGGGGGGAGGGATGGATTTTCTTCCTTTAAACTTAAGTATTTATTATATATTATATAATGCCAAAGTAAATCAAAAGTGTCTCTGAGCAAAGGAGAGCATGAGGTGAGCATGGGTAGTCTTGCCCACCAGCCAGCCTGTATTATTTTTCTTTTGTCATTTGGTTGGGAAAAATACAGGCTGGCTGGTGAGACTAGAGCATGGGATGTCCTTCCAATTACAGCTATAAATTATTATTAATTTATCCCAAAGTGATCTCTATTGTTACAGATACTGATGCTTGTCAGTAAATTGCTTTGTGTTTAGATAGTTCTTGCCTACCTGAGTTGAAAGAATTGTAGCTGTCAACTATATGCTGGCAGGAACAGGGTTTCTTGTCAACTGAATTATCTGATAAAACTGTCAACCACATACAACCATGGAAAACAACATGTTACAAGCATAAGTAGCCATGGTAAACACAGCCAGGATTTCTTTTTGTAATAAATGTGCTTAGAAAGCTACACTATAATTTTTGTAGGTTTTCATGATGTTGCAATGCACACTTGTAAGGGTAGGGTACAGCTAAGGGGAATACCCCTGATATTATCCTATCAAGTGTGTGTTATATCATTTAAAACGTAGCTACCTGTCAGTATGTACATTACACCACACTAGTTACTTTCATGCACAATTAATTTTTTATTATCTGATTTGTCAAATTTCACCAACAGGCTCAAGGCATGCATGAGGGTAGCTACTTCCCAGATTATAAAAGCAAGTGCACAAACAAAACTACAGAGATAGTTAGCTTTACAAAAGCAAAAGGACCACATCCACAAACAAAAGTATGTGTAACAAATAGCAACATTCATTACAAAGCTGAAGAGCCTGGTGAAACACTGGAACATGGGAAAGAAATAAAACAAAATAGGGATATGATTCTAAAGAAAAAGTATTTATGAAAAATCAAAACCTGTAACAATTACTGTTTGGTTAAATCAAACAGATAGATTATTAAAATGACTAGATTTTGGTAGTAATAAAGTTGTTTATTGATTATATTTACAGTGAGTAGAAAGGTCTGGCCAAGCTAGTTCTGAAATGCACTCTGCAGATGATTATGACCACTTTCTGATGGTAGGGTTCCAATGACTAACAAAAACCCACCAAGCACCTCCTTACTACACTTGCTACAGATGCAATCGACCCTTTGAAGTATACATGTGGATTCCTTAAAGTAGCTACCTGTGTATTTCAGTGGAGTTTGCACTAAACTTGCATATATAAGCAGTGGCTTCAAGTTAGTTACATGTATCCCACAGAGAATGCTTTAAAACATTAGTGTTCTGGTAACCATAGCTGCAGCGATCTGACCATGACAATGCAGAGTTGATGAAAACTCCAAGATACCAGACTAGAAATTTCCAGCGTATGAATGTCTGCCCCATTGAACGAAAGGGAAGCTAGGTTTCACAGGGTTGCGTTTCTTAGTAATCAACAGAGCCTCATGCACATTTTGATGGGTTAAGAGGAAGTTCAGTTCCAACATACAACTTCAGTGCAGGGAATAAGAATATTTTAGTGGCAGATGAGTGTCACACAAGTGCAACACTTATATCATGATGGCAGTAAGGAATTGTACTCTCAATGAGGAAATGAGATAGCTATCAATTTCCCCAAACACTTCGATGAACAATATTTTCCCATCCATTAATTATTATTATTCTTTTATTAATAACCATCCCTGATGGTACTCCCTAGTTCCATCTACATGCACATTTCCACAGAAATAACAGCCTTTGGTGATAAAAAATTATTAGAGATACTAAACTCAATGAAAGCACCAATGATGACCTACAGACCCACTCCACAAATGGCTGGAGCAGAGAATGTATTCAGAGTGTCTGGATTTATTATTTATAACATGAGTTCATATCTTATTTGTGCATGGACACCTGATATACAGACCACGACTTTATATAAGTGACAACAAGAGACCAGTTACATATCTAGCCATATGTATGTGTGAGTGAGTGTGTGTGTGTGTGTATATGTGCATGTACACTTTAAAAGGTAAAAAAGGAAGACATGCAATGAAAGGTTCTTTATGCTCTGACATTATTATGGGCATTGATATAATGTATTTAAATGCAAATACAGAATTAACATACAGCCTCTAGTACAATGATGGTTACCATGCTGCCTAACAGATAGTGTAAGTGAAGTATGTCAAGTTGAATGTATAAAGTGTAAGGTGATTATAAACAGTTCTTTTAACATGCTGTAGAATGCTTACATATACACATGTTTCTGCCTCACAGATTTAGCTGATTAGAGCATAGCTAAGAGGAGCTGATGCATTATGGTATATAAGTAAATACTTGGTAGCTACAAATGAAAAGATTATCATGCAATCATGATAGCTATACTCAATACATATTGCAATCAGTCTTGATTTTAATGAAAAAGTAAAATTTAATGATATAAATTGAAATTCCATTATTTCCACTGAAAAACTGCTAAAACACTCACAGATTCACATTTAAAGGGCCTAATTTTCAAACATTTCTTGGGGGCATGGCTCCAAACCCCCCTACGTTGGCATGCTTGTATGCTACTGTGCTTTGCACACTAATGTAGTCATTATTCCAAATAGCTAATTTATCATGGATACTACATGAATCTTACCACTAGGACCTTGTGAGAAGGCTTGCTATCTTCTAATGTCCGGCTAATTACCTATATCCCTGTTCAGCTTAGCCACCCCTTTCAAAATATCCTAGATCTGCCCCTGTAATCCCCACCATAAATAGGCTTCCTTGTCTTATTTACAGTGATAAATTGCATTTTAAGACTTAAGAATACAAAAATTGATACAAACTGGTTGATAACTACTACTGAACAATCCTATATACAGTTCTCATTGTGTGGTACTGGGTAGCCATAATTACTACAGTAATCTTCAGCTTGTGTCCACTTCTTGACTTGTTGTATAAGAGATGTTAGTAGTGGTTGACCATCATAAAGTAAAGTGTATATCATCTGGTATTGTTCTGGAGTAAACTCTACACAAGCTTGTCCTGAGGAAGACTCCTGTAAATAAATGCACTAATTGGATTATGCTTTAAGGTGTAGCTATCATTACCTCTATTGTTTGAAGGATATTTACTGCTAATTGCAAGGAATATAGTATATAAATGATCATCAGAGTCCTTCATTAGTATGTATTGTTCTAGTTGATATTTGTACATCATTACACTGGTGTGGATCTTACAGGTAGCTGTAAATTGTTCTAACATTATGTCAACTGAATGTTTGTTGAAGTCTCTATCTGATAACACTGGTTTGATGACATCTAGTTTGGTCTGTTAAGAAGTAGAGGGTCTAGCATATAACCACAACTAACAGAATTATACACAACTATCTAGCTACTGTATACATTATACTTACTGTTTCAAGTTCGTCATAGACTTTAACTGCAGTGCAATAGAATTTTTGGATCCCCTGTTTCACAATGTCATCTTCAACTGTACAGTTTATTTTAGTAGTAACTGCTTCACTTCTTAGTGTAAATGAGATAAGTACCACAATAAGGGTGAACAACAATTGAGGAATCATGTTTTGCTATGTAGCTATATAGTCTGTACTGAACACAGAAAGTATATCTTCAAACGTATCTGTTTGTGCTTTCTATTTCCTGCATTGTAAGAAGTGACATTATCATTTAAGCAGCAAAAAGCACCAGTTCCCAAGTATGTAGTTGTAGGAAAGTGATACATAAAATTACAAGTAAGGGAAGTAATTCCTTAGGCAACAAAAAAGAACCTACATGATAATTGGGAATTTCATGTAATGACATATATATTTTATGGCTGCATGTGAATAAGAAAATGTACTATGTCATATATATATATATATATATACCGCATGGCAGGAAGTTGACTTGGTAACCACATATTCATAAGGGAAACATGAGGCTGCTAGTATAAAACATATACAGTGTAACCATCTTCTATGGTACATGCTGTTCCATATAATCTTGTTGGTAGATTTATTGCCTACTGCATATCAGTCTGTTGAGATGAAAGACTCTGACATCATCACAACATGTAATAAATTGCATGCTGATACTAAGATCATTAGAGGTTAGCTACTATGTAGCTATCTAATATGTACAAACATGCATATCAATTAATTGTATTAAGTTTTTGTTTCCTCTGCTAACTGAGTTACATAAACCATTCAGTGAGCAATGTCTGTGGCATCTCTCCAAATAAAATTAGTTCCCATAGTGTAACACCCTACCAATAATACATCATTAAAATAATTATGTATATTTTATTGAGGAGTGCATTTACAGTTGTGGAAATAATGTGTGGAACAAGGATGGTAAATTATAGAACACAGAAGAGAGTAAAGCACTTCTTTACTTTAAGACTCATTAACTACAATATTTACATGACTGCAAATACTTACATGCCTGCACTCAGTAAATGTCCTACCCTGTGAGCAAGTAACAGTGGTGACAAATGTCCTATATACAAATCTCCACTCACTGCTAAATCTAGGGTAGGTGGGGAATATAACGGGAGCTGGAATTATGTACAAGATTTACTTATGTATTTAATCTAATTGAGGGTACTATGCTATACGTACAATTATGTATTAGTGTCCTTCTTGTCATTCCATCCACTACACATATGAATTAATAGCAGGTGGTGCATGGGGTAGTAACATGTACATGTAGGTCTATTCTAAGCAGGATTTCTGCAACAAGAAAGCATTATAAACTTGTGCATAAATTCAATGCTGTTAATGTAACAAGCTGTCAAACAGTGTGATAAACATATTGATATTATCACTGATACTGTTAAAATGAAACAAAATAACTGAAATTGTATGTGAATAAACAGGAATAATTCATCTAAATGCATCCCACTATCTTTTAAATATTTTCCTGCATTCTAGTAAGATTATATGAACAACTAAACAAGTGATATAGCAATGGCTCATCATGTTACTGAAACCTAAGCAATGCTCTGTAAAAGGTTTAAGTAACTACCGGCAGGAACATATTAGAATTCTTCCTAATCTGTGACCTAATGCATGAGGTCAGTTATACATATGGTTTCCTTTTACAGACACTGTGTGGCCACATACCATTTAAGCATTTCACAAAAGGGCATTACATACCCACACACATCCTAACAAATAAATTTCTTGAAATGATTGAGGTATAATGGTACTATGAACAGCAATTAGTGGTATACTTATTTACCTCTGGACAAAAGGGCGTTACATACTCACACCTCTGAGGTCGATGTCTACAAGCCATACACAAGAGATTCTGGAGCCATTCATTTAACAGGTAACACTTGCTTTCCTCCCCATGAAATAATAGTCTTGATCTTTCATTCTTCAGGCTAGTCCAAATTCAGCTACTTTTCTCCCCCAACTACAAATAAATATCATTTCAACATCTTCCGACTATATATATATATATATATATATATATATATATATATATATATATATATGGCTCAAATGTTGCACTTCTTTGATGACTTTATTGATTATTTACCATCACCGTAATGTGACACTGCAAGAGAAGATGTGCCCACCTACACAATGTCTACAGTTCATGACTACCTTCATGTTACACGGCTAGCTTTATTTACAGAAATTGGCTTCCTTATATAAAAGTTACACATATTTTGCAAATATTAGGAGATTTAATCTGTGATTGCCAGGTTTAATTTGCATATAATATTCTTTTCACTAGTATGCGACCTTTACAGTTTGTTTCTATCCCACTAATTTATACTATTTTCAACTATGTAGATATACCGAGTCTACCACTTTCAATTATTTATTTGGCAATAACTAGCTACCCCTTTTAGAAGGAGCTGAACATGGGACTACCATAGAGATAACTCTTTAGATCAAGTCTATTTTGCATTTTGATTTTACAATCTACAGTTAAAACTTTGTTTATCATTTAGAATACTGCCATGGCCTTTTAAACATAAAAGGTATATTCATGGGTTTCCAGGTCACATAATGGATTTGAAACACCAGTCAGTAATGTTAACAAGCTTATGTGCCACAACAAATGTTACAAAATGTTTTGAAATTTTAACATTTACTGTGGCTGCACAACTATAACAAATACAACATTAATTTTTATGACCTGTTTATGATGTCCACACCTATAGCTAGACCAACTTTAATAAATGCATGAGCAATGATTACTATGGATGCTGTTGTTACATAGTTTAAAGCCTAACATTCTGAGAAGATTGTGTGGAATATCATCTGAGATGGAACACATCCCGACACACAACAAGTGACATTAGCTACCATGAATATTAGCAAAGAGCCATATGGTATTTGGAAAGTTATGAGATAGGATTCAAAGTAATCTTCAAAGAAGCGTCTGCAGGTTCTATGCAGCAATTGGGAATTTCATGAAAAAGATGCATATACAACATTATATGGCTGCATGTACACACATTGTTGAAAAGCATGTACATCAGGAAGTTGATCTTGGTAACCACAGACATATTCATGAAGGAAGAATCACATGTATGGCTTGTGCCTACGTATGTATGAAACATATAGTGCAGCTACAGCAAAAAAAAAATTGCCTCATTATTCTCTGTCTATAGCTACAAGGCTTCTATACAGTGTATAAACAAGTTTATAGAAAGCACATGCAGATAAGCTTGATTTGAAGATTGTAGTCATTGCCAGTATACAGGCTATATTGTTACAAAGCAAAACATGATTCCTCAATTGTTGGTCACCATTAATGTGATACTCATCTCATTTACACTAAGAAGTGAAGCAACTACTAATAGAACAAACTGTACAGTTGAAGATGACACTGTGAAACAAGGGATCCAAAAATTCTATTGCACTGCAGTTAAAGTCTATGATGAACTTGAAACAGTAAGTATTGATGAACAGTAGCTAGATATAATTGCTGTTAGTTGCAGTTATATACTAGACTCTTTACTTCACTATAGACCAAACTAGCCTCAATCAAACCAGCGTTATCAGACAGAGACTTCAACAAACATTCAGTTGGTATAATGTTAGAACAATTTACAGCTACCTGTAAGATCTACACCAGTGTAATGGTGTACAAATATCAACTAGAACAATACATACTAATGAAGAACTCTGATGATCATTTATATAGCATAACTGCTGCTTTGCAAGGGACAGCTAACCTTCTTGAAATGATTGAGGTAATGAGACACCTTGTAATAACATGTAGCCGTAATTCAGTGGTATACTTATTTACAGGAATTTACCTCAGGACAAGCTTGTGTAGAGTTTACTCCAGAACAATACCAGATGATATACACTTTACTTTATGATGGTCAACCACTACTAACATCTCTTATACAACAAGTCAAGAAGTGGACGCAAGCTGAAGATTACTGTAGTAATTATGGTTACCCAATACCACATAATGAGAGCTGCATATAGAATTGTTCAGTAGTTATCAACTGGTTTGTATTACCTTTTGTATTCTGAAGTCTTATATACACACCTTTTATACATTGCATAAACTACTTGTCCATCAATCCATGCAGTCATAATGTTTGCGTGGGAATGTTTCATGGTAACTATAAGCACAAAATATGTGAAGTTTTCTGTGAGGCAGCGGAGTGAACAATACAATGTCATGCATAGTAATACAGTGAACTCCTAGTATTATTGCATGATGTGAATTTTGTAGCTGAATTTATTCTGGCAAACATGTATTTGCATTAAAGTAGTACACAAGTGGAGGATCTTATTCCACATGTACAGGATGCTTGTTAAATTGCTACATGCACACATGCACATATCATAAAATGGTTTTCAGTAACCATAATAATGCAGGATAAGAACTTGGCTACTGACACAGACGTATAATGTCAATCATTATCTGTCCATCCTGGAGGCCTACACAATGTTCAGTATGTCTATAGGTATAAGTATATGCCATTTACACTGCATGCTGCTTGTATAGTTAATATACACATTTCCACATATACATACTTGATTAACATGCATAAAAGCATGAGGCACTTTAAAAACATACCTCAAGTATAAAAGTAAGTATAGGTCCAGATTGTGTATATTAATTAACAATCACATCACTGGATTAATTCTTCTTTGATTATTTACAGCTTTGTGTCGTTTTTATATTCTTTGACCAAGAGTTTAGCTTTATACTGAATTTATCACATCAAATCTTGTACCAGTTTGGTGAAGAATGTACAATGCCATTTCATACAGAGTAGACGGTTATAGGAGTGTACTGTAGCTATAGAAAACTGTTTTACACTCGTTTGAATGGCTGTTGGTTCTTAATTACATTGTATAGGTATTCAATATAGCTAGCAAAGTTAATGGTTCATAATGTAAAACAATGTTGTGAACTCTTGCTGGAACTACTTCATCAACTTTTACACTCCTAAACTTGTATTTACAAGCATGATGTATTTATTGAATTCAAAATTGTACACAGACGTCACTTTCAAGGTATAAAGTTTTTATTTTAATTAAGATCCAAAATTCAGTGAGTGGTGTGTCATTTACTATATGTACTGTAATTAGTTCTCATAGTAACACCCCATATGACCTACCAATAATCATCCATCATTAAAAGTATAAAGCAGATTATCATGAGGAGTGCATTTACAGTTACAGAAAAATGTGGCACAAGGATAATAAATTAGAAATGATATAGAAGTGAGTGCTTATGAACCACTAACTATTGTTTCTTAGATATATACAAATACCCTAACCCTGTGAACAAGTTCTAGTGACAAAATTAATGCCCTTCAATTACTGCTTGATCTAGGGTAGGGGTGTGGCATAGCAAGATCAATACAGGGTGTACAACACTACAATTATGTATCAGTGCTCTTGTTGTCACTACTGATCTAACACATGAATCAAAAGCAGCCGGGTGGTATGTATTCTATATACAAGGGAGTATTGCATGCAGCATTATACACACATTAATGTTTAATTTATTGTTGCTGATACTGTTAAATGCATTTGAAAGAAAACTGAAAAATATGTGCCTGGGAATGTATTTGAATAACTTGTTAAATGTATATATCCTGCCATCACTTCATAGCTCTAAAGTGTTTTCCTGCAGTGCATTCTAGTAAGATTAATGTATATGAACAACTTTTCCAATGGTAGTAAACCTAACCATACTGAATGACAACTAGGTAATGTTTAAGAAGCCAAATACTGCAACATGCATGGTATTGTTCCCACTAAATCAGTTGTAGTCAAACCTTTGCTGCATTACACAGTAACACATCAGTGAGCTTTCCTTTTCCAGGCAGGTACTGTATGGCCACCATACCATTTAAGCATTCTACTACATTATTCAGACATCATTATTATGTACACATCTGAGGTTGATGTCTAAAAACCATACATAAGAGATTCTGGAGTGATCCATCTAACAGGTAACACTTGCTTTCCTCCTGTTAAACAATAATCTTGAAATTATATTCTTGATCTTCCAATTCTTTGGGCTGATTCAACATGAGCCAGTTTTGTTCTAAAACTCTTCCCAACAGTACCCTGTGAGGTTAACACAACATACCAAGCTATGCAACAAACAGTATACAATATTGTTTTAACATAACTTTATTAAATAACTGAAACTGTATCTGAAAGAAAGGAATAATTCATTAAAATGTACAATCTGAAGTCAGTTTATGGACAACTAAGTGATTCATCAATGGAACTTGCATTACCGGCGATGGCAGGAATATAGCTATAATTCTCCCTAATCGGTGACCAAATATGAGGTTACATTACACAGTCATACATGTGATTTCCTTTTCCAGATACTGTGTGGCCACCATACCAAATAAGCATATTTATAATACATTCACATACCCACACATCTGATGCTTATGTCTATAAGCTATACACAAGAGATAAGCCATGCATTCACCTAACAGGTAACACATGCAGGGGCGGATTTAGGAAACCCTAAATCTTCTATGTGTATCTAAAGCAGACTTATTCCAGGAACTATGCATCACTACCAACACAAATAATGTCTATGTAACTATACCTATTGTTCAACTCTGTTCCAAATTTAACCAAATTAAAGCCATTCAGTAGCCAGTTTACACTTAAGTCATCATGTGACCAGATTTTATACTATCAAAATAATCCCCAGTGGTCTAGCCTCAGAGCCTGTGACTAATTCATGTAGTAGTGTGTATATGGTTGCTAACTTGCTTTATATGGTTGTTACTATAGGCTTTAGACTCCATATATATATTATATGTATGCATCAGAAAATTTTGTTTTTGGAATTCTTTACATATGTATATACGTCATGGAATTGCCTTTTAGTATTCAAAGCAAGACATACAAGGGATATAAGTTCAATACATAATATTTGCCATGTTCACGAATCTTTGATCATGAATTAGCTATATGCATAAGCTTTGGAACATGCATGCACACATTGCAATAGAGATTACCAGCTTAATGGCATTGCAACTCAAGTTAATTACGTACACTGTGACCACAGCATTAATAAGTAATAAGATTGTCTCTGCTAAAAGTTCAGTGTCACTGGCATGCATTAAAACAAAAGGATGAGCATGGGAAAGGTAATAGATATCTTCCCAAGTGCACGAAATGATGTATGTATATAATATTATACTGAATTGTTTCAGAAAATTAAGTAGCTACTGGGTGAAAATGAACAGTTCTTATCCAAGTTGTATACAGCGGCTAGAAGAAATAGCTACCAACTATGTTATGAGTATCCATTAGCTAACACAATTACCTAGAAGAAACAAGGTTTCTGTATAGTTGGTCAACTGAACTACCTGATATAGATATCATAGAAAAGTTACTGAGAACATGTCAAAAATAATGCTTTTAATCATAGGCGGATCTGAGGGGAGCCAAATAATCCCCCCTGGACTTACAGGGCTATAGCTATAGCCATAAGAAACAGGAATCATGCATTCACACTATATTCAGAAGGTTAGCCTATGGTATGGCTCATTTACAGGTTTACTAAATCACTCAGTCACTAACCCGCCCTCAAGCAATTTTGTATATGATAAATTATAACACCAAAGGCACACTGTAGTACTGATAATACTGTAATACTCTTCTTCTCCGTGTTCCGCAAATAATTCTGGACAGATAGTAGACTAAATGGCATATATACTGGAGCTGCCGGTAGGCCTGTAGCCGTTAGTTTGGTCTATGGTTTGGTTACCGGTCGTATATTATTTTTGTGGGCGCTGTAAGGACTTCAGGAAGAAACCGTTCCGCTGTTCTGCATTGCTCTTTCACCCCACACTCATGCTCTGGCTATAAAGGTACGTACTTTAAACCATAGTCTAAATAAGTTAGACACCGGGAACTAAGCGATTTAGTAACCCCTCAGGCCCTTAGTAGCGCCCGGCCTTGCTGCGCTCGGGCGAGCGCTCAGGACCTCGTGTCTCGCTCGGGACGCTACAGCCTCAGGCCATCGGGATTACTAAATCGCTTAGTTCCTTTGGTCTTGGTGTCTAACTATTATATAGAAAGCCAACAAGCAAATAGAAGACAACAGTATAGAGTCATTAATCGATTCCCGGACGAATTTATATCCGGACACCTAGCTGTTGCAACCAAACAAAAGGTTCCATAGCCCTGATATTTGCAACATAGGAGGACATATGCGTTGACACTTTACATACTAAAAATCACTCCAATCGGTTGAAGCAGGTAGGAATACGAAGCCCAAATGTCCATCCGAAAAAACGATCGATTTAATACTGGACAAAAAAAATCTATATCCGGACAACGGCTCATAATTTCGCAAGATTGCTGCTAAAGTCTAGTCTATGTTAGTACCATGATAAAAATTTGGAGTCTGAAATGTACACCAACTGGCAGATACAGCCTGCTAAAGTTCACCTACTCCAACGACCACTATTTCCGGACACTTTATATCTAGCAACTATACTGATAGGTTACTTTAATGCATCTGCAGTCAGGCCCGTAGTCAGGGAGTCCTAAAGAACCGCTGCCTTCTTAGAGAAAAAGTCCACAATTTAAGTGAAAAAGGTTCACAATGTTAGCAAAAGTCCACAATCTTGGTAGCCATACGAGCCCAAATTTTCAGTAGAAAAATCCATCAGCTGCAGTTTACTAAAATACCACTAATAAGTAGCAATATAACTATATATCAAGCTTAATTAAATCTCAAATTAAATGCTCCGGGTAACTTATTCAGTAAATGCAAGATCGAGATATTCTAATAGAGCAGTCAACCACTCTAATAGAACAGTCACCTGTACATTTTCTTTTAAAAGCTGAATGTAACTACTTAATTCGTTTACAAAAACATAGTGAGATAATCTATTAACTTGATTAAAATATGAAATTGAGACATGCGCTGAGCCACTCAGACCCCCATGAATAACATTCACGCTTCAACTTCATGTAACGTGCAATTTAATTGTCTTGAAGCACTCCTTGGCCTGCTGCCCTTGTTGATAGAACACTCAGGCTTTCCCATCCATATTCACTGTGACACTCCAATATATTTAGACACATGCAGATGGTATAATTGCAGTAGCAGTAGAGATATTTGCCAGATGTCATCTGTATAGCTGGTCTTGAGCTTGAATTTGCTGCCTGAAAATTGTGCTATTTTCATTGACTAAGATTCCAATCTATTTTCAAAACATTTTCTGGGAGGCATGCTCTCCGATACACCTAAAGTCTGGCTATGTCCTATGTAGTGCATTACCACTGAATTGATGAAAATGTTTATATTGATATCGTTATGTTACATTTTCCCACTTCAGTTGTTTTCATGCTTGTCATTTAGCTATGCAGCACAGAGCCTTGCTTATAGTCACCACAGTGTTAATTCTTCATGCATGTAATTGTTGCACTTGTCCACTGGAGCCATGCATACACTTGCTTATTGGTGCTTAGCTACTCATGGCTAAATAAGCAAGTGCATATTTTCCATTAGGCAGGTGCCAGTGGTCTCAACTGCATATTAGCTGTACAATTCACCCATGCAATTGACAGGTACATGCTGCCTTGGTTGAAATGTATACTATAGTTTTTAATATGAACAAATACAATTAACCATAATCTTATTATGGAAGTTTGGTTAAGACCTAATTGTTGCAAAGTTCATATTATGTGATACAGCAGTGCAGAGTTCTCTGAACAGAGAAGTCGATTGTAAGTGCCTGACCTATTTCCACGTGCATGATTGTGTAACCAAATACATCAGCCAAATGATTCTTTAGAAATGATATAAAGAACATCATTTTTATCCATCAAGAATAGAAAGCGTTCCGTTCCGTGGTTTAGTCCATCATTCCGTTCCGTTCCATTCCGTTCCGTTCCGTAGAATAGTCCCCACCAATCGTACAAAAAATTATTGTGGACATACTTTACACATAGCCTATCTGAACCTCCAAGTTTGAGCTAAAAAGCTATATGGTTAGCTAACTAGAGCGGATTAAAGTTTCCACGAGAAAATTAGTATTCCCATTTTTCTCGGATAATAGCCAATGCTTCCTACACCAAATAATTTAGCTACTTTCTACCACCACCATCTGATAGAGCTGTTCATTGGCTATCAGCAGAGCCATAGTTTATTTCTTTCTATCACCTTTATGCATATAGTTATATGATTGGAAATATGCGAGTATGTAATTACCTCTATTCTCGGGCACATTGTTTCTGTGCTGTCTGATTGAATCTTGGCTCCAGCTATTTCTGGTGGTACAAAAAGGTATAGTTTACTGGCATTACATGCTATTTAAAGTAGTTTAAGTCAATGAAAAGTAAAAAATTTTCACCAGAAATAGCTGGAGCCAAGATTCAATCAGACAGCATAGAAACAATGTGTCTGAAAATAGAGGTAATTACATTCTCGCATATTTCCGATCATAACTATCCATAAAGGTGATGGAAAGAAATAAACTATGGCTCTGCTGATAGCCAATGAACAGCTCTATCAGATGGTGGTGGTAGACAGTGGCTAAATTAGAGAAAGTGGCTAAATTATTTGGTGTAAGAAGCATTGGCTATTATCCGAGAAAAATGAGAATACTAATATTCTCGTGGAAACTTTAATCCGCTCTAGTTAGCTAACCATAAAAGCTTTTTACCTCAAACTTGGAGGTTCAGATAGGCTATGTGTAAAGTATGACCACAATAATTTTCGTATGATTTGGTATAACCGCGTACGAGAACTATAGCCGATAGCTCATGTCTGAGAATAGAGGTGGTGACATGCTTGCACATTTCCGATCATAGCTTCCTGCAAATGAGATAGAAAGAAATAAACTATGGCTCTGCTGATAGCTGATAAACAACCCTAACAGATGGTGTTGGTGGTAAGTCTTTAAAGTATTTGATGTAGGATTGCTGACCGGTGTCCAACAATACTTGAATTCTGTCCGAGAATACATGATTTCAAAAATGACTTTGATGTGGTCTAGCACAACAATCAAACATGAGTTTTGGCTCAAGCTTGGAGGTATAGTTAGGTTATATGCAAGGTATTCCCACACCAATTTTAGTATGATTCCATCCAGCAGTTTACGAGAACGAGTGTCCGAGTATACATGGTGCCTGAGAATAGATGATTTACTCTACATTGTGAAGAAATGAGACAAATAAGTTTAAATTTTTGTGCTAAAGATCGAGATATTCTATAATAGAGCAGTCGCTACTCTAATAAAACAGTCAAAAGTTTGCAAAGTGTGCTAAATAGTTATGAAAGCACTCCCAAATTCAAACCTAGGAGGCCAACTATGGTGTCTTAGAAATTGTATGCCCTTCATTCGTCCAGCTATACCAGACAAAGTTATTACTAGAGTTCCATTCTTCTCCTATTACTTTTATCCGATGGATTCTTGTGCCCCCCTCCCCCATCCCACCAACCCCCCTAGCAGTGTCTCATAGATCCACCTATGCTTTAATAAATATAGCCAAATGCATATATCATGTGGAAAGACACTGAAAGATGACTGATATGTTGATAGTGCAATGTACATTTTTAAGGGTAGAAATGTCAGGGTATACAAGGCTGATATAATTATCCTGACAAGTGTATGTTGTATCATCATTGAAGACCTATTCATTACACCACACTTCACTGTATTTGTTTCTTGTCATGAGTCAGAATACAGTAAACATTGACGGACAAGTGCCACAAAAGTGTATACATTATGATGGCATTAAGGAATTGTACAGGAAGTACATAAAATTTCATAACACTTCAATGAACCACGTTTTCCTCATCTATTAATTATATGCAGTTATTATTGGACTCTTGTTGGTTGACTCCCCAGAGGCGTAGGAAGCACGGGTGCTAGAGCACCCCCACAAATTTGCCTACGCGCATCAAAAAGTAATTAAAATAGATCATGTGATTAGGCAAAAAGATTCCACAACGGTCACGATGACGATTACCTCGACGATTCCAATGTTGCAACTCTCCATAGCTCGCCATTGGTTAGCTATTTAACACTAGTGCAATTATTTGTGATTCAGAAGAAGTGTAGGAAACGATGGATTCACAATTCAACACAATGTCACGTGTCTCCCACGTGCAGAGAAGGTGACGACACAGCAAACACCGCTAGTAGCAGTAATAATATTGTGTAATAAGGTAGCTATTAACTTTTGTGTCAATAGCTGTTACAGTTACAACAGCAGAGATCCTCCTCTAGTGTACAAAGTGTTTATCCTGGGAGTACATGTTAACTGAACAGCTTGTTAATGCATCTGCTTCAGAACAGAATTGATGATTTAATTGTTAAAGCATTTACATTTAACACTAGGAAATAAATAAATATAACTGATAGTTACTATAAATGAAGTTTTTGTATAATTCAGCCAAGGCCGTTCTTCCATTCTAGAGTATACACACAATACAATTGCATATAAATTGTAATACAATGTTATAGGGTTTTAATCCCATATTTGTAATTTAGGTAGCTACTGTACTATGCGCATGTATGTGATCATTGTTTTGTCTGTGAATATGTAATTTCCAATGATTTTGAGTCATGCAATTCTGAAAATGTTGTCGGCGTGCAGCCCCCCAGACCCCCCTGTAGATGAGTCCACCTTCCACCTCAGCACCCCTGCCTGAAATATCTTCCTACGCCTCTGCTCCCTTCTATCAGATGCATATTAACTATGTACCTTTGACATCTGTGCACATATGCGTGCGTGTGTGGTTGGTTCACTAAGCAGCAGTGGCTTAGCCTATGTTTTGCATTGTTCAGTGCTGGAGGCTTACAAAATCTATGTATATACATTAGTCTTCTATAATGAGCATAACACCAGTATCTATATATGTATATATATCACTGTATATACAGTACAGTACTATTTATTATTTATTTGTTTTACTGTGCAGAAATCACACAAGATTATAACGCACAGATATAATTACTTAAGTTATTACAAAATTGATCTAAGGAGGGAGGATTAACTACATAGGGGGGGGGGAGTGGGTTCCAAAGCTTAATTACTGAGGGGAAAAGGAAAATTTATATGAATCAATGTTCATCATTAGTTGTTGAAAATATCCATTCCTTAATTGAGGGTCACAAGGGATAAAGAAATCTTTAGGGATATCAATGTGATCATTAATAATCTTGTACATCATTATGAGTTTAGCTCTGACTCTTCTCTGTTGTAGTGTAGGTAGATCTAGTGTAGTCAGCATATTAGTGACACTGGAGTATCTTGAAAAATTATTTAGACAGAATCTGGCAGCTCTCTTCTGGATGGCTTCAATTTTGTTTATATTGATTCATTTGTTGTGTGTGGATCCCAAACAGGTGATGTGTATTCCACAATAGGTCTAACCATACTTTTGTAACAATTGCACTTTACATGACTTGGGCAGTGACGTAGATTTCTGTGTAGAAGGCATTGATTTGGTTAACTTTATTAATAATTCTTTGAATATGATCATTCCAAGTGAGTTTGTTGTCAATGCTAACCCCTAGATATGTAGCAGACAAAACTTCCTTGATTGGTGTACTCTCAATGTAGTAAGTATGCATGATGTAATTTCTCTTGTTTGTCACTCTTAAAAACTCACATTTTTGAGGATTGAATGACATCATCCAAGTGTGTGACCATTGAGCTAGCATGTCCAAATCTTGTTGTAAAGTAATAGCTACAGTCATCTGCAGTGTGTATAAAAGAGTACAACGAAACATCATCAGCATATAACTTAATTTTATTGTGTACACAGATAGGTAGGTCATTGATGTAGAGTAAGAATAGTAAAGGTGCAAGCACAGTACTTTGAGGTGGTACACCTGATAGAACTGGAGTAGAGTGGCTTTTCTGATTTTCTAATACAACATACTGTGATCTACCATTTAGGAATGGAAAGAAGTGTTCCATTGACTCCATAGTGAGACAACTTATGGAATAGGAGAGAGTGCAGAACTCTATCAAAAGCTTTACTGAAGTCCAACAGTAGTAGCTATGTCACATTGTCCTTTCTGGTTAAGACACTCTGCAAAGTCATTGACTGTAGTAATTAGTTGAGATTTATAACTTCTTCCCCTACAAAATCCATGCTGCTCATCAGATAGTATGTGATAGTGCCCAAGATGTTTTGATATAGCAGAGTGAACAATGTGTTCCAAAATTTTAGATCAAATACAAGTAAGTGATACTGGTCTGTAATTACTGGGCTCGGTTCTGCTTCCTTTCTTGTATACAGGAACAACTGCAGCAGTTTTCCATATGTCTGGTAAATGACCCTGGTCTAGACACGCTTGAAAAACAATTGTCAATGCAGGGACAATTTGGTTGGCAGCTTCTTTGAGAAAACGGGCGGGCAAATTATCAGGACCACTTGCTTTATTTGGTTGCATGTTGAGTAACAATTGAACCACCCCTTCATGATGGATGGTTATAGGTGAAACATCAGGTAGTGGAGGGCCACTCATCCTGGGTAAAGAAGATGATGCATTATCATGAGTAAAGACAGACGAAAAGTACATTAGCCTTCCCTACTGGATCGGTGATGGTGGTTTCTTGAGAGAGTCAATACCAGTATGATCCTACTTTTTACTTTTAATGTAAGACCACAATCTCTTAGCAACTTGGTTGTTATTTGGATCTACAATTAAGAGAAGAAATATAGTTGTTAAATGCTTGACAACATTCTCATTGGCATTGCTTTTTCAGATCATAATATTTAGACCAATCTGAAGGTAAGGTGGTAGTACATGCATGATTGTAGGCATGTTGTTTCTTTCGACTTAATCGTTTGAAATCACTAAATATCCAAGGCTGGGTTAGTCTAGAAGAGGTAAACTCTGTAGGAACCATATCCAAGCCGGCATTACATAATGACAAGAAGTTGTTCCATAAATACTATCATATTCAGTTACCATACATATAATATGTATATAGTACGTATGTATACGCGTTGAGCTGAATCCTCAAAAACATTTAATAACTCATGGATGTAATTATACACAATCTTGAAATTTGGCTCATTTGTAGCACTGCTTGACCCACTAAAAATGTTTCAAAATTTTTGTTCAAATGTCTGACATAATATTTATGGACGATCAAATTTTTCACAATACTTTTCCTATGGGGAAGCCATACAAATACAGTGTCCATTACAGCCCTTTCCCGAACTTGTACTGGAGCCAAACCATACATGTCTGTTGTTGCCACCTTTGCTGTTACCATTAATCATCTGGTTGGCTGAAATGTTAACTCCATTGAGAAAAATCCACTTTTAATTTTTAGCTGTTTTTCAGGATTCAGCTCAACTTGTACATGCTATAGTTATGTTCATGTAGCATGCAAGCATTAGTGTTCATACAACATGTACAACATTGTAGGAAATTCAAGTTATGCATGTGATAATGTTGGAACTGTTTTGGTCTATTTTGTAAGCATCATCACTCTGATTCATACATATTGAATAGTGCAATGCATATACTGGCTATACATGGTGTAATGAGGTGTGAAAAATAATGCTAGATGTCATATTATACTATTAGGTATATGCCATGCAGTGTTTGTAATTTACAGTAATTTGTTATTACTAGAAATTAGTAACTTGGTCTTATAGCTAAACACATGTACCATTTCAAGGTGTTTTTTTTTTGCCCAGCTACTTGAATTGTTTCAGTTAGTATGTACAACTATGATTAATTAGCAGCAGCTATCTAATCCAAAGCCGGTAGCTAGGTATATCTAGCAGCCTTGCTAACTATAAGTTATGCACACATTCAAACAGAGATTCAAATTAGAAAATTCCATTACTTGAGTTTATATCTGTTTATACTTTCAATATATTTCTATTGTGCACATAAAAATGACATTTCCTATAAAACTTAAAAGACCCATATACACTGTGCAGATATGTAACATCCTTTGC